>NC_069500.1:678286491-678645241 GCF_027579735.1 Bombina bombina | reverse complement strand
AAGTGCATACTTGTGTATAATGTGTGCATAGACATGGCATAAAATCAATGTTGCTGAAGTATTGTTTCATAACGATAAAGTAACAGCTGACATCTATAATATTCTATATATAAGTGATTGGCAAGATGTCAATATTTTACGCGTCCCATTAAAATTGCAATAATAATGAAGATCTTCCGGCTGACATCTATAATATTCTATATATAAGTGATTGGCGAGATGCCAATATTTTACGCGTCCCATTGAAATTGCAATAATAATGAGGATCTTCCAACCTCTCGTCTACGTATATGTAATATTGTAGTATTCAGTGAGAACATGATGAAAGGGGCGGTGCAGTCCTAATGCTGCAATCTGTATGGTTGAAGCTTAGAATGATGTCATCATATTAACTACATGCCTGTCTAGTTTGCAAATCTTTGTTGTGCTGTTGTATTTTCAACATTCTTATTGTGTGCTGATTAAAAAGATAAATATGTGCTTTGTTGTTGTGTGATGTGTGTTATATACATATATGTATGTATTGTGATTCTCTCCCACATCTACTCATTTATATAAAGCAGTATAGCATTGTTATTCCTTCCAAAAAAGTGACAACTCTATTTTCTAATGATATCTTATTATTCTACAGAATTCCTAAAGTTATATTATGTTTAAATTGCGATGTTAAAGGGACAGTAAAGCCATAATTTCTCTTTCCTGATTGAGAGAGAGAATCCAATGTTAACCAACCTTCCAATGTACTTGTATGATGTAAATGTGTTCATTGTTTCTATATTGTTTGTTGAGTAAAAAGCAATGCACATGTATGAGGCAATGACAAAAGGCATGTATGTGCAGCTATCAATCATCATCTGGTGAGCCTATCTAGATATGCTGTTCATCCAAGCATATGTCTATGTAAGTCAATGCGAAAAAAAATGTTGTACCTTTTTTTCTAACACCCGAGATCTCGTATCTTTTATCCGTTATATATTTTTTTCTAAATATATTCTGAAAAAAATAAAATTTGTCGAGTGTTTGTATGAGTGTAAGTGTAATTTGTATAATATTTTTGAATCGATTTGTGAATGTTTTTGTTAATGATCTATCAATAACTACTAGTCTGGGAGAGCCTTCTGGATTTGAGCGTAGATGGTGATTTTTGTGGCGCTACAGAAACTTGTAATAGCAGCGTTAGGGAAAATGAGGCGTTATGGCCCGTAACAATGCTTTTTGAGTCATAACGCAAAACTCGTAATCTAGCTGATTATTTATTCCAGTTCCTCATTTTGTATGATTTTTACTCCTTTTTATACACCTCACTTCTTGGCTATATGTTAAACTAAGGTATGAGTGAGGTGGGAGGTGTATTTATAGGTATTTTGAGGTTTGGGAAACTTTGCCCCCTCCTGGTAGGAATGTATATCCCATACATCACTAGCTCATGGACTCTTGCCACTATGAAGGAAATGAATTTATCAGGTAAGTTCTTACATAAATTATGTTATATACAGTGGGGCAAAAAAGTATTTAGTCAGCCACCAATTGTGCAAGTTCTCCCACTTAAGAAGATGAGAGAGGCCTGTAATTTTCATCATAGGTATACCTCAACTATGAGAGACAAAATGTGGAAACAAATCCAGACAATCACATTGTCTGATATGGAAAGAATTTATTTGCATATTATGGTGGAAAATAAGTATTTGGTCACCTACAAACAAGCAAGATTTCTGGCTCTCACAGACCTGTATCTTCTTCTTTAAGAGGCTCCTCTGTCCTCCTCTCATTAGCCGTATTAATGGCACCTGTTTGAACTTGTTATCAGTATAAAAGACACCTGTCCACAACCTCAGTCACACTCCAAACTCCACTATGGTGAATACCAAAGCGCTGTCGAAGGACACCAGAAACAAAATTGTAGACCTGCACCAGCCTGGGAAGACTGAATCTGCAATAGGCAAGCAGCTTGGTGTGAAGAAATCAACTGTGGGAGCAATAATTAGAAAATGGAAGACATACAAGACCACTGATAATCTCCCTCGATCTGGGGCTCCACGCAAGATCTCACCCCGTGGGGTAAAAATGATCACAAGAACGGTTAGCAAACATCCCAGAACCACACAGGGGGACCTAGTGAATGACCTGCAGAGAGCTGGGACCAATGTAACAAAGGCTACCATCAGTAACACACTACGCCGCCAGGGACTCAGATCCTGCAGTGCCAGACGTGTCCCCCTGCATAAGCCAGTACATGTCCGGGCCCATCTGAAGTATGCTAGAGAGCATTTGGATGATCCAGAAGCGGATTGGGAGAATGTCATATAGTCAGATGAAACCAAAGTAGAACTGTTTGGTAGAAACACAACTCGTTGTGAGTTGCAACCAAAGAACACCATACCTACTGTGAAGCATGGTGGTGGCAACATCATGCTTTGGGGCTGTTTCTCTGCAAAGGGAACAGGATGACTGATCCGTGTACATGAAAGAATGAATGGGGCCATGTATAGTGAGATTTTGAGTGCAAACCTCCTTCCATCAGCAAGGGCATTGAAGATGAAACGTGGCTGGGTCTTTCAGCATGACAATGATCCCAAACACACCGCCCGGGCAACGTAGGAGTGGCTTTGTAAGAAGCATTTCAAGGTCCTGGAGTGGCCTAGCCAGTCTCCAGATCTCAACCCCATAGAAAACCTTTGGAGGGAGTTGAAAGTCTGTGTTGCCCAGCGACAACCCCAAAAGATCACTGCTCTAGAGGAGATCTGCATGCAGGAATGGGCCAACATACCAGCAACAGTGTGTGACAACCTTGTGAAGACTTACAGAAAACGTTTGACCTCTGTCATTGCCAACAAAGGATATATAACAAAGTATTGAGATGAACTTTTGATATTGACCAAATACTTATTATCCACCATAATTTGCAAATAAATTCTTTCCAAATCAGACAATGTGATTGTCTGGATTTGTTTCCACATTTTGTCTCTCATAGTTGAGGTATACCTATGATGAAAATTACAGGCCTCTCTCATCTTCTTAAGTGGGAGAACTTGCACAATTGGTGACTGACTAAATACTTTTTTGCCCCACTGTATATATATATATATATATATATATATATATATATATATATATATATATATATATATATATTCCCATGTATAAAATAAGATAAAGTATATTAAAGTAAAGTAAGGGTTATTATATTAGTACAATATATATATATATAGATAGATAGATAGATAGATAGATAGATAGATGATAGATAGATAGGGGTTATAGGTAATATATAACTGTATATATATATATATATATTCCCATGTATAAAAGAAGATAAAGTATATTAAAGTAAAGTAAGGGTTAATATATTAGTACACTATATATACTGTATATATATATATATATATATATATATATATATATATATATATGGGTTATAGGTCAAATATATATATATATATATATAGTTATAGGTAAACTATATACATACCTGTATGTATGTATATATATTATTCCCATGTATTAAATAAGATAACATATATTAAAGTAAAGTAATGGTCAATATCTTAGTACACTATATATATATATATATATATATATATAGCGGTTATAGGTACAATATATATATATATATATATATATATATATATATATATATATATATATATATACCTGTATTAAAGTAAACTAAGAGTTAATATATTAGCACACTATATATATATTACCATGTATCAAATAGGATAAAGTATATTAATGAAAGGTTAGTACTCCGTTTTAATAAGTAAAGGGGACATCTGATTAATGTATAACAAAACAATAAGTATAGGTGACATATCTAGGCACTTTACGTAGTCACTAACAAACTGCTAAATAAGGTACAAATCTGCTTCTAAATAAACTGCGTCTCTGTGCCAACAGCTAACTAATGTACACACTGCCTCGGTACATGACAAGCTGTCAAGATTTTACTACATTGTGAATGTGAATAATATAGTAAATGAGATTATGAGACAGCTCATCTGACTGTACCACAGTGTGAGTAAGCTGGGTGGAGTTTGGGACTTGGGAGGAGTGTTGTCTCAGTTGCGATAATTGGGCGGGGCTACATAAAATGGGCGGAGCCACGGAAATTGCCGATCAGCACTTTCGACAATCACCAGTTTCGATACAACACCTGGCACTTCAGGGTTACATAAACTAGCTGACATTCAGGAGAGTACTAGTGGTAAGTATCGCGATAACAGGAGGCGGCACATAGAGTATAAATAGTAGACTTCCCAGGTGTTGACACTATTCCGTGAGGTTTCTCGTTTGGTGTTAGTAGCGGTGTGACAAGGTTTGGTTTTTATTATACAGCAATAGTTATCTAAATTACTCACCTGTAGTTTTATCCTGTCGCAGTTTCTTGCTTTGGAGCGTTTTAGCTTATTATGACTTTAGTAGCTTGGTGATCGCATACTTCTTTTACAATGGATTTTTTGTATTATAATTTACCCTTTAACACATTCTATTTAAATTGTAGTTTGTTATTAAACTGCTAAAAAGGTACAGTATATGTGTATTGCATGATTTGTAAAATCAATCTCTTGTTTCAGGATATAAAGTGACAAGATGTCAGTGGCTGTGGAGCATCAGCAGCAGGTATGATTGACGTATCCCTAGTCTATTGCTCTAGTTAGACCGTAATTTGTTTATTGGAAGCTTTAACAGCTGTTACTTACTTCTAGAATGTGGTGGTTAGACTCGTTAACCTGCCCTTGGTGAGCTCCACCTATGACATGGTGTCTTCTGCCTATGTGAACACAAAAGACAACCATCCATACTTGAAGTCCGTGTGTGATGTTGCTGAGAAAAGTGTAAAGACTATTACATCTGTAGCCATCACCAGTGCTATGCCAATCATCCAGAAATTGGAGCCACAAAGTAAGTTTGGTATTAAACAGCTGCTGTATAGTGTGTTTTTTTTTTTTTTTTTTTTTTCAATGATTCAAAGCATACAACTTTCTAATTTACTCCTATTCATTTTTCATTGTTCTCTTGCTATCTATTTAAAAAGCAGTAATGTGATGCATAGGAGCCGGACCATTTTTGGTTGAGAACCTGGGTTATGCTTGCTTATTGGGTAAATGTCAGCTTCCAATAAGCAAGTGCTGTCCATTCCTGCTTTTAAAATAAAGATAGCAAGAAAACAAAGATGATAGGAGTAACTTAGAAAGTTGCTTAAAATGTCATGCTCTGTCTGAATCATGAGAGAAAAAAATTGGGTTCAGTGTCCCTTTAAAGGGACACTGAACCCAAATGTTTACTTTCATGATTCAGAGCATGCAATGTTCTAACTTACTCAATTTTTCTTCTTCCTGCTATCTTTATTTGAAAATCAAGAATTTAAGTTTAGAAGCCGGCCCATTTTTTGTTTACAACCTGGGTTGTCCTTGCTGATTGGACAGCACCATTTAACAAGTGCTGTCCAGGGTGCTGAACTGGAAATTGGCTGGCTTAGATGCCTTCAAATAAAGATGGCAAGAAAACAAAAATTAAATAGGAGTAAAATGGGTTTAGTGTCCCTTTAATAAAAAATTGGAATTTGAATCTTGACAGTCTATTCTTTAAGTTTGAACTTTATCAGTTATGTAACGCAGATGTTTTATTTTAATCACACATTTGCAAATTGCTCAACCGATCAGGCAACAGTTGCTTGATAAATTTTAATGCTGTTAATGACCACCTACTTCATCTAATCTTATTTGCTTGACCTGTTGTACAGATTTATGTGGTATTTCAAATTAAATAATTACAAAATGTTATTCTCGCCCCCCCCCCCTCCCTATAGTTGCCATTGCCAACAACTATGCCTGCATAGGACTGGATAAAATTGAAGAAAAGCTGCCAATTCTCTATCAGCCTAGCAACAAGGCAAGTGTGGGTTTGAGACTTTTCACAAGTTTGACACTTTAGTGAAAAAATAAACTGACTTAAAGGGACAGTAAAGTCAAAATGTAGTGTTTTCTGAGGCACCAGCTCATGATTGTGCAAGGGTAAAGTATGTGAAAGTATTTTATGATTGGCTTGGGGAAAATGGAAGAGACTCTGACAAATTCTAGGGTGTTGCGTTTTTTTCTGTTTAACCCTTTAACTACCAAGACATTAAGAGACAAAATTGCCCAAAATACAGGAGAATTTTTAGCATTTTTGCTTTCACTATTTATTTAAAGAAATAAAGCCTCTTTTATTTACTTGTCAAAACTATACATACAACCCAAGGTATTGATCTAGGCCTATTTTAGTGTATTTCATGCCACCATTTCACCAACCAATGTAATCCAATACAAAAAATCATTAATTTTGTTTGAGAAACTTTGGGTTTCTCAACTATATGTACATACTGCTTGTGCAATCATGTCAAATGGTTATAAAAAGCTTCTCTGGGATCTCCTTTATTCAGAAATAGCAGACCTATTTGGCTTTGACAAATTATTTATTTTTTTGTGGTAATTCTAAGACTGATAATTGCAGCTGTGCCCCACACTATTCCCTGGCAGTAAGGGGTTAATTTTAGCTTTAGTATTGGTTACCCATCATAAGTACTGGCAGACTGTGTATCTCTGCAGGGTTGGATCCCACTTACCCGTTAACTATATCTGCCATCTTAAGTTTAATAATTCCTATAAAAGCTGCTAGTACACCTAACGTAATTTTTTTTTTTTTTTTTTTTTTTTTTTTCTGTAGCATAGGGCCCTCCCAAACATTGCTGCTGGGCCACCCTACTACTGGCACCAGCAACAATTGTTAGACATCTGCTTTCATATGGGACTGGAGCACTAATTGCAATCTGGTTCCATATGCGGCAGATGCCTGGTGCTTCAGGAACTCAAAAAAGGAACTTAAAAGCAGACTGCTGGAGCTTCCTGAAGATCAGATGTGTGATAATCGTACCACAAGTTGTGTGTATACAAAGTCCTGCAAGATGTGTGTGTGTGTGTGTATATACAGTACATCAGATTGGGTGAAGGGGTTAATATCTTACTGTGTCCTATATATTTTGTAGATTGTGTCCAATGCATCTGATGCAGTTACCGGAGCCAAGGAGACCGTCATTCAAAGTATTACAGGTGTAGTGGATAAGACAAAAGAAGCTGTCCATGAAAGTGTTGAAATGACCAAAGCAGTTGTGAATGGCAGTATAAATACTGTCTTGGGAAGCGGTGTAGTGCGTATGGTGAGCAGTGGAGTTGACACTGCACTTTCAAAATCTGACTTTATTGACTGAATACCTACCACCAACTGATGAAGAATTGGGTAAGTTAAATTGGGGTGTGATCTCACTACCTTGAGGAACAGATTAGTAGTTTGGTTTGTTTCTTTCTACACTTGCTAAATCTGAACTATCTAGCAAACATTCTTTGTTCACTTATGTCTCCAGCCATTGAAGCAACAAATACTGAAGGATTTGAAGCAGACACTCAGAAGCCCAACTACTATGTCAGACTAGGGTCCCTTTCCTCAAAGGCTCGTAAGCGTGCTTATCAGCAAGCTTTAGTTCGGGTCAAAGATGCCAAATGCAGAAGCCAGGAAGCAATTTCTCAGTTAAATCATACAGTTGATCTGGTAAATATAATGCTTGCTAATCCATACTTCATGACTGTTTGCAACTAAAGAATTGTAGTACGAGGTGTTGGCTGTGTGAAAGGGGGGGGGGGGGGATAGACTCGCTTAACATTTAGTTGCAGTTCTTCAGACCATGCTGCTACCACTGATATCTTAGTAAACTAGTTACTGCGTTAAAGGGACATTAAACCCAACAGTTTCATTCAGAATACAATTTAAAAAAAAGTTTCCAGTTTACTTCTATTATCATATTTGCTTAATGTTCTTTGTTGAAGGGATACCTAGGTAGCATGCACATGCCTGAACCACTACATGACAGGAATTAGTGCTGCCATCTAGTGGTTCTGTTAATGTATAACATTGTTGCCAAGCTGCTGCCATACAGTGGTGTAGACGGATGCACACTGTTGAAAAGCTGTGATGTAAGATCATAAAAGGATAACAAAACTAAATTTGATAGTAGTAAATTGGAAAGCTTTTTAAAATTGTATTTTCTGTTCTCTGAATCATGAGAGAAAATTTGGGTTTTATGTCCCTTTAAGTTATCTAATCAACTACACAGATCTGATTTCTATTGTGTTCAAATTGGATTTTTTCATATATAGATTGAATATGCCAGGAAGAATGTGAATAATGCCAACCAAAAGATTCATGATGCACAAGAGAAGCTCTACAACTCATGGGCTGATTGGAGGAAGAGCACAGGCCAATCTGATGGTGAAGCTGAGGTAAGCAACCATAGATGAAATAAATATAATTGGGCAACTTTATAGTGCTATGTAGATAATGGGTGACTTTTAGCACAAACTTTAAAGCAATTTTTTTTCTTTGCATTTTAGAACCACGTCACCATAACTTTTTTTTTTTTTTTTTTTTTATAAAGCAGACACTTAAATTTTTTTTTTTTTTTAAATTTCACAGCATATTGAGTCACGAACTCTCTCCCTTGCCCGGAACCTGAGTCAGCAACTTCAGACCACGTGCCTTTCCCTGGTGTCCAGTGTGCAAGGCCTGCCTCAAAATGTTCAAGACAAAGCTGTGCGTGTCAGTGCCATGGCTGGAGAAATATACCAAAATTTCCGTACTGCCTCCTCCTTCGGAGAGGTATCAGACAGCTTCCTAACTACCAGCAAAGGGCAAATCAAAAAAATGAAGGACTCAATGGATGATGTAATGGATTATCTGGTCAACAACACACCACTAAACTGGCTGGTAGGTCCTTTTTACCCCCAGCTGGCTGGGTCTCCGCATGAGAAAAAATGTGATGGGGCAGAGGCAACCAGCCAACAGGAATGACCAAAGTGAAAGTATAATAGAAAATTATCACTTGAACACTTCTCACTAACTTAGTAGCCCACATAAGTGTAATTCTGAGAACTGAAAAGTATGTCCTAGTAATGTCTGCTGTTCTGCAAACTTCTATAAAGTAGTCCACCAGAAGAAGCAATCAAAGCACTTTAGAATTTTACAAGAATATATATATATATATATATTTGTTTTTTCACTAACTCAGCAGATGTTTCTTGCAGTAACAGCTGCTATAACAAGGTGTTCCCTGCATACTACATAAACACTGTGCACTAACCATTTTTGTAAGACTTTATTTTGTAAAATTTTTGTATTTGCAATAAATAATATAACTTGACAAAAGTGTCTAACTTGTTTTGTATCTTAGATCAACAGTCAACAATAGTAATGTGTAATAATTTTTTTTATAAAAACAAAGCGAACATAAAATGTTTGGAAGTTGATCCAAATAGGACCATTAAGTTGTTTACTGTCTTGTCTGTTCATTTGTAAGATGAGTACTGGTTACTAGATTTGTACAATTTGCAAACTTCTCCAAAGACATCTAGTACTACCATATGTGTGCACCTAAAATTAAAATTAAACATTTTTGAACCACCCTTAATACTTGAACATCTTCTTGGATTTTTTTTTTTTTGTGAGGCTAGAAAGCCATTGTTTCCAAACAAATGATGGAACTGCTTAGTGTGTTGGTCTAATTACTATTCGTGTTATACCAGAGACAGAATAAGTAAACAGGAGTAGCCGAGAACTAGCTTCATAAGGGGGTGTCAAAACTATAGCTGATTCCTGATTGCACCAAAACCTAGATTAGCAAGTGATCAGTAGATTATACCAGTGATAAGTAGTTTAACTTAGAAACGGTACAGTGTCAGATCACTAGTAAAGTGTTTTAATTAGTAACTAATATTTCATACTGCTAGCTCATTACTTGGTCATAAATCAGTCTGGATTATTGCTTCCTTTAATAAATTTAGTAGTCTTGTCTCTAAAGTCTGACAAATGTTCTCACCATAACTTAATAGGCACACCACTCATCCTTATAACTCTCTAAAATGTAAGCCAAGATTACAAACTTTCCCTCAATGTGTTTACAGAGTAAATACATTATCATTTTTGATAAATGCAATCACTGTGCTTTAGATAATTTGCATAACATTTATATAAAACAGAAAATTTTATAATCCAAGAATTGTATTGCCACCATCCAGCTGGCAATTTCCTGTGGAGAACACTGTCAAATGTAACCTCACTGCAGTCTTGTTTATAAATCTGTAAAAAAAAACTGTTTAAAGCCCACTGTATAAAACTGGACAGTAGCAGAAGTATTGCAGTAAAGCTCCTGCAGCTCACAGATTTCAAAATAACCGCTCGTGATAAAATATACCCCCTGCTATGTATTGTTATAATAATCTACTTTATGTTCTCAGTAATATAAACCTACAACTTGTGTAGTAAACTTTCAATTTCCCCTTTAACCAGGTGCCTGATTTCAGCATAACAGATCTGTCATCAGAAACTAATGATCCAGATTTTGCTGATGAGGAAGAAATGCAAGATTATTCTCACCTCAATGGTTGTATTCTGTGTCAGCAAACAGAGTAATTGCTCAGGAGAAAGAGGACTGTCTCAGTTGCTTTTTGTCAACCCTGTTAAAAACCAGCTTTTGAAACAATGTGCCTTTATGCATTTTCTTGATCAAGCACCTAACCATTGTTTAGCCTTCCCCTCCCTTCATTACATCACATCACTCCCATTTTGTGTAAAAAAAAAACAACAAATTTACCTGACTATATACTTTAAGCATATGGTCCAGTAAACATAGGAAAACATTTACATACTGGGGGGGGGAACAATGTAAGTCCTTAATTGTTTATATACCTGTATCTTCTTCTTCTTCTGCGCTGTAGTTTCTATTTAAAGGGCCACTCAATCAAAATTAAACTTTCATTATTCAGAGCATACAATTTTAAACAACTTTCTAATTTACTTCAATTAACAAAATGTGCACAGTCTTTTTATATTTAAACTTTTTGAGTCCCCAGCTCCTACTGAGCATGTGCAAGAATAAGTGTGTATGCATTTGTGAATGGCTGATTGCTGTCACATGGTACGTGTATGCATTTGTGATTGGCTGATGGCTGTCACATGGTACAGGGGGAGTGGAAAAAGACATAACTTTTAAAATTGTCAGAAAATAAATCTACTACTCATTTGAAGTTCAAACTAAGTGCTATTGCATTGTCTTGTTATCTTGCATTTGTTGATTATGCAAATCTACAGTGTTGACTGGTCCTTTAAGTCACAGGATTGTCAATTTTTTTTTTCCTAACTTTACTATCCCTTTAAACTATAACTTGGTTTATTACAGTGTGTTGCAACATTTAAGTTGCCTTAAAGGGCCACTCAACCCAAAATCTTTCTTTCATGATTCAGATAGAGAATAGCAATTTAAACATTACAATTTACTTCCGTTATTTTGCTTCATTTTTTTTTTAAAATATCCTTAGTTGAAGAAAAAGCAATGCACATGGTGAGCCAATCACATGAGGCTTCTATGTGCAGCAACCAATCAGCAGCTAGTGAGCATATCTAGATATGCTTTTCATCAAAGAATATCAAGAGAATAAAACAAATTAGATAATATAAGTAAATTAGAAAGATGTTTAAAATTGCATTCTTTCTAAATCGTAAAAGAAAAAATGTGGGTGGCATGTCCCTTTAATATACATTGCAAATTTTAAATAAAAAACAAACTAGAGGGGTTAAGAAATATTTGATTTATTTTCGGTACATGTCGCACAGCCTTCATGCAAATGATAATGTTTGCTGCTCTAAGCCATTAAAATTTGTTTTGATAGTTCATGGTGGTAATTTACTCATCTGAAACGTGGAGGGTACATAACCACTTGCTTGTGGTCATTGATATTCTCTCTTTAAAAGGATATGAAACACCATTTTTCTTTCTTAATTTGTTTTTTTTTAAACATTTCCAATTTTCTTAACTTGCTACATTCTCTTAATACTTTGTTGAATAACTAAGGCACCACTGGGAGCTAGTTAATGCATTGGGTGAGGCATATGTGCAGCCACCAATCGACAGCTTGAGAGACTACTTGGGTATCCTTTTTAACAAAGAATACCAAGACAACAAAAATGAGAAGTAAATTTGAAATGTGATTAAAATCACATGATCTTTCTAAATTGTGACAGAAAAGAAAAAAATCATTTTATGGCTAATCTTAAAGTGATCCTAAATTGTTGAAAATGTGGATAATATATTTTAACCAACCTGGTCTAAAGTTTTTTTTGGCCCTGTGGAGTTTGTATTTCTGCTACAAAGTTCATTGAGCAGTTACAAGTTCCTAACATCGCTAATTTCTAGGAATCTCCTGTCTGAGGATCACTTTTTTTTTTTTGTATTTCACAAGGATATCCTTCCCTTTTTTTTTTTTTTTTTGTTTCAAAGAGCTTTATTGTATTAAAATATGCATCACACAAGAACAATGGTACAGTGGATAACAGATATAATAAATCATCAAACCCCTAGTCTAGGCCTGTGTTGAGATTTTAACAAAGTCTTAGCAAGAAAGTCTGTTTTCCACATCAAAAGTATTCTCTGAATATTTATAACCTGTAAATATAATTTTACAGTAAATCAAAAACAATATCTGTGTATTAACAATAAAAAAATAAATGTATTAATGCTTTCCCATTATAGTGCAGTGGTTCATATTTGGAGTTTGATTTTTTAATGATGTTCGAAGAGGCTTAAAGGAGAGTATTCTAGGGTTAGAATCTTTGCACTATCCTAATTGTTTGGGGGGCTCGTAAAGAGTGGATGTATTCATCCCAGATGAAGTGAGTCTTCTAGTTTTTTTGTAGGGGAATAATGATGCTGTTCTAGTTCTGTGTTGTGACTCTGTCTCTCCAAAACTGTACAGTTGGTAAAGTAGCTTTTTTCCAAAAGTATGGGATATAACATTTGGCTGTGTTTACCATAATAGTGAGCAATTTAAGTCTTAACCCACATTGGATGGGTGGAAAGTTGTTGAATAGGAACGTGTCTAGCTTTTTCTATCTTGTTTGTGATGTGGGACCAGTATTGTGTTATGGAACAAGTTCACCATATATGTGTGAAGGTTCCTCTGTGTTTGCATCCTCTCCAGCAATCTGTTAGATTAGGGAACATTTTACCTGGATATCAATTTGAAGTGTAATGCCATCTACAAAGAAGTTTTGTGTTCATTTCTGTTATGTTTATAGATGATGAGGAAGAACACATCTGGCCGAAAATCTTTTGGCAAGTTTTCGGTGGCTGGTGGTCAGTGAGTTCTGTTTCCCACTAAGCAACACGATGGGGGGTTGTCGTGTTGGTGTGAGAGAAGTAATTTATATGAAAGAGAGAGGGTTCCTGTGTGTGGGTGCGGCATGTAACATAGGGTTTCAAATGGTGTTAGGGATCTAGTAATATGTTTGTTGGGATGTGAAGAGAGGTATTTTGAGAGTTGGAAGTATGTAAACCAGTTATTAACTGTAGGGCCTAGGATTTCTGCAATTTCATCATGCTAGTTTTAAGTTTACCGTTTTGCAGGAGTAAGAAAAAGGGTTTGAGTCGATGTATCGTTAGATCATTGGGGTCGATCAGTGTAGGGGTATGTCGCGGTTATGTAATAAGGGTGTCAAGGGGGATTGTGGTGTGGAGATAGTTTTGTATTTTTTTAAAACTTTATTCCAGACTTTAAATGTTTCCGTTATGGGGAGGAAGAGTTAGGGTAAAAATGTTCATGTATGCCTGATAGCCAGCATAGTCCTCCCATTTGTTTGCTATAGAAAAGGTCTTGTTCGAAGTTTACCCATTCTTTTTGATTGGCATGTTTGCACCAATCAACAATTCTAGTCAGAAAGGTTGCATAGCGGTAATTTAGAAGATTTGGAGCTCCAAGGCCTCCTTTCAGTCTGGGTCTATATAGGGTATGCGTAGCTACTCTAGGGTGTTTGTGATTACATATGAAAGAATTAATACGCTTCTGAAATTTGTAGATTATGGTATAGGGCATTGGTATGGGTAGTGTTTGAAGAGTATATAGGAGTTTGGGCAGAATCACCATTTTGATTGCGTTAATCCGACCTATCCATGAAATGGGTTTATGATGCCCGTGATTGTAAGATGGAAGTTATATGAGCTATGAGAGGGTCATAATTTAAAGATAATAATTTATTTAGGTTTTGGGAAATGTATATACCCAAATATTTGAGTGCTATAGACTGGTAGCGGAATTGATGAGATTTAAGAAGTATTAAATCTTCACGTGTTCTCCTAAACTTAGAAACTCAGATTTTGAGTAATAAATACGGAAATTTGAGAGATCTCCATAAAGCTATAGTAGGGACATTAAGGGAGGAATGGACGTTTACAGGTGTGTCAATGTTAGAATGATGTCATCCATATAAAGGGAGATCTTATATTCCGTATGGCCTATAGTGATTCCTGTAATTTTGGGGGACGTAATGATGTAGGTCGCTAGGACTTCCATTTCTAGAATGAATTGTGTCGGGGATAGCGGGCAGCCTTGTCTGGTTCCATTATTGATATTGAAGGGGTGTGATAGGGAGTCGTTTAGTTTGATTTTGGCTGTTGGAGTGTTGGAAAGGGCAAATATTTTATGAATAAATTCTGTATTAAAGCCAAATCTTATTAGAGTATGTGAAAGGAAAGACCAGCTCAAGCGGTCAAAAGCCTTCTCAGCATCCATTGAGAGTATAACTGATGGGATCCGATATTTAGTAGTGTGTTCTATGATGTTTATTATTTTAGCAGTATTGTCTCTGACTTCTCTATTAGGAGTAAATCCTGCACAAGGATTCTGTTCTAACTTTCCTACATGAAGTGTAAGCTCCTCATTTCCAGTATTTAGTTTGTGTTAGCCAAGGCATTGGTAAATCTTCTGCTCCCCAACAACAAATTTATTGTAATAGCATTAAAAAGTAGGCAGACTCCATAAATATCAAAAAAGGTGAGCAATAAAAAAAACAGCAAAGTCTGACCGGTTTCGGTCAATTAGGCCGTAGTCTTAGACATAAAATACAGATGACAGGTGCAAGCTATTTAAAGCTACAACTCTTCTTTGATTGGTGTTTTCTAAATAGTGCTCACAATATTTTTAACCCTATATATGTCAATATTTATATTAAGGACTTTACATAGATATAAAGAATGGAAAAGTTAAAGATGATTGTATTGAGCTTAAACATATATTAAGCTTATAAGACATTCCTATAGTATGGATAAAAACATATAAGAAAATGGTTAGAAGATGCATGTTATTGTGATATCTATTCTAGACTCGAGCAACCATACAAGGTGTAAATATATGTATATACAAAATTCTGAATATAGTTAATAGAAAAAGATAATAAATACACATAAATGCTGAAATTCATATTGTGTGACCTGACACATATTCAAATGTTATTATTCATAATGGTACAAGAATTCTTATCTTAATGAACCATATGTATTACATGTTGAAAAAGAGACAAAGACCTAAGAAGGATGCCTAACTTCCTGTACTGACATATATATTTATATTAACCAGCTAATAGAATAGGGCCAAATATAATATGTTCATAGTATATAACCCTAACTCACTACCTATTTATTTATATATATATATATATATATATATATATATATATATATATATATATATATATATATATATATATATATATATATATATATATAGTGTGTGTAGTGGTAGTGTATTTCCAGCTAACTGACCGGCAACAGTGTCATCAATCTTATATATTTAGAGGCACACTTATTGTGCTAGGTATCAACTTTACCTGTGCCAATAGTTGATTATATCAAACTCTGAGTTAAATCCTTTTTGTAGCATGCTACCGAGCTTATGAATCCAGTAAATTTCTTGTCTGGATAGGATTCCAATATTTTCTTGTTTGAACAAGTACATGTAGATATACCAACAATCACAAAGAATTAGCATATGTAATTTTTAAAAGGGACAGTCTTGAAAAACAATAATCATTTTAATATAGAAAAAATGCATTTAAAAAAAAAAAAAATCTCAAACGTTTATCAACAATTTATCATAGTTCTCTTGTTATTCTTAGTTGATAGCTAAACCTAGGAGGTTCATCTGGTCATTTCTTAGAGCTTGAAGAGTGCATCGAATCTGAATGCATTTTGACCACTAGAGGGCATTTTGATAGAATTTTCATATAGAAAACCTTGAGCTCGTGGCTCTGTCGGCACCTGGTGGAGGAGGAGCAAGGCTGTGATTGCTGAGCTTCCTCCTACAGTCTCACAGCACCTGGCGGTTGGAATTTCGCGCCTCCCCACTACCTGGGGTTGCTACCTGGATAGGTTTAACATCTCCTCCGGTGCCGTGCAGTGGAAATCCATCCCACTGCCTGGATGTAGGAACAGTCATATAACCTGTCTACAAACGTATTACTAAAAGTAAAATCTTATGGGAAATATTCTCTCCCTTCTGGGGCTATTAGGCAACAAGTCTAATTGGAAGAAGAAAAGATCTAAGGACAATAGCCCCTGATACCTGAACCCCTTTTGTTTTCCTGACATCGCAAAATTGATCTGCCAACACTGAGCTGGAAGCCAAGATTTCGCCCTCCCTCCGCACCCATCCCGAGTGCAATAGCATACCGGCTACACTTACTGTCATCTTCCTGAAGACGGAGGACTGGCGGTCCGCTGAAGGGGGTGTTGCTGCCCTACTCGACTTGCAGTGACCGGATTGCCCCCTCCCCCACCGAGGCTGTGCGGGAGGAGGCAGTGAGAGGTCCACTGGACGCTGAGCACAGCGCAGGCCCTGACATCGATTGCCGCAGCTTTTCTTCGCAACTCTTCCCCCCCCTCTCCCACCGGTGCTGCGTGAGAGGGGGTGAGGGATAGACCTCTCCCAGAAGGCATCAGAGGACACCGGGTTGTCCAGAAAGAGGTATTCAGAGTGCCTCCCGTTACTGACTTTTCCGGATCTTTGCTGTTTGTCTTAAGTGGGACGCCGGGGTAGCGGAGGAGAGGGTAAGTTGCATAACCAAGCCGGCTATTCGCCGAAGACTACACTAAACATAAAAGGTGAACACTGGGGAACATGTAGCCAGACTTTAAACTGCGAACATTTCATTCTCAATTGGGAAATCTTCACTACACAAGGTTGCATTGGAAGGGGAGAATAAAGAAAGTTTACTAGAACTGTTTAAAAACAGATGGAAGGATCAAGGAAGCTATATGGAAATAAGGGGAAAATTAATACACTGAAGACGGATTGATTTGAAAAGATGAATAGTTAATCTAGTTTTCCTCACACTCAAATGACTTTGTAAAGTACTAGGATAGATGTAAAGCTGCTGTCTTTTACTTTTTTCTTTATATCTTTCTTTTTGTTCCTCTTCTTTTCCTTTTTTCTTTCCCTTTTTTTGAAGGGAGGAGAGAGGCTGGAAAAGGGAGGTTAAGTTACAAGTATTTTTAAGCCAGAACAGAGGTTAAGTTCTGGTTTTCATCTATCCCTTGGACTTTTGTGCATTGCTATATCTTTAAGCACTGAAGTAATGTATAAGATTATTGAAATGTTAACATATTTGTAGGTAATACATCCAAATCAATGCTCTTAGGGTAAATTGGCTTAATCTCTCACTATAACTCTTAGCATTTATATAAGAAAAGTTCTGTCTATATCTCTGAGTGTTGCACTTACAATTAATTTTACATAAACATAGGATAAGGTTAAATCGAAGAAGCTGATAATAGAAATTTAGGCTAGAATCAGAGGAGCTGAGAAAGTAATATCCCTGTTGCCGCAATAAACTCACTTGGTCCTGATTTACACTACTTCACTTCCTCACATAATCACTAATTTAACTCCTCACTACAAATCACTTTAATTTAATTTTCTTCCACACTCTGGGCCTTGTTGCCCCCTCACAATTCATTTTTAAACCACTAGCACATTATTACTCTTTCATTAATAACCGCTTCACCACTACCACTCACCCACCCCCTTCCCCCTTCTCTCACTCTCCCCCCTCCCTATCCCCCCCCCCCTTTTGAGCACTTATAATTCACTTCCCGCGGCACATGGATAAATATCTTTCCAACCCCCCAAAACATCCCTCCCCAAATATGACGGGAAGGCACAGAGATAAGAAGCTTAAGAACATAGTAGAATCAGGTACTGAACAATCAAACCCTGGTTCCCTAACAAATATACCAGATAATCTCAATATGCAGGCCTTAGTGACTAACATCGCTGAAGCATTAGCCCCTAAATTTGAAACTCTCAAATCCGAGATTAAGCAGGATATTTCCTCTATAAAACAAGAGGTGAGGCAATTTTCGAATAGACTCCAAGAAATGGAGCAAAGAGTATCGGATTTGGAAGATCAAACAACTACCCATAGTTCTAGGATTGAAAACTCTGATAAAAAACTACAAAAAATTATGGATAGACTAGAAGACCTGGGAAACCGTTCACGACGGAACAATCTTAGAATAATTGGTCTCCCTGAAAATAAACAATTTGAAAATCTTGATTCTTTCATATCCGATACTCTTACTAAAGCTTTAAAGATCCCCTCATCTCACCCACCGATCATTGTGGAACGAGCCCACAGAATAGGCCCCCCAAGATAAGATGGAAATGGCAGTAGCAGAAACCGTCCGGTAATAGCTAGGCTACTTAATTATAAAGATAAGGATCTATTGCTGCAGTATTCACGGAAAAATCAACCGATTATGATAGAAGGAAATAAAATTATGATTTTCCAAGATTTTTCGGCAGATACTGCCTTAAAAAGACGAGAACTAGCCCCGATTTGTTTAAAATTTATACAACAGGGTCATAGGTCGACTCTGATCTACCCATCAAAATTAAAAGTAGTACTAAACGGAATAACACATATTACAGAAGATGTTCAAGTAGCTGAAAACCTTTATAAATCCCTTACTGGATAGAATTAGGGGACGAGTTTTGAATATAGATAGAGTTGTCTTGTTATCATATTTTGTTATGTACTAAAATGGAAACAGGTTATGGTAAAGGCCAAGCTATGAATATTGGCCTGTTTTACAAGATTTGGGACGATTTTTTTGTTCTTTTTCGTGTATGGAAACAGGTGTATGACGATAGTATTTTAAGGGGAATTGGGTCTCCCCTCCATCCCTCCCCCCCGGTCCCACCTCCCCCCCCCCTTTTTTTTTTTTTTTTTTTTTTTTTCCTTCTCTCTCTTTCCTCCCCCCACGCAATAGTGAAAAATGACACAAAAGTTTAAAATTATATCATGGAACGTAGGGGGAATCTCATCTCCCATCAAACGTAAAGCAATTTTGTCACATCTTCGCAAAGCGAAGACAGATATTGGTCTATTACAGGAAACACATCTAGATCAGGAAGAATCGTTAAAATTAAAAACATCATGGGTAAGGGAAGTTCTTATAGCCCCGAGCGTAGGAAAGAAGAGAGGAGTAGCAATACTTATAGGTAAAAAACTTCAGGTGGAGATTTTGGACTCTGAGGCGGATCCCGGGGGGAGGTACATCCTGGTTAAAGTGAAAATAGATCAGACAAAATATACAATTTGCAACATTTATGGCCCCAATAAGAGCGATCCTGAATTCTGGGACAAAGTGCAGATAAAACTCCTTCTAAGATCGGAAGGGCATTTAATCATGGGGGGGACTTCAATATGGCTCCCAAATGTCCCATTGACAGACTTAGGAAAAACACTAAATGCCTGAAACAAAAGAAAGATAACCTTGACTTTAAAATAATTAAAAAAATTAAACAGGTACTCTCCTTACGTGATATCTGGAGATATCAGAATCCTGACATCCAAGATTTCACTTGTCTATCCAAAGCACACAAAACCTTGTCCAGGATTGACCTGTTTTTAATTGGAGATCATCTGAGTCCTGCAAGGGTTAAATCAGAGATAATGCCTATTTTTCTGTCAGACCATGGGCCCATCACACTAGAATTTAATTTCATATATGATAGGCCAAATAATCGGCGTTTTTTCTTTCCTTATTATCTTTATAATGACTTTAAATTTAAAGAGTGTCTTAAGAATAAATTTAGGGAGTATCTCCAGTTTAACAATAACTATGTTAAACGTTCTGATATCTTCTGGGGAAACTGCCAAGGCAGTCCTCAGAGGAGACATTTTTGCATACTCTGCTATCCAGAATAAGAAAAGGAAAATAAGAGAGAAGGAAGTCTGTAGCTCTCTTATTAATTCCTATAATTCCTACTTACTGGAGGGAACTCCTGTAAATTGGGCTAGATATATACGGGCTAAAGATACAAGAGATACCTTTTATCTAATGCAGGAAACTAATAATGATCTTAAGCTACAAGCCAAATTATATAAATTTGGCAATAAGTCAGGTAAAATGTTAAATAGATTAATCAAGAATGAAAATAAAAAACCTAATATTGACAGGCTTCAACAGAATGGGAAATTTCTAACTAAGACAGAAGATATATCTAGAGTATTTTATCAATATTTTCAACAACTTTATGCGACTAAAGAATGTGATATAAATAGAGCAATGGAATTCTGTAGTAAAATTAATTTTCCAACGGCCTCAATTGAGGAGATCGCTTGCCTTAATGCACCGATCTCTTTAGAAGAAATTGTAGCAGTGGTTACCAAACTCCCTTTAAACAAAGCGGCGGGTCCGGATGGATTACCGAATGAGTTTTACAAAATTTTAATGTCAGAGATAACGCCATATTTAGTCAATCTTTATAACGACATCTTTATCGAACATAAGCCGGTTACGCCTTCCTTTGCGTCTTCATTTACTACCTTGATCTTGAAAGAAGGGAAGGACCCCACATGCAAGGGGTCTTATAGACCTATTGCACTGTTAAATTCGGATTACAAGATTATTGCATCTGTCTTAGCGAAGAGACTTCAATCTATCCTAACTTCGGTGATCCATCCGGACCAAGCAGGCTTCATCAACAATCGTAATTCCTCAGCCAAAATTAGAGAATTATTAGTCACAATGGAATATATACAAAAAACACCTCCACAAGGGGCGGGGAGAGTGGACCCTCCTGACATGGCCATTGTATCAATTGACGCGGAAAAAGCGTTTGATTTAGTAGCTCATAAACACCTAATCTTTTCCCTAACTAAGTTTGGGATCAAGGGGAATTTCCCAAAGTTCGTAGAAAACCTGTACATTCATTCTTTTACAAATCTGATTATTAACAGTGAGATTTCTTCCCCAATTGCTTTGCAGAGGGGCACTCGTCAGGGCTGTCCTCTCTCCCCGCTCCTATTCAATTTAGCCATAGAACCACTAGCAATCAAGATTAGATCCTCAATAGAAGGTATAAAAATTCAAAATCATGAAATAAAAATTGGACTATATGCAGATGATCTACTCATATATCTCTCCAATACAGCAAAAAACATTCCTAAGCTTTTGCATATTACCTGTCAATTTGGGACTTTTTCAGGCTACAAAGTAAATCCTATAAAATCTGAGATAATTTGGCTTAGGAAAAATAAAACCAGTATAACTGATATGCCTTTTAGAGTGATAACGGACCATATGAAGTACCTTGGAATTAAAATCCCATTGAATTTAAAAGATCTCTATAAAATAAACATAACCCCAATGTTAACATATATTAAAGAAAGGCTTAAAACATGGCAATCATTACCCCTGTCAATTTCTGGCCGTACTGCTCTATTTAAGATGGTTTTGCTCCCAAAGCTGCTCTACATTTTGCAGAATGTGCCATTAATTTTGTATGAGAAAGACTTACGGTTATTAAACTCGTCAATTGGACAATTTATTTGGCAGGGGAGAAGAGCTAAGATTGCCTTCTCTAAATTACTAGCACCTAGAGAGATGGGAGGTTTTGCTCTTCCAAACCTAAGATTCTATAACCTTTGTTTTTTAGGCCGTATAATAGTTGACTGGTTCATCCAAAAGAATTATGTTACAAATATCGACCTAGAATCTAACATATGTGAACCTTACGCTCTACAGGCTTTACCACACATGGATCTTAAAGATCTCCCGTTAAATATTAAAGAATTTAAATTTATTTTGAATCCAATTAAAGCATGGCTTAGACTAACTAAACTTCTAACAATAAACCCTAAAGCATCCAAATACCTTCCACTAATTAAAAATCCGAATTTTCAACCAGGCCTAGACTCAACCATCTTTAACAGGTGGCATAATAATGGATTAGACAAAGTTATCTACTTTATAGATCAAGATAGAAAATGCATCAAATCCTTTTCACAATTGAAAGAGGAATATATTTTGGCAAATAAAGATTTTTATGCTTATTTACAGATAAGACACTACATTACAGAGCTAGTATACAAGGCTGGCTGGACCTGGTCCCTAGGTAAAATAGAGCCTTGGCTCACAATAAGTAAAGAGTCCACCATCTCCATCTCTTCATGTTATCACCTACTGTCCCTTAGCAAAGCAACTCCGTTAGTAGAGAACTTAGTTGCAAGTTGGAATAGTATAATTTCATATGGTAATATCGAAGTTAAAACTATCCAACTTTCTTTGAATAAAGTACTAAAAACAACCCTTTCTGCTAACTGGCGAGATGCCCACCTGAAACTTCTTCATAGGGCATATTTCACCCCGGAGAGGGGCCTCAGAGTCCGAAATCTTGAATTTAGTAAATGCCCCAGATGTTCATATATAGCTGCGAACTTGATACATATGTTCTGGTCTTGCTCTGGGATGCGAAATGTCTGGAGGAAATTAGAATATTGGCTTAAGAAGGTGCTTAAAATTGAACTGATAAACTTCTCCTTGTTTCAGATCATATTCTGCATGAGGTCAGGAGAGGAGCGACAGTCTAATGAATTATTAATTAATTTATCTATTCTAGCCACCAGATATCTGATATGCAAGAAATGGAAAATGAGGGCGACACCAACTATCCCAGAAATTAGAAACCATCTAAAGAAACAATGCATTTTAGAACAAAGGAATGCTAATATAGATAATGAATGCGACATAAAGAATTTTTTTCATAAATGGGCACCCTTCATTAATATCTTCCCTGAAAGAGAAATTGAATATTTGATATATCCATTTAGGAATTCGGAACTAGTATTATTAGGTATATGGTGATCGGAGGTAGTTTTGTGTCTCTCTACCTTCCCTCCCCCCCTTTTTTTTTCTTCTCCCCCTTCTTGTATTGATTACCATGGTGGGGTCGGGGGGGAGGGAGGGAGGGGGGTGGAAATGATAAAATCTCTACATTGAGTTATTTTGACGGACTGGTTAAGTTCAGTCTGCAGACATACGATATGTAATACACATTATTTGTGCTTTTTGATTTCCTTTTGAGATAACACCTTATATTGGTGGACTGTATTACCATGACGTATTGTATAAATAACGTTGTTGTACTCATTGTTGGATAAAATAAAATACTTAAAAAAAAAAAAGAAAACCTTGAGCTCATACAGCATAGTTACCCTAGATTGATCAGCGATTGGCTAAAATGCTGGTCTGTCAAAATAACATAAATAAGTGGTCATTTTTCAGAGGCAGAGATACAAGGGTAATCACATAAGTCACACGTGTATTTCTCTAAGTGTTTTTTTGTCAAACTTGATAATGCGTATTACAGTGTTTTCTTTGTAAACAACAATAATGTTCTTACTGTCCCTTTAAGCTGTGTTATTGGCATTCAAACATTAATATGCCATCATGTATAATTGTAATGGTCATTTTATTTGAGATTAGGGAAACAGTTTGCACATCACATCACAGAAACCAATCAATGTACTGAAATAGGATAGGTATGTGATGATGTGGTGTCCACACACTTGTAACCCACACTCTGCTAAAAATCTGCCTTCATGGACCCGGTCCCATAGAAGCAGATTATATGCAGGGTGTGATCCTGAAGTGTAAGAAGACCATATCATCACATACCTATCCATTACACACATTAAATAAACAAAAATATAGATACCAAAAAATACTTACTTCCTCTTCCTTCCCCTCTTCCCACGAGACTGAGGCTCGGGGGGGGGGGGGGAAATGCCCCCTCCGACGAGTTCTCATCAGAGATGTTTGGGGAAGAGGGGAAGGAGGAGTACTGGGATGACCAGGCTGAGGAGGAGATTGAGGAGTACCAGGACCAGATGGCCATGGTTCAAATGGCCTGTCATGGTTGCATCCACGGCACTGTCCCTTTTAAGGTTTTTGCCTCTCAACCCAAACCAAGTGCTATTTAAGCACCTCCCTTTCATACTAACATTGCTAGGTTATTTTGTCTAACAGGTGCACTCCGCACTCACTGACTAAGTCTCCAAACCTTACTGGCTGACTGCAGACCTGATCCATCTGCATACCACTTGCACCAGTGTCTCAGCAGCCTTACCGGATTCAACCAACTAATTCTTGGCTAACCGCTTCTCCTCTGCTCTGTGCTGCAGCTCCTACGGACTCACTCACAACTGACAGCCGGAGCGGGCTGACGTCATCAGCTATTGTCCGACTGCACAGACCGCTCTGCTCTATACCGCACATCAAGGAACAGGTTGTATGAACTGAACTTTTGCAGCAGCATATATACATTTTGCATTTACAGTCTACCACTATTGTTCTAATCTGTGCCTAACTGCCACACTCATTATCACTTGGTTGCTCTGTTGTTCCGCTCCTCTTGTTGCAGTTAAGTTATACATATACTGCATCCGCCATTACAAGCCCCATATAACTTACTAACTCATCAGTTATATGTGTTTATGGTTCTTGGGGCAACATTAACACACATAGTTATACACTTTAGGCCATCCAGTGTTTAACTGTGTGTAACATATACAAAGATATACGTTAGATTAGCTGTGCTATACCAAAACAGAGGTGAATTAACAAACATAACCTGACATGGCCCAGCAGCAGATGGCCCAGCATGCGCCTCCCGGAGGAACTGAAATAGATCTTGGAGAATCTGCACTATCTGGTTTTGGCCTTGTATAATTTCTCTTTGGCCTTCTTGAATGGCACGAATATCTTCTGACATCTGGACTCGAGTTTGAATATTTTCCCTCCGGGAGGCATGCATCTGTTCTTGAAAATCCAGCAATACCTGCACCTCAGCTATTTCCTCCTGAGGTACTGCTGGTGCACGGCGGGCTGCTGGTGCAAGAGGGTCTGCTGGTGCAGGGATGTCTTTGGCAGTGGGGGCTTCTTCTTCTTCTGAGTATAGAGGGATGTCTTCGATGTCTCCCCCAGGTGGCAATTCATCCCCACCACTCTCATACCTGGGTGAAGGAGGAGCCTGTAGTTGGTGTGCTGCCTCCTCCCCAGACTCTGTATATTACAAAAAGAAAGAAATGTATATATTAGCATAGTTCCAAATAAAGATGTAAATGCTTTTGCTTACAATAGAATTACAAATGCAACCTCATTAATCCACTTTGAAATACGATTTCCGCATTTTCCAAACCGTGCTTCTGATATCTATCTGGTCAATCTGATTTTTTTGCGTTTGTTTTCAGTCTGTTTAAATGCACACCTAACCTGTAGCCTAGATACTAATGTAATCGCAAGGTAATTGTGAATGCGTTTACGTAATAATGTGTAAAAAAAAGCGTAATAGCATTAATCATATCCTTAAATACATTCTTTATTTTTGATGTTAAGAGATTATTAAATGAGCTTACCGTCAGACGAGAGTGGCAGGTTCCCGGTATCGACTCCTCCGATACCGACTATGGCCACCTCGGAGTTGCTGGGACGCAACATTTCCCCCCATCGGGTATACTCCACGGTCATTGGAGGCCCGCCACCGGTTCCTGTTGCATATTGGTACTCCCGAGACATTTTTTTTTTCAGCTCCATTTTGCAGTCATAGTAGCGATGTTTAATGGATTCGACATCCCTGTTGTGGCCCCCCACTGCATTAACTGCATCCCTGATCTCCAGCCAGAGATTCCTCTTCTTCCTCGGGGTGGCCTTCTGAGCTTGCAGCCTCCTAGCCCTTGGCATATATGCCTCTACGAGGGCCTCCTTCTCCTCCATAGTATACCTCGCCTCCCTAGTCAGCTTGGTCTTCCCCTGTGATGGTGTCCTCTGTTTCCCGGACTGTGAAGCCCTACTCTGTCCGCCACTGGGCCCAGCCACTTGTTCATCTTGAACCAAGTGGCTGGGTACACCCACCGCTTCCTCCCCCGCTTTCTGACCCCCTTCCTGTCCTGTTCCTCTCCCTCTCCCCTGACTAATCTCCTGCCTGCCCTCCTCTTCCATGTCTTCCCTACACTGATCCCTAACTACTACAACAAAAAGTGAATGTGCCCAAATGAAAGGGGGTCAAAATAAATAAATAAAAAGACAAAAAAGTGCTCAAAGTGTGAAAGGGATATAAATAAAAGAGGGTAAGGAGTATTTAACAAACAAAAATGTATAAGAAGACTAAAAGGAGGATATGTAAACTAAATGTAACTATGGGATTGGTATGGGCTTAAAAGGAATGGGGCATGGGATGAAAGGGAATGGGGTATGGGATGAAAGGGAATGGGATTACAGGGAACGGGGTATGGAGTGTAGTATGAGAGGGTATGGGTTATGGAGTGTATGCAGTGTTATTGATAAGTGTATGTATGTATTGAATGTGTTTGCATGTAAATGTGTTACGTATACAGAAAAAACACTCGCACACTCACCCAAACCAACTCTCGCTCACTACAGCTCTCTTACTATCTCACACTACAAATAACTAACTCACACCACCACTAACTAACTCATGCTGCCACTAACTCACGCTACCACTAACTCACGCTACCACTAACTAACTCGCACAATAACACTAACTCACTCACGCTACCACTAACTAACTCGCACAATAACACTAACTAACTCACAATAACACTCACTCTCTCACACTAACACTAACTCTCACAATAAGGCACTAAATCTCTCTCTAATCTCCAAAAACCCACTAGCAACACAGTCAAAGAAGCCATGCTTGTGGCGTGCTTATATACCCTGTGTAAATGTTTAATGATGTACCGGTGTGCCTTGTAAATTGTGTTCAGGTGTGCTTTGTTAGTAATTAGTATGTGTGCAATGTGTATTAGTTGTGTGAATTTGCGCATGCTCATATTGAGTTAGTATTTGTGGAATGTGTAGAATGCGATGATGTCATAGTGATCGTTTTCCATAACATTGTCAAATAGTATTATGTGTAAATGTAAATATTGATTTGTGGTGGTGTCGTATTTGTGAAGTGTTGTAGATGTTTGTTTGTACTAATATTCCGTAATATTGAATGCGAGTGTTTTGCTTGTGTATGAGTGAAAATTTTTTTCCGTGTTTCCGGATCGTAAGGTATATGTGTATTCCTTGTTTAGTGTAATGCTTGATTTTTCCCGCTTGTGAATGTGTAATGCGTGTGTGCTATGTTTTGTGATTGTTGTGATGACATTTGCAGTTTGTTTTTATTGTGCATTATGTGGTATAGGTCATATGACCGAGCAGTGCGTATTTCTCGCGAGATTGAGTGTTAGGTGAAAAATGTGTGCTTTTCTGATTTCTCATTGATCTCTATGGGAGACTGTCAAACGCGGGCGCGATTCCGCGCCTGAAATATACGCGTTAGGAGCTTGTTTTGAAACTCGTAATACCAGCGTTAAAAACAGTGCGCGTTAAAAATAAAAAGACGCGAAAGCTAACGCAGCCCTTCTAACGCAAAACTCTAAATCTAGGCATAATTTTCTCTTCTAAAGCCCGCATTTCTATTTCTAATTTTTTTTTAAATCTCTCCCCTATAATCTTTAATTTACTTCATTAGTTTAAAAGATGCCTCCTCCAATATGTCATTCCATTTAGTTTTAAATTCAATTTCCTTTAAAAGAGCATTCTTTTTTTATCCTTAATCCTCTTGGAACCCTTTTATGTTCTAAGTATTTTTCAATGATAATATACTCAGTCCTATGTTTAAATTCTGCAACCATTTTAGTTTGTAGCTCTCTCATCAATTCTGCTAGTATATCTAATGTCTCTGTGGTGATAGTAACTTCAGTATGTAATTTATCATTAGATAACAAATTGAGTATAGGACTAATCTCTATAAAGATATATACAAATACATTGTCATAATTACTAGTTTTTGCCATAGTCTCTGCTGCTGAATGGCCTAGATAAGGGATTTAAATACAAAACTAGACACAAAATATATATACAAGCCACAGCACTGAGAGTGAACACACAAGGCAGCTGTATATGAACAAGGAATCCCTTCCTCCTAATTGAACAGAAATCTCAGGGGAAATAATTACACTGACTGTAGTAAGAACTGCAGGCAAGTAATTGTTTACAGCTGCGCTGTCACAGAGACAGCTGAATGTGTGTAGTAAACATATAATTTAACATTTAATAAATAAAATAAAATGAATGCAACAAATTTAACACAATATTAAGAGCAGATGCATAATAGAAAAAATATTACAGTATTTTCATATATAGGCCTCTAGTTATGAAAGTCTAGCGGACCTGATCCGCCAGTGCGGATCAGAACCGCCAGACTTCGCTGAATACGGCGAGCAATACGCTCGCCGTATTCATCATTGCACCAGCAGCTCACAACAGCTGCTGGTGCAACGCCGCCCCCTGCAGACTCGCGGCCAATAGGCCGCCAGCAGGGGGTGTCAATCAACCCGATCGTACTCGATCGGGTTGTATTGCTGCGATGTCTGTCCGCCTGCTCAGAGCAGGCGGACAGGTTATGGAGCAGCGGTCTTTGTGACCGCTGAATCATAACTGCTGTTTCTGGCGAGTCTGATGACTCCCCAGAAACACGGGGCATCAAGCTCCATACGGAGCTTGATACATATGCCCCATAGTCTCACAATTTATAACATAAAGTCTAACAATACATGACATAAAGGTGAATAGCAGCAAGCAAACAAATTACAGCTCAAGCTTAATGCATAGACAGATAAGCTGAAAGTCTTTTTTTGACAAGCAAGATTGTCTTGATGTAAGCAAAAAGTCTTTTGAGTAAGCGAAAAGAGCGTGTTTTTTTCAAGCAGGATGGTGTCTTGGTTAGTTGTTATTAATGTTTGGCTAGTTGCAGAGCTGCACAAGCTGTAGAGTGCGGACGAAAAGAAGGATAAAGAAATCCTTTAAAACAGCGGTAAAGTTCAAATGGCAAGGTGTACACTGATACTTACACCAGTTGCCGATAGTTGATCTCCAGGGGTTTCTCTCCGGGTGCCGTTAGTCTCTCAGGCACCTCCTAGACTCTTAGGGAGAGATTGCAATGAATCTGATCAAGTTCAAAGAACTCCCACACCGTCAGACTTGCAGGACTACGGAAGCCCAAAGAGGTCACAATACAGAGCAACGCGTTTCGGCTTAGCAAAGCCTTTCTCAATCTCGATATTGAGGCTGTATACAGAGAGCATATATATATATATACAATTTTCTTAAAGCAATATTACAATTTGATGCAAGTTTAATAACCATAAATATTACATTTTGATACAAGTATAAAAAACAAGAATATTACAATTTGATGCACGTGTGATAACCATAAGAACGCAAAAGTTAATACATCAATATGTTAAAATATTTCTATATGTTAGTATAATAACCGTAAAAAATCAATCAATTAATCTATATGTTAAAATATTTCTAATGAAATTTGTGAAATTGCATAATAGCGATCTAATAAGTAGAGTCTGATTTATGGGAGGGGAGTCTAGTAAAAAACTAAAGATGCAATAGTTAGCTAATAAGGTTAATGGAGGGCAAGTCAGAATGCTTTCATTTTATGGACCACCCTTTAGATATGGGGTTAAATCCAATTTATGTTTCAAACTATGGAGTATAATTAAAAAAACATTTTTCTAGAGATTTTAAACAATTTAATAAAATGAATGAAAGACATTTTTTAGAACTTCGATGGGTGATTTTCATATTATTTTATTTCATTTTATTTCTTAGAGCTAAAAGTGGCTGGGTAAAACGTCAATTGGTTATGATTTAAACTTTAAGACACACAGGTAATTTTATAAGATAAAAATAGAGGACAATGTGATAAACTAGATAACTAGAATATAGTTGGATAAGAAATAATTCATATTTCATAACCATGGTATATCATAAAAGTGAAATCATTCATAATTCGATATTTTTTATTTTTTAAAAGCTAGATATATAATTAGCATTTTTTCAGAAATCTATAATCTTTTTAGTTATTTTAGATGGCAGTTTAGATCTAATTCTAAATTAAGGCCCCGAGGAGTAAGGGAACCCAATTGGAAAATCCATTTGCCTTCCCTTTTTAAAATTTCATTTGGAGGTCCCCTCCCCTCCAATGGTTAGAGATTTTGTCAATGCCCATGTCAGGAACTCTGTCACTGTCTCTTTAACTGCCTTCATTCTTCCTGACGTTCTGATTGGCTACTGCTCCTTTAAAACCCGCCACCTAACTATCATACATTGCTTAGTATTTTGAAAGTAGCAACGCTACTCCTCTAGACCTGAGCTGATATTCTATAACAAATACTGGAATCCTGCCGTCTCCTTACTTGCAACTTTTCTACTTCACTGAAGTCTTGCCAAGTACAAGAGCTTTATTCCTAGGAAACCACCTGGATACTTTGTAACAACTTTGCTCGTAGCCTCTTCAGCTGTTCGTTGTTCTCGGACTCAGAAATAAGCACGCAAGTATTCATGTAATCCGATACATTCTTTACTACTATGTTGCGCTTAACTGTTGCCTAACATTCAAGTACCTTATTTCAGCTGACTTTATAACGAACTTGTGTGTGATACTAAGATCTCCAGTTGTGACGTAATCTCTCAGACTAACAACTGTTTTTCCCTGTGACTCCTCCTTACAAAGACTTCCGGTAGCTACCGATTCAACTGCTGACATTAAGGAGTATAGCAGTCATACACCGCCTCACTTCCATCTTCGTCTGGCAAGTTAAAGGTACTTTCTTTTTTTGGTAATTTGTTGAAACTTGCGTGCCTGCATTTCCAGTATAATTTAGTCATACCAAAGAACTCTGATATCATAAAAGCAACAAGATCCAAGAGTGCTGATTTAAAATAAAGTCAGTTTAAGCTAATGCCAATATGCAGTTAAACTGGGAATAACTTAATCTGTAAATTAAATGTAATTTTCAATATATCCTGAACAACACTTTTGAACTCAATTGGTTACAACTAACAGCATTTATTGCATATAATCTGCTGTGAAAAGTTTTGTAAATAAGTTTAGAAGCTTATTCTAACTTACCCATAAATTCACTGAACAATACTGAATACCACTTCCATAATAGAGGTTTTCATATATCACAGTGAAACAAACAAACAAACATATTAAATACTAAGTGGGATCTGCAGTTGAGTTCCTTAAAAGGAATTACACGTTTCTTACATATTATTAAGCCAAAAAAGAAATTAATAACATGGAACCAGCAGACCTACCGCAGATTGTATATAATCTCTCCCAAAAAGTTGAACAACTAGCACAAGGTGTACACGATTTACAAGTAGAGAACCAGTCTCTAAGGAACATAATTAGAGATTCCATTGCAGTGAAATCTAATCATCAAGACCTGACCCTAGAACCACAAGTATCTCTCCCAGAGAACTTCTCCGGTAACAGGAAGGCATATAGACAATTTAAAAACTCCTGCCAGTTGTTATTCAATCTGAAACCCAGAAGCTACTTCACTGAGAGAATAAAAGTGTTAAGCACAATATCATTCCTTAGAGGGGAGCCCAGAACCTGGGCAGATAACCTCTGTGAATCCGATGACCCGGTACTAGGGTCCCTAGAGGATTTCTTCACTTCTATGGAACTTTTCCAAGACACTGATGTCCAATTAACAGCCGAAGTCTCCATGAGGAATTTAAAACAAGGCAAAAGACCAGTGGAGGAATACATAACCGAATTTAAAATGTATGCTGCAGATTCAGAATGGAACCAAGTGGCACTTCGTAACCAATTCCGGTTGGGCCTTGCTGAAGGTCTCAAGGATGTAAAACAGGGATCTAAAACAACTAATAACTGACGCCATCATCGACTCAGGAGCTTACGGGAATTTTATTGATTACCACATTGTTAAAACAAATAAATTTCCTCTTATATTGAAGAAAACCCCCATTTCTGTTCGTGTTATTGATGGTTCTACAATCACTACAGGTCCTATAACACATCACACTGTACCTATTTTAGTTTCTGCCTTAGGTCACACTGAGTTGTTATCTTTTGATGTCTTACCCTCACCACATTTTCCTATTGTACTAGGTATCAACTGGCTCCAACAACATAAGCCTTCTATTGAATGGTCTCCTTTTCAGATAAAGTTCACCTCTAATTACTGTAGAGATACCTGCTACCATAAGCATTTGCTCTTACAAACTGAGTCACAGATTGAGGCGTTACCCTTGGAATATATTGATTTTCTAGACGTTTTTAGTAAAACTGAGGCCGAAAACCTCCCTCCTCATCGCATATATGACTGCCCTATTCAACTTGAACCAGGGGCTAGTTTTCCATACGGTCATTCATATCCCCTAAGTCAACCCGAACTTGACCCTCTCAAGCAATACTTAGAAGAAAACCTGCGAAAAAACTTTATCATGGCCTCAACTTCCCCTGCTGGTGCAGGTATGTTCTTCGTTCGCAATAAGGATTCTACACTCCGACCAATTATCGACTATCGCAAACTCAACAAACGCACTATAAAAAACTGTTACCCCCTTCCATTGATACCAGAGTTAATAGAACATTTATCAGAAGCCACTATCTATTCCAAACTTGACCTCAGGGGAGCTTACAATCTCATAAGGATAAAAGAATGTCATGAGTGGTTAACAGCTTTCAGAACAAGGTACGGCCTATATGAATATCTAGTCATGCCCTTCGGATTATGAAATGCTCCTGCCACTTTTCAACATTTTATCAATGATGTATTCCGTGATCTCTTAGACATCTGTTTAGTCGTATACCTAGTTGATATCTTAATTTACTCCAAAAACAAAGCTGAACACATAAAACATGTACGATGGGTACTCTCAAGGCTGAGAGAACATAAACTCTATGCTAAACCTGAAAAATGTCTCTTTCACACAGATCATGTCTCATTTCAAAGATACAACATATCACCTAAAGGTATTGAAATGCAGAAGGAAAAGGTAGACGCAGTGGAAATCTGGCCTATTCCAAAAACCAAAAAGGATCTTCAACGATTTCTCGGTTTTGCAAACTATTACATAAAATTCATAAAGAATTTTTCAAAGATTGCTAAACCTCTTACCAGATTAACCAGCTCTTCCATCCCGTTTTGGTGGAACACAGAAGCTATATCTGCCTTCACTACATTAAAGATCCGGTTCACCACTGCTCCCATATTAAAGTTTTCCTGATCCAAACTACCAATATGTCTTAGAAGTGGATTCCTCTGATTTCGCCTTGGGTGCAGTTCTTTCCCAACAGTTGACACTTAAAGACCCGATCTATCCTATTTCCTACTTTTCCAAGGTGATGACCCCAGCAGAAAGAAATTATCCAATAGCGAAAAAGAACTTCTTGCCATAAAACGGTCCCTAGAACATTGGACACATCTCCTCGAAGGTACGAAGTTCCCCATCAACATATATACGGATCATAAGAACCTTCAATATTTGCAAAGCAACAAAACACTGTCTGCAATACAAGTCCATTGGAGCTTGTACTTCGCCAGGTTTAATTTTAATATCATATATAGACCCGCAGCAAGGAATGGCAAAGCTGATGCCTTATCTTGTATACCTGAGAGACCAGAAGACGTTATCACCAGTACAAATATCATACCGATAGAACGTTTCATCGGACTTTCCAGTCAACTGTTATCCGAATTGAAAGAACACACTAACAAGGAGATCAACCCTCCACATCCATCACTTGTCAAAATTGCTGGTATCTACTATCATGACGGCAAACTATATGCACCAAAAGAGCCGAGACCTCCTTTGTTAAAAATACATCACGACTCTCCTTTATCAGGACATCCAGGTATCCGACGTACTTTGGAACAATAAACCAGGACATTCTGGTGGCCAAACATGAGAGAGACAATACAAGAATATGTCCAAACCTGTATCATATGTGCTACATCTAAATAAAATTAAAAAACGCCATACGGTCTTCTTATGCCATTACCTGTTCCTAATAAACCCTGGCAACACGTGTCAATGGATTTTATAGTGGATTTACCACACTCAAATAATCAAAATACAATTCTCGTAGTTATAGATATTTTTACCAAAATGGCCCACTTCATCCCGTATCATAAGCTTCCCACTTCCTCTGAAACTGCGCATCTCTTCATTAACAACATCACTAAACTTCATGGCATACTACCAATATTAACAACTGACAGGGGAACACAGTTCACTTCACGCTTCTGGACTAAACTCTGTGAATTAACTCAGATTGACCATAGATTCACCACATCATTCCATCCCCAAACAAATGGACAAGCTGAAAGACTGAACCAATGGTTAGAACAATACCTCAGGTGCTATTGTTCATACCATCAGAATGATTGGATGACATTCCTCTCAATGGCAGAATACGCCTATAACAACTCCATCAACTCGTCAACAAAAATTACCCCTTTCTATGCAAATTATGCATACCATCCGACTGTTATTTTCTGCTCACAGGTTGGTTCTGATTTCCCGTTAGTTGATGATTTACATGATTCTTTGCAGGATAATTTCAAGTTTATACAACAAAACATTCAGAATGCTCAAACCACCCAAAAGCACTACTATGATCTCTGAAGATGAGAACCCCCCCGTCTTATGCTGTAGGTGATTTGGTGTGGCTCTCCACAAAAAATTTGAAACTGCAAATACCCTGTAAGAAATTAGCTGCACTTTTTATTGGCCCATTCCCAATCCTTCGGGTCGTTAATAAAAACGCAATGACTCTCGAACTGCCAGACAACATTAGAATCCATCCTACCATACATGTTTCTCTTTTGAAACTCTACACACCTACTAGGAAGATAGGTACTTTACTGCCTCCACCCTCTCAGAATTTGGAACCTGATGAATATGAAGTTCATTCCCTTCTTGATTCCAGATACCATAGGGGGGAGTTACAATACTTGGTCCGCTGGAAAAACTTCTCAGAAGACGAAGACACCTGGGAACCTGCTTTTAATTTGAACGCCCCCCGGTTGGTTTCCGTTTTTCATCGGAGGCACCCTGATCGTCCTAGACCTGCAGCTGTAGGACAGCTTCCTTGAGGTGGGGGTCATGTCAGGAACTCTGTCACTGTCTCTTTAACTGCCTTCATTCTTCCTGACGTTCTGATTGGCTACTGCTCCTTTAAAACCCGCCACCTAACTATCACACATTGCTTAGTATTTTGAAAGTAGCAGCGCTACTCCTCTAGACCTGAGCTGATATTCTATAACAAATACTGGAATCCTGCCAGGAGTTACGTCTCCTTACTTGCAACTTTTCTACTTCACTGGTCTTGCCACGTACAAGAGCTTTATTCCTAGGAAACCACCTGGAAACTTTGTAACAACTTTGCTCATAGCCTCTCCAGCTGTTCGTTGTTCTCGGACTCAGAAATAAGCACGCAAGTATTCATGTAATCCGATACATTCTTTGCTACTATGTTGCGCTTAACTGTTGCCTAACATTCAAGTACCTTATTTCAGCTGACTTTATAACGAACTTGTGTGTGATACTAAGATCTCCAGTTGTGACGTAATCTCTCAGACTAACAACTGTTTTTCCCTGTGACTCCTCCTTACAAAGACTTCCGGTAGCTACCGATTCAACTGCTGACATTAAGGAGTATAGCAGTCATACACCGCCTCACTTCCATCTTCGTCTGGCAAGTTAAAGGTACTTTCTTTTTTTGGTAATTTGTTGAAACTTGCGTGCCTGCATTTCCAGTATAATTTAGTCATACCAAAGAACTCTGATATCATAAAAGCAACAAGATCCAAGAGTGCTGATTTAAAATAAAGTCAATTTAAGCTAATGCCAATATGCAGTTAAACTGGGACTAACTTCATCTGTACATTAACTGTAATTTTCAGTATATCCTGAACAACACTTTTGAACTCAATTGGTTACAACTAACAGCATTTATTGCATATAATCTGCTATGAAAAGTTTTGTAAATAAGTTTAGAAGCTTATTCTAACTTACCCATAATTTCACTGAATAATACTGAATACCACTTCCATAACAGAGGTTTTCATATATCACAGTGAAACAAACAAACATATTAAATACTAAGTGAGATCTGCAGTTGAGTTCCTTAAAAGGAATTACATGTTTCTTACAGCCTATAAATTTAAAGAGTTTAAGACTCACATTATTACATATAGCAAAATGTCTAGGAACTGGAAGGTCTTTATTTCGTTCTTTATCGTGGTGCTCAATCGACACGATGTGTTCTCTTATCCTGTCTCGTATGGGTCTTTTCTGATTCCCCCATGGAGAGAAACCCCTGGAGATCAACTATCGGCAACTGGTGTAAGTATAAGTGTACACCTTGCCATTTGAAATTTACCGCTGTTTTAAAGGATTTCTTTACCTTCTTTTCGTCCGCACTCTACAGCTTGTGCAGCTCTGCAACTAGGCAAACATTAATAACAACTAACCAAGACACCATCCTGCTTGAAAAAAACACGCTCTTTTCGCTTACTCAAAAGACTTTTTGCTTACATCAAGACAATCTTGCTTGTCAAAAAAAGACTTTCAGCTTATCTGTCTATGCATTAAGCTTGAGCTGTAATTTGTTTGCTTGCTGCTATTCACCTTTATGTCATGTATTGTTAGACTTTATGTTATAAATTGTGAGACTATATATGAAAATACTGTAATATTTGTATCTATGATGCATCTGCTCTTAATATTGTGTTAAATTTGTTGCATTCATTTTAGTATATTTATTAAATGTTAAATTATATGTTTACATCTTGTACCACCTTCAATTGAAGTTTACGTACTAGCCAGGTTACTACACACATTCAGCTGTCTCTGTGACAGCGCAGCTGTAAACAATTACTTGCCTGCAGTTCTTACTGCAGTCAGTGTAATTATTTCCCCTTAAATTGAAACTTGCAAAGTCTGCTATGTTATGTTACATTTATGAACAAAGTATACTTGTGACATTTGTTACAGAATAAATTACATCGGCAACAGGGATAATTGACAAATACATATTTAGTTTGTATTAGATACAAAAAGGAACACTTTATAATTCCAAAAAACTTGTTGCGTAATTGCTTGAATCACCCGGACTGATACCTTATTTTTCAGACTTGGATAGATTAATCATATAGCCTGAAATGGCTCCAAAAAGGTAACGTGATTCGATCGCAGCCGAGGACACCAAAAAGCGGCATAACCTGCCCGGACGCGGGGATATCCACTGAAGATAAGGTATAGATATTAGCTGCCTTTTTGCCTTCTGCAATCCCTCTAGACGCGGTAATATCCACCGAGGGGATAACGAGGTATACACAGCTCTTCTAACAAACAAAAACGTAACACTCTTCCACGTCAAATGCTAACGTATCTACACCTATAAAGCACAGTTTGTGGGAACCAAAGCCTTTCCCACTTATTTGTTGTCACCACAGTCAGGGCCGGCCTTAGGGCAAGGCAGATCTGGTGACCGCCTCGGGCCCCGTGGTCAGGGGGGCCCCGCACCAGCTTAAAAATGATTATTTTTTTGTAATTTTTTTATTTATTTTTTTATCACATTTTTTTTTTCGAATGTATTTTTTTTTTTTTGCCGCCATTTTCTTAAAATTTTGCGCACGCAGCAGCGGCGCAAATTTTAGCCGAGGAGTGAGAGGGGAGGAGATCAGTTAGTGTGTGTGCGCACTGTGCAGGTAAGGTTGATGAGGCAGCAGACAGTCACACAGGCAGCCAGCAGAGTGGGAGTTGCAGGCATCGGCGCAGCCAGAGTCCGAGTCGACGACAAGAGTGGTGAGTCACTCACTGTCACTGTGTCAACAGTGGCTGGGACTGGGAGTGTGTCAGTGTCACTGTACAGTCGCTCCTCTGCTTAGTGGTGTTGTGCTAATGTGCTGCTTAGACTTTGTTGAAGTTTGTTCAGTTCAAGTTGCTTACCAATCTGCCTGCAGCCTGGCCTGCAGTACTGACACAGGGATGGGGGCATAATTTTATTGCAAGGGGGGCTGGCTGGGGGCATAATTTTATTGCGGGGGGGGGGCTGGCTGGGGGCATCATTTTATTGCAGGGGGGGCTGGCTGGGGCATCATTTTATTGCAGGGGGGGCTGGCTGGGGGCATCATTTTATTGCAGGGGGGCTGGCTGGGGGCATAATTTTATTGCAGGGGGGACTGGCTGGGGGCATCATTTTATTGCAGGGGGGACTGGCTGAGGGTATAATTTATGGCTGGAGTCATAATTTTATTCATTTTATTGCAGGGGGGTTGAGGAAATCATTTTGTTGCTGTGGGCATCATTTTATTGCAGGGGGTTGGCCTGGGAGCTTCATTTTATTGCTATGGGCATCCTTTATTGCAGGGGGGCTCAGGGCATTATTTTATTGCTGTGGGTATCATTTTATTGTAGGGGTGCTGGGAGCATAATTTTATTGCAGGGGTACTGGAGGCATCATTTTATTGCAGGAGGGCTGGGGCATCATTTTATTGCAGGGGGCTGGCTGGGGGCATCATTTTATTGCAGGGAGGGGTTGGCTGGGGGCATGATTTTATTGCAGCGGGGATGGGGGCATGATTTTATTGCAGGGGTGCTGCTGGGGGCATCATTTTATTACAGCGGGGATGGGGGCATGATTTTATTGCAGGGGTGCTGCTGGGGGCATCATTTTATTGCAGCGGGGATGGGGGCATCATTTTATTGCAGGGGTGCTGCTGGGGGCATAATTTTATTGCAGGGGTGCTGCTGGGGGCATCACTTATGGCTGGGGGCATCATTTTATTGCAGGGGAGGCTGGCGCCATCATTTTATTGCAGGGGGGCTGGCCTTGGGGCTTAATTTTATTGCCATGGGCATCATTTATTGCAGGGGGCTGCTGGAGGCATCATTTTATTGCAGGGGGCTGCTGGAGGCATCATTTTATTGCAGGGGGCTGCTGGAGGCATCATTTTATTGCAGGGGTGCTGCTGGGGGCATCATTTTATTGCAGGGGTGCTGCTGGGGGCATCACTTATGGCTAGAGGCATAATTTTATTGCAGGAGGGCTGGGGGCATCATTTTATTGCAGGGGGCTGGGGGCATCATTTTATTGCAGGGGGGCTGGGAGCATCATTTTATTGCAGGGGGCTGGGGCATCATTTTATTGCAGGGGGGCTGGCTGGGGGCATCATTTTATTGCAGGGGCATCATTTATTACAGAGGGTGGCTGGGAGCATAATTTGATTGCAGGGGTGCTGGGGGGGAATCATTTATTGCTGGATGCATAATTTATTACAGAGGGGGCTGGGAGCATAATTTGATTGCATGGGTGCTGGTGGGGAATCATTTATTGCTGGGGGCATAATTTATTACAGAGGGTGGGCTGGAGGCATAATTTTATTGCAGGGGTGCTGGGGGCATCAGTTTATTGCTGGGAGCATCATTTTATTGCAGGGGGCTGCTTAGGGCATCATTTTATTGCAGGGGGCTGCTGTGGGCATCATTTTATTGCAGGGGGGCTGCTGGAGGCATCATTTATGGCTGGAGGCATCATTTTATTGCAGGAGGGCTGGGGATATACTTTTATTGCAGGAGGGCTGGGGGCATCATTTTATTGCAGGGGGGGCTGAGGAAATAATTTTATTGCTGGGGGCATTATTTTATTGCAGGGGGCTGGCCTAGGGGCTTCATTTTATTGCTATAGGCATCATTTTATTGCAGGGGGCTCAGGGCATCATTTTATTGCAGGGGGGCTGGGGGCATCCTTTTATTGCTGGGGTATCATTTTATTGCTGGGGTGCTGGGAGCATCATTTTATTGCAGGGGGGCTGGGAGCATCATTTTATTGCTGAGGCATAATTTATTACAGAGTGGGGCTGGGAGCATCATTTTATTTCAGGGGGGCTGGGAGCATCATTTTATTTCAGGGGGGCAGGGAGCATCATTTATTGCTGAGGCATAATTTATTACAGATGGGGGCTGGGAGCATCATTTTGCTGGAGGCATCATTTTATTGCAGGGGGCATCGTTTTATTGCAGCGGAGATGGGGGCATCATTTTATTGCAGGGGTGCTGCTGGGGGCATCATTTTATTGCAAGGGTGCTGCTGGGGGCATCACTTATGGCTGGAGGCATCATTTTATTGCAGGAGGGCTGGGGGCATCATTTTATTGCAGGGGGCTGGGAGCATCATTTTATTGCAGGGGGGCTGAGGGCATCATTTTATTGCAGGGGGGCTGGGAGCATCATTATATTGCAGGGGGCTGGGGGCATCATTTTATTGCAGGGGGGCTGGGGGCATCATTTTATTGCAGGGGACATCATTTATTACAGAGGGGGTCTGGGAGCATAATTTGATTGCAGGGGTGCTGGGGGGAATCATTTATTGCTGGGGGCATAATTTATTACAGAGGGGGGCTGGGAGCATAATTTGATTGCAGGGGTGCTGGGGGCAAAATTTATTACAGAGGGGGTCTGGGAGCATAATGTTATTGCAGGGGTGCTGGAGGCATCAGTTTATTGCTGGGAGCATAATTTTATTGCAGGGGGCTGCTGGGGGCATCATTTTATTGCAGGGGGCTGCTGTGGGCATCATTTTATTGCAGGGGGGCTGCTGGGGTCATCATTTATGGCTGGAGGCATAATTTTATTGCTGGAGGGCTGGGGACATACTTTTATTGCAGAAGGGCTGGGGGCATCATTTTATTGCAGGGGGGGCTGAGGAAATAATTTTATTGCTGGGGGCATCATTTTATTGCAGGGGGCTGGCCTGGGGGCTTCATTTTATTGCTATGGGCATCATTTTATTGCAGGGGGGCTCAGGGCATCATTTTATTGCAGGGGGGCTGGGGGCATCATTTTATTGCTGGGGTATAATTTTATTGCTGGGGTGCTGGGAGCATCATTTTATTGCAGGGGGGCTGGGAGCATCATTTTATTGCAGGGGTCTGGGAGCATCATTTTATTGCAGGGGGGCTGGGACCATCATTTTATTGCAGGGGAACTGGGAGCATCATTTATTGCTGAGGCATCACTTATGGCTGGAGGCATAATTTTAATGCAGGAGGGCTGGGGGCATCAATTTATTGCAGGGGGCTGGGAGCATCATTTTATTGCAGAGCATCATTTTATTGCAGGGGGCTGGGAGCATCATTTTATTGCAGGGGAATCATTTATTACAGAGGGGGGCTGGGAGCATCATTTTATTGCAGGGGTGCTGGGAGCATCATTTTATTGCAGGGGTGCTGGGAGCATCATTTTATTGCAGGGGGCTGGGAGCATAATTTTATTGCAGGGGGGCTGGGAGCATCATTTTATTGCAGGGGCGCTGGGAGCACCATTTTATTGCAGGGGGGGCTGGGAGCACCATTTTATTGCAGGGGGGCTGGGAGCACCATTTTATTGCTGGGGCATAATTTATTACAGAGGGGGGCTGGGAGCATCATTGTATTGCAGGGGTGCTAGGAGCATCATTTTATTGCAGGGGTATCATTTTAGTGCTGGGGTATCATTTTATTGCTGGGGTGCTGGGAGCATCATTTTATTGCAGGAGGGATGGGAGCATCATTTTATTGCAGGGGGGCTGGGAGCATCATTTTATTGTAGGGGGACTGGGACCATCATTTTATTGCAGGGGAGCTGGGAGCATCATTTATTGCTGAGGCATCACTTATGGCTGGAGGCATAATTTTATTGCAGGAGGGCTGGGGGCATCAATTTATTGCAGGGGGCTGGGAGCATCATTTTATTGCAGGGGGCTGGGAGCATCATTTTATTGCAGGGGGGCTGGGAGCATCATTTTATTGCAGGGGCATCATTTATTACAGAGGGGGGCTGGGAGCATCATTTTATTGCAAGGGTGCTGGGAGCATCATTTTATTACAGGGGGCTGGGAGCATAATTTTATTGCAGGGGGGCTGGGAGCATCATTTTATTGCAGGGGCGCTGGGAGCACCATTTTATTGCAGGGGGGCCTGGGAGCACCATTTTATTGCAGGGGGGCTGGGAACACCATTTTATTGCTGGGACAAAATTTATTACAGAGGGGGGCTGGGAGCATCATTTTATTGCAGGGGTGCTAGGAGCATCATTTTATTGCTGGGGTGCTGGGGTAACATTTATCGCTGGGGTGCTGGGAGCATCATTTTATTGCAGGAGGGATGGGAGCATCATTTTATTGCAGGGGGGCTGGGAGCATCATTTTATTGCAGGGGGGCTGGGACCATCATTTTATTGCTGAGGCATCACTTATGGCTGGAGGCATAATTTTATTGCAGGAGGGCTGGGGGCATCAATTTATTGCAGGGGTGCTGGGAGCATCATTTTATTGCAGGGGTGCTGGGAGCATCATTTTATTGCAGGGGTGCTGGGAGCATCATTTTATTGCAGGGGGCTGGGAGCACCATTTTACTGCAGGGGGGCTGGGAGCACCATTTTATTGCTGGGGCATAATTTATTACAGAGGGGGGCTGGGAGCATAATTTTATTGCACGGGTGCTGGGGGGGGATTATTTATTGCTGGTGACTTAATTTTATTGCAGGGGGGCTGGGAGCATCATTTTATTGCAGGGGGCTGGGAGCACCATTTTATTGCAGGGGGGCTGGGAGCACCATTTTATTGCAGGGGGGCTGGGAGCACCATTTTATTGCTGGGGCATAATTTATTACAGAGGGGGGCTGGGAGCATAATTTTATTGCAGGGGTGCTGGGGGGGAATTATTTATTGCTGGTGACTTAATTTTATTGCAGGGGGGCTGGGAGCATTATTTTATTGCTGGGGCATAATCTTATTACAGAGGGGGGCTGGGAGCATAATTTTATTGCAGGGGTGCTGGGGGGGAATCATTTATTGCTGGGGCATAATTTTATTGCAGGGGGGTTGGGAGCATTATTTTATTGCTGGGGCATAATTTTATTACAGAGGGGCGCTGGGAGCATAATTTTATTGCAGGTGTGCTGGGGGCGTCAGTTTATTGCTGGGGGCATCATTTTATTGCAGGGTGCTGGGGGCATCAGTTTATTGCTGGGAGCATCATTTTATTGCAGGGTGCTGGGGGCATCAGATTATTGCTGGGAGCATCATTTTATTGCAGGGTGCTGGGGGCATCAGTTTATTGCTGGGAGCATCATTTTATTGCAGGGTGCTGGGGGCATCAGTTTATTGCTGGGAGCATCATTTTATTGCAGGGTGCTGGGGGCATCAGATTATTGCTGGGAGCATCATTTTATTGCAGGGTGCTGGGGGCATCAGTTTATTGCTGGGAGCATCATTTTATTGCAGGGTGCTGGGGGCATCATTTTATTGCTGTGAGCATAAATGTATTGCAGGGTGCATCATTTTATTGCTGGAAGCACCATTTTATTGCTGGGGCATAATTTATTACAGAGGGGGGCTGGGAGCATACTTTTATTGCAGGGGTGTTGGGGGGAATCATTTATTGGTGGGGGCATAATTTTATTGCAGGGGGGTTGGGAGCATCATTTTATTGCTGGGGCATAATTTTATTACAGAGGGGCGCTGGGAGCATAATTTTATTGCAGGTGTGCTGGGGGCATCAGTTTATTGCTGGGAGCATAATTTTATTGCAGGGTGCTGGGGGCATCATTTTATTGCTGTGAGCATCATTTTATTGCAGGGTGCTGGGGGCATCATTTTATTGCAGGTATTGTATGGCTGGGGACATACTTTTATTGCAGGAAGGCTGGGGGCATCATTTTATTGCAGGGGGGCTGAGGAAATAATTTTATTGCTGGGGGCATCATTTTATTGCAGGGGGCTGGACTGGGGGCTTCATTTTATTGCTATGGGCATCATTATATTGCAGGGGGGCTCAGGGCATCATTTTATTGCAGGGGGGCTGGGGGCATCATTTTATTGCTGGGGTATAATTTTATTGCTGGGGTATAATTTTATTGCTGGGAGCATCATTTTATTGCAGGGGGGCTGGGAGCATCATTTTATTGCAGGGGGGCTGGGAGCATAATTTTATTGCAGGGGGGCTGGGAGCATCATTTATTGCTGAGGCATAATTTATTACAGAGTGGGCTGGGAGCATCATTTTATTGCAGGGGGGCTGGGAGCATCATTTATTGCTGAGACATCACTTATGGCTGGAGAGATAATTTTATGGCAGGAGGGCTGGGGGCATCATTTTATTGCAGCGGGCTGGGAGCATCATTTTATTGCAGGGGGGCTGGGAGCATCATTTTATTGCAGGGGTGCTGGGAGCATAATTTTTTTGCAGGTGTGCTGGGAGCATCATTTTATTGCAGGGTGCTGGGGGTATCATTTTATTTCGGGGAGCACCATTTTATTGCTGGGGCATAATTTATTACAGAGGGGGGCTGGGAGCATAATTTTATTGCAGGGGTGCTGGGGGGGAATCATTTATTGCTGGGGGCATAATTTTATTGCAGGGGGGCTGGGAGCATCATTTTATTGCTGCGGCATAATTTTATTACAGAGGGGGGCTGGGAGCATAATTTTATTGCAGGTGTGCTGGGGGCATCAGTTTATTGCTGGGAGCATCATTTTATTGCAGGGGTGCTGGGGGCATCATTTTATTGCAGTAGGGCTGGGATATCATTTATGATTTGACCGCTGATTCCTATTGGTGTGGTGCATATTACGTGAGGTGTCGCTAATAAAAGCTCAATAACAAAGTTTGGCATACCATCATGTGCCACAATACCTCAATATATGGATTTAAAATTGTATAAAGTAAATACACAACTGCAATTTGCAGCTAACCAGCTAGCCTTAGTTACAGTAAGTACCTGTCTGCAACTAAGCTTAAAGGGACACTGTACCCAAAAATTTAATTTCGTGATTCAGATTGAGCATGAAATTTCAGTCAAATTTCGAATTTACTCCTATTATCAAATTATCTTCATTCTCTTGGTATCTTCATTTGAAATGTAAGAATGTAAGTTTAGATGCCGGCCCATTTTTGTTGAACAATCTGGGTTGTCCTTGCTGATTGGTGAATAAATTCATCCACCAATAAAAAAGTGCTGTCCAGAGTACTGAAACCAAAACAAAAAAGTCAAAAGGGTGTGTAAGCTGTTACTAAGCTAAACCAGAATGGCCTATCTCCTAATTGCACTTCTCACAATTCATGCAATCAATTCTAACGAAAATCAAAACAAGGGTTGGAGATGGCGCCAAAAGGCTATCTGGTGGAGAATAATTGAATTTAAGAAATATCAGAATGTGCTTCAGAAAAAAAGGGTAAGGAGAAATAAAAATGTCTAAGACCATATATATATAAAAATGTGACTCAAAGTGTAATAAACACTTTCGTGGTAAGAAGGCAATCCACTGATTAAAATAAACAAATTCAATTTATTAATGCAATAAATAGTAAAACTGCTAATATATTTCTATTAGAATAGTATTTAAAACATTTCAATATGTTCACGAAACCAACTGATACTAGTATCTAAAAATTGAGAAGCACTAATCATTTAAATAACAATTTAAATAACAAATTAGTGACCTCTAAATGCTAAAATTGTTTAAAAAGCTAAACGTTAAGTTAGTTTATTACACAATAAGCTGTTAGGAACCCGGGTTACATTAACCTGTATGGACGACTATAATTGCTAGTTATTAGATTCAGGTAGGCACTGTGTGCTAGTATCGATGAATAGTCTTTTGATAAAGGAAAACTTGAGCTCAACAAAATAGTCCTTATGATACAGTTCAAGTTAGAAACTGAGAGTCTTCACCCCCACTCTTGAGGGTCTTTCAAGTAACACAGTCAGTTATAGGCACTCACCCGGAGCTCCGGTGTTTAGGGGCGGACCTCTTTACTCCTCTCACCTGTAATGTTCCTTTCCCACTCGATAATGCCTTCACATGAATTTAGAAACCAAGTATTGCTTCAAAGTGTGCACACTTCCTTGAGAAAATGCTCCTACCGCTTTCGCTCAGTACCTGGGTCAGTTAACTGGGTTCTGGCTCTGCGGTCCTGGGAGCTAGTCGGGTCTGTGTCCTTTCCAAAGTAAGCCGGATGCCGGTATGATCTACGCGTTTCAGCTCACCAGGGAGCCTTTGTCAAGATACCTTCCTCCAGCTGTGATCCCTTTTTTAAAGGATTCCTCCATTAACCCTATATGTGCTTTAAATAAAACAATTAGTGCTTCCATTAGCTTTGTATTCCTTATTGTGCCTCATGTCCTATTCAATATATATAGCCCGTTTCCACTACAGGTTTATTGCTCAACTGGTTATTAAGTTGGTGAAAAGCCCCGGTCACTCAAATATTACACAAACAGTCATGTTATCGTTAAACACTTTACTCCTATTTACACATTTGTTAACCCCATCAGTCCATTACCTAATTAGTTACCACGAAAAGCCACAGCTTCATATCTATATAGACACGTAAATACAATTATAAACACTTAGAAAAAAATAATTGGCATAATTGAATTTAATAGAACTTAAAAAGATGGTTCCTGCTTGGATTCAAACTCACAACCCTTTATGCCTGAAGTCAGACCACCTAACCATTAGGCTATATTGACTGTTTACCTAAAAGGACTTTGACATTAGTATTTGACTTTTAATTTTACAAATAAGTAATCTCATAATTTGTATTTAAACATATTCCTTTTCGTCTAATAAGTCTGAATTGAAGAAATCTCAGTTGGAATCAACTGGTTAAAAATAATTGTGTGGAAAAAAGTTTTCCTCTTAGCTTGGATTCAAACTCAGGACCCTTACGGTGGGAGTCTAACCTCTACACCATTGGGCTAAGGTAGATGTTCACATCTAGTGGATTCTACTCTTAACTTCTATCTTAATTTAAACTGCTTAAATACACAAGACTATCTCTAAAATAAATAGATACTAATTTCTTAATGGCTGGTGGAATCGATCCCCAGACCTCTCGTTTATGAAGCCTCAACCTTAGCCATTCAGCTATTGGCTATTAATTCAGTTCTCAGGCTAACTAGATCTTTAGAAGTTTAGATCCGTAGTTGATTGTCATTTTCATTGGGCATATATTACTATGTAAATAACAATTAGAACATTAGTAAATAATAAGATTGAGCTAGGACCACCAAAGCCAAAACTATTTAATAACCGTTATTTAAAAAAAGCTAAGTTAATAGATCCCCATGGAAAAGGATATAAGGTATTAATCTCATCTATTAGGCAAGTCGATAATTTTTCAATTTACAATTTATTAGGCTCTAATGACAAAGCCAGAAGGTGTTTATGTTTAATGTAAATATCAATGCTAACACTACTGAGCAAGGGGACTATCTACCAAACACTCACCCCAATTGGTCAAAGGGACTTAATAAAGACAGAGTGGACTTTGCCAATTCTAAAAAGGAATGAAACTCCTTGACCTCTAGCAGACCAGGAAGCACTAACTAATGTCATGGGGAGCTCAATTTCTGACCCCTACTTTCTTGCAACTCTGAGTTTTTACAACAATCCCTAGTGACCAATGCTCCATCTAAATTTCATAACTCAAGTATGTTTATTCAAATTCATTATGTAAGAAACAATGATCCTTTCTAATTATATAAAGGCATTCAGGTCCATTTCACTATTCAATCCCTTAGGGTGGAGTGTTTCGAAATTGTAGATAAATTCTGCTTCATGTCTGAGTAATTTCTTACCCGTATTCCCTCTTCTACCATCCTGTACTATTTTCTTAATCCCCCAAAATTTTAGTGTTCCTGTATTCCCTTTATGTACCTCTTTGAAATGTTTATATAGAATAGTGTCTTCTCTCTCGTGTTCTATTGCTAACAGATGTTCACGTATGCGGTCTTTTAATTTCCGTCCAGTCTGACCAAAGTACCTTAAGTTACAGTCACATTGTAACAGGTAAATAATATTTATGTCGGTACATTTTATAATGTCCGTTATTTTAATAATTCTCCCATCTTTATCTGACTTAATCTGTTTCAGTTTCGTACTGTGTTTGCAAGACTTGCATTGGTGGCAGGGGAAGAACCCCTCTATCTTGTTACCATCAAGTGTTCTATACCCTCTCTTACAAATTTCATTCCCCCCTTTATATTCGCTCGGGGCTAATATCGTTTTTAGATTCCTAGCTTTTCTATAAATGAATTTGGGGTTTCTTCCTAAATTTGGGCCTATTAAAGGGTCTTTCAATAAAAGATGCCAGTGTATCTTAACTACTTTTTGGAATTGTTTGTGATGGGCAGAATAGGTGGTAATTAGCGGTATGTCTAATGTTTCTTTTAACTCCCCCTCATAGGGTTTTTCCTTTTTCCGTAATAGTTCCTCTCTATCCATCTTTTTCACTTCATTCACTGTCTCTAGAATCTTATGGGTATCATAGCCCTTTTGTTCGAATCTCTTTACTAGTACTTCTGATTGTTTCTCAAAATCCTCTAAATCTGTACAATTCCTCCTTACACGCATTAATTGACCCTTTGGTATGTTCTTTTTCCACTGACTAAGATGGCAGCTCTCAGAGTCAATATAATTGTTAGAATCGACCTTTTTGAAAAAGGTCTTTGTTTTAATTTCGTTATTATTTATCTCAATTTCTATATCCAGATAATTAATTCTTTCTTTACTAGACTCATGCGTGAATTTTAAGCCAAAGTTGTTGGAATTAAGGTCATCGATAAAAATATCCAATAGTTCTGTATCCCCTTTCCACACAAAGAATAAATCGTCGATGTAACGTCTATAGAGCACAAGGTTCGCACCCCATGGGGATCTTTCTATCAACTCTCTTTCAAAGACCCCCATGAATAAATTTGCATAACTGGGTGCGAACCTTGTGCCCATAGCCGTACCCTTGACTTGCAAGAAATAGCTACTCTCGAATTTAAAATAATTATTATTCAAGATAAATTTAATACATTGCAATAAAAAATCCCTTTGTGTGCTGGTCATTTCACTGTCATGTCTCAAAAAATAATCTATGGCTTGTATTCCTAAATCGTGCTCTATGTTAGTATAAAGTGAGCTGACATCACAGGTGACCAGTACAAAATTGGGTTCCCATTTAATCTCTCTTAATACTCTTAGAAAATGTGCAGAGTCTGACAAGTAAGAGGGGAGTTCTTTCACATAGTTTTGCAAGAAGTAGTCAATATATTGGGACAAATTTGACGTTATTGAATCTATGCCCGATATAATGGGGCGACCTGGTGGTTCTTTCAGATCCTTGTGGATCTTTGGTAAGAAATAAAATATTGGGGTTCTAAAATTCTTAATTAATAAGAAATCATATTCTGATTCTGTCACTAAATTAGTTAATCTTGCATCGTCAAGCAGTGTTTTTAGTCTACCCTGAAATACATCTCCTGGGTCACTAAGCAATTTTTGGTATGTTGTCGTATCATTCAGTAATCTGTAAGCTTCAGTTTTATAATAGGTACTGCTCATGATAACTACTCCGCCCCCTTTATCGGCCTGTTTAATCACTACATCCGTCCTTGATTGTAAATCTCTTAATATTGTTTTTTCTTTCATACTTAAATTCCACTTCAGATTTTTAGTTTGTTTAATATCAATCCCCTCCAAATCCTGCTTCACCAATTTCTCAAAGGATTCTATATAATTCCCTTTTTCTTGCGTTGGGAAAAACTGGGACTTAGGTCTAAAATTTGTGTGGATATATTCGTTTTCTGTCTCAAATGGCTTTGTATCTTTAATAGGATTTTTAAAAAAATACTTTTTTAGGGTTAATTTTCTTACAAATTGATTAATATTTACATAGTGTTCAAATTTATTCAATTTGGAGGTGGGAGCGAAAGAAAGCCCTCGTTTCAGAACGGACTCCAGGGTCGTAGTTAACTGTATGTTACTTAAATTAAAAATTCCGCTATTCTCAGTTTCTGTGTATACTTTAGTTATATCTTTATTAGTAATTATGTCCTTTACTCCTCTAATCCTTCCACCTCTTCTCCCAAACAAAGCTTAGATGCCTTCTTTTTAAAATAATGATAGCAAGAGAACGAAGAAAAAATGATAATAGGAGTAAATTAGAAAGTTGATTAAAATTGCATGCTCTTTCAGAATTACAAATGAACAAATTTGGGTTCAGTGTCCCTTTAAGCAATTTACACCATTTCAGTTGCTTCCCATTTCTATACATTTTTGCTTTGGGGTTTCATGGTATTAACATCTGTAAGATTATGTGGATATTGGACATCAATATCTAATGTCTACATCAAAGAATGTAACTGCAAAGTTAAACTTTACTTTCATTGTAACTTGGTGTAACTGAGGTACTTTTTGTTTAAATGCAATGCCAGATTTGTTTTCAGTTGCATATAAAATGCACAATGTAGACTACCTAACTGCTTTCTATAATGGTTGGGGCTATGAATCAAACCTTATTACAACAGGTAGCTGCCATACCTTGGTTTTCTAAAGAAAGCATTAAAGGGACAGTCTAGGCCAAAATAAACTTTCATGATTCAGATAGAGCATGTAATTTTAAACCATTTTCCAATTTACTTTTATCACCAATTTTGCTTTGTTCTCTTGGTATTCTTAGTTAAAAGCGGAGACGTCCCTTATTTTAGAATGTTCTCGGATTTATGTGCTAATAAATGTATATTTGTTTTAAATTGAATGATTTGACCCATTAATATTTAGCCAAGTGTGGTTATTATATATGTAAGATCCGCGCTTATAGCGCTGTTACTTTACATTTTTGTTTAGTTCGTATTCTGGTTTATCTTGGAGGGGATATTCACAGAAACATCACGGTCTATTTTATCTTGGGCGCTTGTTTCCTATTTTTTATAATTATGAGTATTTTTAAACAGTTACAAATGTATAACATACTGCAAAAATGTTTACAAATAAGTAGGATAAGGGTTTCATACAATGTATCCATGCAGGTGAGCAGAGCTCATGTGAAGGTGCTGGCTGGGTAAAGTCTATGGGGAAAACAGGGATTTTACAACCCAAAATAAGGCTCCCCTTTTTGAACCTGGAGACACAAACTGCAGCATTGTTGGTAGACCTCATCTGAACCCCCATCCCAATTTTTGTAGTAAAATAATGCAGAAAATAATTTAGAAGGCTAAACTCAGATCTTTAATTATACATAATTAACTAATCACACTTCTTTATAAAAAATAACAATTCGCATAACCATGTCAATGGAATTTGCAAAGAACTTTAGTAAAGTAGCTTCTGGTCTGGTAATACTATTCATTATCATGTACCTGTAACGTCTCATACCTTGGTACTTCACAATGCGCAAGCACAATAATAAAATAAATACTGTAAAGATGGGAAACAACTGTCTGTCAAAACTTTATTGCAATGTTCTGATTTCTCGGCTCTCCCCACATGTCGGACAAGTCTACGTAATAAGTGCGCGACTCTGCTATGATTGTTCACAAAAGTCACACACACCCCGCTTTTGTTATTGGCTGATAATACAAGACACTTCCTTTTCTAATACGGCGAACGAGTGCACTCTGTTGTGATTGGATAGGGTAAAACCACTAGTTTTTGGCGGGTTGGGAAGAAGAAAAAAAGATGTCTGCCTCCGGTGTTGTATACATCGCAGTTAGTTTACGAATGGAAAAATACCAGGAAATGGATATCCAAATCGGAGAGTAAAGCCTTAGAGGAGCGGATTAAAGCTGCATATGAGCAAAGGAAACCGATCATAAAGGTTCTAGTAAGTGTGCTGTGTTTTAGAGGGCTGTAACAACCCCTTAATTGACCGAGGACGCTGCGTCTATCTTTGTCAGCAATAAGATTAACATAACGTTCTGGTTTGTTTTAATTTACCTTACTCTTAGAAGTGGTGTGTACCGTATTTTTCACAACTTGTTTTCCTTTTTTTTTTTTTTTTTTTTAAATCTTGCGCTTCAGTAATACTGCTGGGATCGCTCACCTGACCTGAAGAGAGAGTGTGGTAACTTAGGGTATTGGACTGGTGCCATTTTGTTGTGTGTATATACTGCATGCAGGATGCAAAGCGGACCTCGACCCCAGCCTACCTGGCAAAAGGAGCACTTATGGATGGCACTCCAGGGTCTTGGCTTTGATCCTGGGTCAGAGGCAGCTGCTACTGGTAAAGCCTTAACTCATGTCACCACTGGAGTGTAAGTATGTGTTTCTTTAGGAATGTAATACACGTATTAGCACCATCACTGGGTATAGTATAGATATTTCATATCTTAAAGGTACATGGAAGTGATGTAGTATATTTTTATTCCATTAAAGGGAATTGTAACCCCACAACATTATTTAATGATTTAGGTAGAACATAAAATTTTAAGCAGCTTTCCAGTTTAGTTCTATTATCATATGTGCTTCATTCTCTTGCTATCATTTGTTGAAGGAACACCAGTGCACTTCTGGTTTCTAACTGAACACATGGATGAGACAATGATGATCTGTGTGTGTGTATGTATGTATGTATATATATATATATATATATATATATATATATATATAATGTGTGTGTGCCACCAATCAACAGCTAGAACTTGGGCTCTTTGCTGCTCCTGAGCTTACCTAGATAAACTTTTCAGCAAAGGATATCAAGAGAAGGAAGCAAATCAAATAATATAAGTAAATTGGAAAATTGTTTAAATTGGTCTGCTCTGTCTAAATCATTAATGTCCCTTTTAAATATAATGTAAACCTGACTTTACATTCGTTTTTATGGACATGGAACAGTTAATTTTCTTTTATAAAATTTGCTTCAATATTTTGGTGTCCTTTTGAAGGAACAGTAATTTACTGCTGGTAGCTGACCACATTGAGTGAGCCAATGACAAGACATTTATTTGCAGGCACTATTCACTAGCTAGCTCCCAGAGTCTTTGCTTTTGAACAGCCTATACCAAGATAACTGCAATTTTATACAACTTTACAATTTTACAAATACTATAAAATTTGCATTCTCTGTTTGATTTATGACAATGTAATTTTAACTTTACTGTCCCTTTAAAAGAACCTTATACACTGAAAAAAAGATGGGCTAATTAAATAGAGCATTCAAAGAAGAGAGAGTTTGTAATTGACATGGTTAAGCAATTTTGCAGCTTAAACACCTAAAATGATAAACTTTCAAGTGATCTCACTACATAAGAATACGTTCGTACAACCCATTAGCTACAGAGTAAAGCTTTTTTCCCTCAGTCCCAAGCTAGTGTGATTATAGCCAGCCATCATGCTGAAGCTGTCTTTGTACTGGCTAATACATGTGATTTACAATTCAATCCCCTAACCTGCACTTTGCAAACAGACATTTTTCCCTGACTGTTACACTGGGCACTGATCTCAATCCCCCTCTGCCCTCACCGTAGCAACACAAGCTGAATATTCTGTTCACAGCTCTGTGAAATATGATCCTGTGATCGCTTACAGAGCTGTCTTAATTATTCTGAGTGCCGTAGTGAGAACATAGGGGAAGTCAGATGTATGCCTATTGTGCATACAACTCTTTTAGCTGCAAAATTGCTTAAACATGTCAATTACAAACTTTCTCTTCTTTGAATGCTCTATTTAAATAGCCCATATGTTTTTGGGTGTATAATGTCCCTTTAATCATATTGCTGATCCGTGTTCCACCTCTTTCAAAAAGATAGTGACAATACAGCCAATAAGAGGTTATCTCATTGAAACCTTACATATTTACAGACCATTTAGTGTGTAGACCAGCTACTGAGAGCACTCCCGTTAATGGCTCTGGTGATGCAAACTATGGCTGCTCTAAAACATGAGGTTGTTCATAACCTGTAAATATATGTAGGTATAGATTAACAAAGCAGTTTAATGATAGTTTCTGTTGACGGCACTGAATTTTTTTATTTTTTTTTTCTTCTTCATTGAAAAATATTTGCACTAAAGCAAGTCTTTACAGGTATTTGAGCTATTGCACATACTACTAATTACCATGCATGCTATGTCACCATATTTTTTCCTGAATAGAGTAACACAGAGAGACTGGGATGAGTGTGATAGGACAAGATGACTGATGGGAAGTACATCTTATTTAGCTTCTGTACTATGGCTGTAGCCATTTGGGGCATCATAATCAATTAAATTAATTTTTTATTTTTACTGAAACAAAAATCTATATTGTACAACTTAAGTGCTCCACACAGTTCGTTTAGAGATTTGGGACCTGTCATTTCTTTATTCAGCCTTCCTTTTTTTTTTTTTTTTTTTTTTTTTGTAGTGTGTATGTAACATCCACAAAGAAATAAAACCCTATATGTAGGATTTTTTTTTTTTTTTTTTATAAATGTGTTTTCTACAGTCGATGCATATAAATCACTTGGAAAATATATTTTTCCGTTCAGTTACAATATTTTTCTCTTAATTAGGAACATGTTTGACAAGCCAAATAAGGATGCATTTTACATGGTTTTTCACTTTCTATTTGCTGAGCTGGATAGTGCAAGATGCAAGGAGGTTTTCAGGTACAGTGAATGTATTCATGACTTTTTATAGTAAGCACAATACTTCTTGGCTTTTGTATTTTTATATAAAATTAGTTTTTCCATGACAGATTTTGTTGGCCTCCGTACAACAAGAAGCAAGATGCTGAGTTCAGGAAAGCATGCTGCGATTGGCTGCGAAAGATTTCTGTAAGTGTCTTTGCTTATTTTTTTTATTTTTTTTAAATCAATACAATGTTAAAACAGGGCTCGACAAATACAGGCACCAGGGAACCACTGGCTCCTTCTAGAATTAAGCCCTGGAACATAAAGAATGGGGGAAAAAAAATCTATACATCTATGGAATAAAAGTCCTGGTGAGTGCACTCTATATTTAAAAAATAAATAAATAAAATACATATATATTTATATTAGGGCTGGGAAATATGGGGGAAAAAATGAATTTCGAGTTTTTGGGCATGAAATATTGAGATTTTTTTTTTTTTTTTTTTTTTTTTTTTTTTTTTTTTTTAAAATAACTGTTAAACATACGTTTTTTCAATAAAAAAAAAAATGCATTAAACTGTACAGAATCTTAAAGTACATATTTCTCATTGTTCAATACAGACTGAGAACATTAAAATACAAACAACAAAACTAGTTTAAAATTAGCTGTAGGTACTTCTTGGTACTTAAAGAAAAGCTATAATGTACTCTAATTTATTGTATGTGTAAAATTTTATATATATTTTATTTTATTGAACCCTACTCCTGTCCAGGAATCCAAAACAGGCATATAGCAGTGGGGGTGGGGGTAGCTCCTTTCAGAAATGCTGTGCCTTGCTGATGTCAAATACATTGTAGATGCAGTAAACCCAGCAGCTAGCTAGCAGAGGGGACTGCAGTTTTAGCCTTTTTGGCAGCTGTGAGGTTAACTGTATCTGCTATGTATTTGAGCTGTTTCTCAGAGAGCAGGAGATTGTGTGGGGGTTTCCATAATGATTACATACCCTAAGTTTCAGACTGCAAATGACCCTTGGGGGAAATATAAGTAAGTGGCTTTCCCTTCTCTTCACTCCTACATGGGCTCTGCTTTTAGACATAGATTGATTGGCTGCTACTGAGATCACAAATGGAACACGTTTGTAGAAAGTGAATGTAATACAGCCATTTTACAAATATGTGCACGAAATTACATACAAATCAATGCAGTACAGCCACATCTGAGGATTCGTTTTTTAATCAAAAAATCGCATACTTCCGCGATTAATCGTGCAGCCCTAATCATTTTTTTTTTTGTTAGAATGAAGGGCAAATAAGAGACAGAAAATTAGATGTCGGTAAATTCTCATCTGTCAGCGGGTTTAATAGAACTGAGAAAATTCAATTTTATTCAATGCACTACTTTAAAACCAAATCATGTTAGAATCTGTTATTGGGGGGGGGGGGGGGAAGTTAATAAAGGGCTATTGGGTAAGTAAGGTTCGCAGGGACTTGGGTACATGTGAAGTAAGATGCTTTATTCTGAGGGTAGTGGTTAATTAAGAGGAGTATTGAGTTTATTAAGTTATGGCCCCCAAAACAATTGCATTTGAGCATAAGTGTCAATGTTTCTGATCTTCAGGAAATAAAATTCTTCTAATGAGAGGGTGTAGTTACGTTCTTGGTGTCATTGTGCAAGGGAGGGGAATTATATCTGATTTCCCATTTCTTGCAATAAGAATTTTAAAGCTATTGCTTGAAATATTAAATATTTGTTTTCTTGTAAATTTGATACTTAGAAAAACAAAAAAAAAAAAAACATTGTATGCTCTGAATCATAAAAAAAAAAAAATTGTCCCTTTTTTAAAGATACTTTTGCAATGTTAACTATTTGGCAGTTTACTTAAATTGTTGCTAAATTTTGTTTAATACTTATCACACTCCTTAATGCTCAAAGTAAAATGTACTGTAACTATTTTTGCTTTCATGTAATTAGCAAGAGTCCATGAGCTAGTGACGTATGGGATATACATTCCTACCAGGAGGGGCAAAGTTTCCCAAACCTCAAAATGCCTATAAATACACCCCTCACTACACCCACAAATCAGTTTTACAAACTTTGCCTCCCATGGAGGTGGTGAAGTAAGTTTGTGCTAGATTCTACGTTGATATGCGCTTCGCAGCAGGCTGGAGCCCGGTTTTCCTCTCAGTGTGCAGTGAATGTCAGAGGGATGTGAAGAGTATTGCCTATTTGAATTCAATGGTCTCCTTCTACGGGATCTATTTCATAGGTTCTCTGTTATCGGTCGTAGAGATTAATCTCTTACCTCCCTTTTCAGATCGACGATATACTCTTATATACCATTACCTCTACTGATTCTCGTTTCAGTACTGGTTTGGCTTTCTACTACATGTAGATGAGTGTCCTGGGGTAAGTAAGCCTTATTTTTTGTGACACTCTAAGCTATGGTTGGGCACTTTTATATAAAGTTCTAAATATGTGTTTAAACATTTATTTGCCTTGATTCAGGATGATCAATATTCCTTATTTCAGACAGTTTCATTATTTGGGATAATGCATATGAATTAAAACATATTTTTTTTTACCTTAAAAATTGACTTTTTTTCCCTGTGGGCTGTTAGGCTCGCGGGGGCTGAAAATGCTTCATTTTATTGCGTCATTCTTGGCGCGGACTTTTTTGGCGCAAAAAATTTCTTTGTCATACTTGTCGCCGGAAGTTGTTCGTGTTTGCGTCACTTTTTTTGACGTTTTGCGACAAAAATGTCGGCATCACCGGATGTGGCTTCATTCTTGGCGCCAAAAGCATTTGGGCGCCAATAATGTGGGCAGCTTTTTTGGCGCCAAAAAATGTGGGCGTCATTTTTGTCTCCACCTTTTTTCTCATTATTTAAGTCTCATTTTTCATTGCTTCTGGTTGCTAGAGGCTTGTTCATTGGCATTTTTTCCCATTCCTGAAACTGCCTTTTAAGGAATTTGATAGATTTTGCTTTTATATGTTGTTTTTTTCTCTTACATATTGCAAGATGTCTCAGATTGACCCTGGATCAGAAGCTACTTCTAGAAAAACGCTGCCTGATGCTGGTTCCACCAAAGTTAAGTGTATTTGCTGTAAACTTGTGGTATCTGTCCCTCCGGCTGTAGTTTGTGATGAATGTCATGATAAGCTTGCTAATGCAGATAGTATTTCCATTAGTAATATACCATTACCTGTTGCTGTTCCATCAACATCTAATACTCAGGATGTTCCTGTTAATATAAGAGATTTTGTTTCTAAATCTATTAGGAAGGCTATGTCTGTTATTCCTCCTTCCAGTAAACGTAAAAGGTCTTTTAAAACTTCTCATATTTCAGATGAATTTTTAAATGATCATCATTCTGATTTGTCTGTTTCTGATGATGATTTTTCTGGTTCAGAGGATTCTGTCTCAGATATTGACACTGATAAATCTTCATATTTATTTAAAATGGAATTTATTCGTTCTTTACTTAAAGAAGTTTTAATCGCATTAGAGATGGAGGAATCTAGTCCTCTTGATACTAAATCTACTAAGCGTTTAAATTCGGTTTTTAAACCTACAGTTATTCCGGAAGTTTTTCCTGTCCCTGATGCTATTTCTGAAGTAATTTCTAGGGAATGGAATAATCTGGGTAATTTATTTACTCCTTCTAAAAGGTTTAAGAAATTGTATCCTGTGCCATCTGACAGATTAGAGTTTTGGGACGAAATCCCTAAAGTTGATGGGGCTATCTCTACTCTCGCTAAACGTACTACTATTCCTACGGCAGATAGAAAGGAATCAATTTTCCTATCTAAAGGATCCTTAAAGGAAGTACTAAGGAAAGCTTATTTATGTTCAGGTAATCTTCTTAGGCCTGCTATTTCTTTGGCTGATGTTGCGGCAGCTTCCACTTTTTGGTTGGAGGCTTTGGCACAACAGGTGTCGGATCATAATACTCATAGCATTGTTAAACTTCTTCAACATGCTAATAACTTTATTTGTGATGCCATCTTTGATATCATTAGGGTTGATGTCAGGTATATGTCTCTAGCTATTTTAGCTAGAAGAGCTTTATGGCTTAAAACTTGGAATGCAGATATGTCTTCTAAGTCAACTTTGCTTTCCCTTTCTTTCCAAGGTAATAAATTGTTTGGTTCCCAGTTGGATTCTATTATTTCAACTGTTACTGGGGGGAAAGGAACTTTTTTACCTCAGGATAAAAAATCTAAAGGTAAATATAGGGCTGCTAATCGTTTTCGTTCCTTTCGTCAGAATAAGGAACAGAAGCCTGATCCTTCCCCTAAAGGAACAGTTTCTGTTTGGAAACCTTCTCCAGTCTGGAATAAATCCAAGCCTTTTAGAAAGCAAAAGCCAGCTCCCAAGTCCACATGAAGGTGCGGCCCTCATTCCAGCACAGCTGGTAGGGGGCAGATTACGATTTTTCAAAGAAATTTGGATCAATTTGATTCACAGTCTTTGGATTCAGAACATTGTTTCACAATGGTACAGAATAGGTTTCAAGGTAAGGCCTCCTGCAAGAAGATTTTTTCTTTCTCACATTCCAATAAATCCAGTGAAGGCTCAAGCATTTCTGAAATGTGTTTCAGATCTGGAGTAATCATGCCAGTTCCAGTTCTGGAACAGGGGCTGGGGTTTTACTCAAATCTCTTCATTGTACCAAAGAAGGAGAATTCCTTCAGACCAGTTCTGGATCTAAAAATATTGAATCGTTATGTAAGGATACCAACATTCAAAATGGTAACTATAAGGACTATTCTGCCTTTTGTTCAGCAAGCGCATTATATGTCCACAATAGATTTACAGGATGCATATCTGCATATTCCGATTCATCCAGATCACTATCAGTTTCTGAGATTCTCTTTCCTAGACAAGCATTACCAATTTGTGGCTCTGCCGTTCGGCCTAGCAACAGCTCCAAGGATTTTTTCAAAGGTTCTCGGTGCCCTACTATCTTTAATCAGAGAACAGGTTATTGTGGTATTTCCTTATTTGGACGATATCTTGGTACTTGCTCAGTCTTCACATTTAGCAGAATTTCATACGAATCTACTTGTGTCATTTCCTCGAGATCATGGCTGGAGGATCAATTTACCAAAGAGTTCATTGATTCCTCAGACAAGGGTAAACTTTTTAGGTTTACAAATAGATTAAGTGTCCATGACTTTGTCTCTGACGGACAAGAGACGTCTGAAATTGGTTTCAGCTTGTCAAAACCTTCAGTCTCAATCATTCCCTTCGGTAGCCTTATGCATGGAAATTCTAGGTCTTATGACTGCTGCATCGGACGCGATCCCCTTTGCTTGTTTTCACATGCGACCTCTTCAGCTTTGTATGCTGAACCAGTGGTGCAGGGATTATACAAAGATATCACAGTTAACATCTTTAAATCCGATTGTACGACACTCTCTGACGTGGTGGACAGATCACCACCATCGTTTAGTTCAAGGGGCTTCTTTTGTTCTTCCAACCTGGACTGTGATCTCAACAGATGCGAGTCTGACAGGTTGGGTAGCTGTATGGGGGTCTCTGACAGCGCAGGGGGTTTGGGAATCTCGGGAGGCGAGATTACCCATCAACATTTTGGAACTCCGTGCGATTTTCAGAGCTCTTCAGTCGTGGCCTCTTCTGAAGAGAGAATCGTTCATTTGTTTTCAGACGGACAATGTCACAACCGTGGCATATGTCAATCATCAAGGGGGGACTCACAGTCCTCTGGCTATGAAAGAAGTATCTCGGATACTTGCTTGGGCGGAATCCAGCTCCTGTCTAATTTCTGCGGTTCACATCCCAGGTGTAGACAATTGGGAAGCGGATTATCTCAGTTGCCAGACGTTACATCCGGGCGAATGGTCTCTTCACCCAGAGGTGTTTCTTCAGATTGTTCAAATCTGGGGTCTTCCAGAAATGGATCTGATGGCTTCTCATCTAAACAAGAAACTTCCCAGGTATCTGTCCAGATCCAGGGATCCTCAGGCGGAGGCAGTGGATGCGTTGTCACTTCCTTGGAAGTATCATCCTGCTTATCTTTCCGCCTCTGGTTCTTCCAAGAGTGATATCCAAGATTCTAAAGGAGTGCTCGTTTGTTCTGCTGGTGGCTCCAGCATGGCCTCACAGGTTTTGGTATGCGGATCTTGTTCGGATGGCTACTTGCCAACTTTGGACTCTTCCGTTAAGACCAGACCTTCTATCTCAAGGTCCCTTTTTCCATCAGGATCTCAAATCATTAAATTTGAAGGTATGGAAATTGAACGCTTGATTCTCAGTCATAGAGGTTTCTCTGACTCCGTAATTAATACTATGTTACAGGCTCGTAAATCTGTGTCTAGGAAGATATATTATCGAGTCTGGAAGACTTACATTTCTTGGTGTTCTTCTCATCATTTTTCCTGGCATTCTTTTAGAATTCCTAGATTTTTACAATTTCTTCAGGATGGTCTGGATAAAGGTTTGTCTGCAAGTTCTTTGAAAGGACAAATTTCTGCTCTTTCTGTGTTTCACAGAAAGATTGCTATTCTTCCTGATATTCATTGTTTTGTACAGGCTTTGGTTCGTATAAAACCTGTCATTAAGTCAATCTCTCCTCCTTGGAGTTTGAATTTGGTTCTGGGGGCTTTACAAGCTCCTCTGTTTGAACCTATGCATTCTTTGGACATTAAATTACTTTCTTGGAAAGTTCTGTTCCTTTTGGCCATCTCTTCTGCTAGAAGAGTTTCTGAGTTATCTGCTCTTTCTTGTGAATCTCCTTTTCTGATTTTTCATCAGGATAAGGCGGTGTTGCAGACTTCATTTAAATTTTTACCTAAAGTTGTGAACTCTAACAACATTAGTAGAGAAATTGTGGTTCCTTCATTGTGTCCTAATCCTAAGAATTCTAAGGAAAGATTGTTGCATTCTTTTGATGTAGTTAGAGCTTTGAAATATTATGTTGAAGCTACTAAAGATTTCCGAAAGACTTCTAGTCTATTTGTTATCTTTTCCGGTTCCAGGAAAGGTCAGAAGGCCTCTGCCATTTCTTTGGCATCTTGGTTAAAATCTTTGATTCATCATGCTTATGTCGAGTCGGGTAAAACTCTGCCTCAAAGGATTACAGCTCATTCTACTAGGTCAGTTTCTACTTCCTGGGCGTTTAGGAATGAAGCTTCGGTTGATCAGATTTGCAAAGCAGCAACTTGGTCTTCTTTGCATACTTTTACTAAATTCTACCATTTTGATGTGTTTTCTTCTTCTGAAGCAGTTTTTGGTAGAAAAGTACTTCAGGCAGCTGTTTCAGTTTGATTCTTCTGCTTATAATTTCATTTTTTTTTTTTTTCATTATAAGATTAAAACTTTATTTTGGGGTGTGGATTATTTTTTCAGCGGAATTGGCTGTCTTTATTTTATCCCTCCCTCTCTAGTGACTCTTGCGTGGAAGTTCCACATCTTGGGTATTTATTATCCCATATGTCACTAACTCATGGACTCTTACTAATTACATGAAAGAAAACATAATTTATGTAAGAACTTACCTGATAAATTCATTTCTTTCATATTAGCAAGAGTCCATGAGGCCCACCCCTTTTTTGTGGTGGTTATGATTTTTTTTTGTATAAAGCACAATAATTCCAATTCCTTATTTTTTTTTATGCTTTCGCACTTTTTTCTTATCACCCCACTTCTTGGCTATGCGTTAAACTGATTTGTGGGTCTGGTGAGGGGTGTATTTATAGGCATTTTGAGGTTTGGGAAACTTTGCCCCTCCTGGTAGGAATGTATATCCCATACGTCACTAGCTCATGGACTCTTTCTAATATGAAAGAAATGAATTTATCAGGTAAGTTCTTACATAAATTATGTTTTTACTAGATGTTGGGCACAGCTATGATTTTTAATAGTCAGCAGGCCCTGTTTTCTATTTGCATTGGTATTCATTATCTGTTGAGCCCTGTTGTATGAGCTTCTTATGTGATTTGCAAATAGTTTTGGGCTGGTATACAGCACTCAAAATTTAAATTGTTGGTATATAACTCACTGGTTGATAAGGATGGCTCCCACATTTTTATTGGTAGACAGGGATTATAAAATATCTATATCTTATCTATCTAATCTATCTATCTAATCTATCTCTCACAGACACACTTTAGAAGCTCTAGAATTTTCTTTTTAAATGAACTGATGCAAATTTGTTTAAACAGACAGTTTACTCAAACATTTTCTCCCCTCTTAATTTGTTCCCAATGATCCACTTTACCTGCTGGAGTGTATTAAATTGTTAACAAGTATTTCCATTATCCTTACATTTGCATTTTAAATAGTTGATTTATCCTGTAGTGTCCCCACCTATCCTGTAAGTTTTTGGCCTCTATACCGGTGGGGTATAGAAGAGATAAGGTAATTTAAATTTTCCATTGTTTTCTCCAAGTATTGGTGATTGGTTTATGGACAGATATACAAGATAAAGAAGCAAGTATATGTACACAATGTTATAAAGTAATATCTGATTTATATCTACTAGCTCAACCCATTTTATTTGGTTGATGCTTCAAAACACAAAATCAATTAATTCATATACACAAACCTTAAAAAACAAATATCATACATTTTTATACTCTTCAGCTGGTAAAAAAAAGTAATTGAACACATTAAGGGGAAAAACAATTTTATAGTATACTGTCCCCTTTGTTTAAACAACATCAGTTTATCTTCTGCTGGAGGCTTCTCAATTTGGTGGCTAAACATTATATCTCTAATAAACCTTTGTCTGAGACTTTTACATCGAACAACTTTTGTGTACTATAAAGAACTTTTAAACCCTTTACTTGTATGTCTACATCGGCACAAAGTTCTGATGTAAATAAAGAAGCTAAAAATTTAAATCATGCAATCTTGGGGGAGTGCCTATGACGCTAGGTGCGCGTTTGGCTTTAGAATAGCCAAAACTCTATGATTTTTTATGCCATCCTAAGTGCGTTAAAGCCCAGTGCAGTTAGTTAATGATACACGGGGTAAAAAAAGTAAATTGCACTCAATAACTTAGTCAACTTCTGGTAACAAATTTTACATCTTTCTCTTGGTCTCCTATTCGATGAAGCTCCTTTCTATGAGAGCATACTGAAGTAGGCTCATGTGTTCTTTAGCACTGTATGTATAACTTGGCTGCAAACACTGCTGTCATGTATTTAAATATTCTTGTAATTGCTTTTTTGTTAGGATGAGGTTGGGAATGGTTTTCCCCAAGTGGTGGCTTCCATATTTCTTTCTCCTGGCGGACCCAAGTTTGTGCAACTTTTGTACCACTTTACTAAATATGTTCTTTTACATCATATTAAAAGAGATGTTGACGGTAAGTGTGTTTTTAACCAGCTGTTTCTCATTCTTTGTTGCTTTGTATGGGCCATAAGTATCTGAAAACTGATGCATAACCCAATTTCATCTAATATTGGCAGATGTTTGCATTTTAAAGTGCTATTATATTGGAAAAATTACATTTATAAATTTAGAATGTGCATTTTCTCAATTATAATGGCCCTAGTGCTCACTTTATTAAGGAATGCTTATTATAAGATGCAAGACAGGAACACAAAGCCTGACACCCTGTTAAAGGGACTGGCTACACTAACATTTTTATTGTTTAAAAAGATAGTTATGCAAAACTGGGGAATGGGTAATAAAGGGATTATCTAACACTTATGATATACTTTTTATCTGTATCTAAACCTCTGCAGACTGTCCACTTATCTCAGTGCTATTTATAGACTTGCATTTAGCCAGTTAGTGCTGCTTCATGAATAACTCCACGGGAGTGGGCACAATGTTATCTATATGGAACACACTAACTATCAGTGTCTTGCTATAAAAATGCTGAAATAAGTGATCTTTAGTGACTTAGTAACTGCAGATATTTAAAGGTTTAAAGCTTCTACAGTATAGTGATATGACGGTTGGTTGTGCAAAGCTGGGGAATTGGTAGTAAAAATGTTATCTATTTTTTTTTTTTTTTTTTTTTTTTAAATCATTTTGGGGTGGACTGTCCCTTTAAGACACCTTTCTGCAACTTTTTCTTTTCTCTATAATCATTCATCAGCCAAGTACATTCATACAATGCAGTTTGTCTGTATTTGGGGCTTTTGTGTGTAGGTATGAGACACAGAAGCAATTGGCAAATTATCATATGCCCATAATATGAAACATGTCAAATTATGAATCTGGTTACTACACTGCATTGTTTAACTTGCCTATAGTCAGTATTTTTTGCCTCACTGGTTTTAGTCAGTCCAAAATTGTTACTATTGTAATACATTTATTATGGATCATAATTTTCTCCTTTTTATGTGTAGGGGTGTGTGGATTGCCACTGTTGAATAGAAAGGCTTATCAGAATTGCAAGTTACACTAATAAGCGGTATTGTTCAGTCTGTGTGAATATCTAATGGACAAAGAATTACAACTATATAAAAATAGACTAACCCAAATCATTTATTTAAAGGGACACTGAACCCAAAATTTCTTTCGTGATTCAGAGAGCATGAAATTGTAAGCAACTTTCTAATTTACTCTTATCAAATTTTCTTTTTTCTCTTGGTGAACAACCTAGGTTGTCTTTGCTGATTGGTGGATAAATTAATCCACCAATCAAAAACTGCTGTCCAAAGTCTGAACCAAGAAAAGCTTAGATGCCTTTTTCAAATAAAGATAGCAAGAGAACGAAGAAACATTGATAATAGGAGTAAATTAGAAAGTTGCTTATAATTGCATGTTCTATCTGAATCACAAAAGAGAAAATTTGGGTTCAGTGTCCCTTTAAGGATGGAGTTCTGTAATTTGAGGTTCCACCATATTGTAAATTTGGTTTATTGTGTGACTTAATGATCCATTTTAATTTTACTTGTAATAAATGGGTCTTCTATCCAGTCTTAGAAATGCTGGCTCAAAACCACCCTGTATATTTTGAGGGTCTATTCTCCCTTCCCCCAAAGCATAAACTAGTTGTTTGTGGAGAACATTGTTTTAATGGTATGTGAAAGTCAATGTTAGAGCATTTTAGAGTATGCAATTTTGATAGTTTTCAATGTACTTCTATTACTGAAATATTATCGTTTTTAAAAGCATACCTAGAAAGGCTCAAGAGTAGCATTGGAGTACTGGGAGCTAGCTGGTGATGGATGACTACACACACAGTCCTGTTATTGGTTCAGCTAGGTCCAAGTCAAGAGTGCTGCTCTTGAGCAGACTTATAAGAGATCTAGATAGGTAGCGTGCACGTATCTAGAGCACTACATGGCTGGAAATAATGCTGCTATCTACTGCATTTGCTAATTTATAATATTGTTGCAGAACTGCTGCTCCAGACACGTGCACTCCACTGAGCTTACTTTCCTGCTTCTCAGCAAAGGATAACCAGAAAAAGTTAATTTGAAAGTTGTTTGAAATTGTATGTTCTATCCGAATCATCAGGATAAGAGGAATCTGTAGATACAGAAGCGGTGTAGTGCAAAAAGGGGACACACAAAACTAAGTGCAGATTAAAAGGTTTCCACTATATTATAAAATAAGTAAAACAATGTACACTTACAAGATGCACCCTTTAAGCATATGAGGTATGTTGCAGCATAAATGGTATTGATGTCCACAGCGCGAGTACAAACTTGGTCCACAAACTATGTGCTGATAATCAAAATATTCCTTTTTTCAGATGCACAATGGTGTTGGGGGGAAAAGCCTCATATTTGGCGTATATTGTATAAAGACCATCCCCATACATTTTCAGTTCGCAATACGAACTGTGTATCTTGGAAAAAAGGATATTTTATGCTGCAACATACCTCACATGTTTGAGGGTGTATCTTGTAAGTGTACATCGTTTACTTATTTTGTAATAAAGTGGAAACCTTTTAATCTGCACTTAGATCGTTTTGTGTCCCCCCTTTTTGCACTCCACCGCTTCTTTATCTACAGATTCCTTTTATCCTGCTGCTTTTTTTTTCACGGAGATAACACCAGTGTTTTGAAAGGGAGCTGCATGGTGAACACGATATGGACATCCCAAAAAGAGAATAAGTATCTGTTCCTTACTCCTTTTTTTTACACAGACTGTTTAAGATATTGTGCAAAGTGCATACCTCTTTGGAACAGACTCTTAAAGGGACAGTATACACTCATTTTCATATAACTGCATGTAATAGACACTACTATAAAGAATAAGATGCACAGATACTGAGATAAAAATCCAGTATAAAACGGTTTAAAAACTTACTTAGAAGCTTTCAGTTTAGCTCTGTTAAAAAGGTAGCTGGAAAGCCCACTGCAAGTGGGAAATCTCAGACACTCCCCCCTCCCCCTTCTTTTGCATATGAAAAGACCCTTTACACAAACGGGAGCAAATTGGAGAAGGTAGCTGACGGTATTCACATAAAACTTTGGGGCTTGGTTAGGAGTCTGAAAATCACAGCAATGCTAATTAAAAATAAACAAAACTATAAATTTAAAAAAAAAAACTTTATGGGTTATATAAATCATCCAAAAAAATTGTTAAAGAAACTAAACAACAAAAGATACTATTTCAGCACTCAAATGAGACCCTAAAGTTATTAGAATTGGGGGGAAAAAGTCACACATATAAGAAATTAAACTTTATTAGAACATATTTAAAATGGGGGAATTTTAAAACTAAAATGTTAGCAAATTGCCAGTACATAGACTGGTTATATTGGGGTGAACCACACTGTTGAAATTTATTTCTTATAATATTCGCTCATGTGAGAGAATAAACGCCACTTGTCTGGTGTCAAGGACTACAAATATTAGCCCCAGGTACACTGTGTACAATTTTATTGTGTGATTAAAAAGGTCACTGGTAGGTCACTAAATGATTGTATTGAGTAACTCTAGATCAGGAGTTATGGAGCCTGTAAATTATAAGAAATTAAACTTTATTAGAACATATTTAAAATGGGGGAATTTTAAAACTAAAATGTTAGCAAATTGCCAGTACATAGACTGGTTATATTGGGGTGAACCACACTGTTGAAATTTATTTCTTATAATATTCGCTCATGTGAGAGAATAAACGCCACTTGTCTGGTGTCAAGGACTACAAATATTAGCCCCAGGTACACTGTGTACAATTTTATTGTGTGATTAAAAAGGTCACTGGTAGGTCACTAAATGATTGTATTGAGTAACTCTAGATCAGGAGTTATGGAGCCTGTAAATTATTGTAGGTTATGGTGCACTCATAAGTCTCTCTGCTTGTGGGGTGATTAAATAGTCAGTACATATACCATAATGCTATCCCTTAGTCTATGAATATAGACCATCCAGCAATATATCCATTTGGGTCCCTAGTATTATTGTATCATTCAAGTATTCCCTTCTCATAGGTTATGAATTAGAATCCACTGTATAGAGTGGTTCCCATAATATTAGGTATAGCCCAGTATTAACACCTCAATTGTTAAATTGATATATTATAGGTAACACAAGGTTAATATCTATATCATAAGAGTATACTTAAATATAGGTATATATCACTTTAAATATAGTCCCAAAACTATACAGGCATTGCAGCTATCTTTAATCTCCAACAGAGGTATTATGTTGCTATTAGTAGCATAAAGTCAACATAAATGTAAGTGTGTATCACTATATATATATATATATATATATATATATATATATATATATATATATATATATATATATATATATATATATATATATATATATATATATATATATATATATAATTTTTTTTTTGTTTAGTTTCTTTAACTAACACTTTTTTTTGAATGAGTCTTTTGATACTTAGCTTATAACTAGTTATTTGTAGTGTAGGTGCTCAGGCCGTTTAACTTCAATCTGAACAGTTACGGACCCTATTCCAATATATTATTAGTAAGTGGTCCCATCATCCTCAACTTTCATTCTATATAAATCATCATCAAAACATTTTTGCAAAGAAAAAATGAGTGTATAATGTCCCTTTTAAGTTTTGTGTATCATTTTTCTATATAATTTCTCACTGCATCTTTTAGGTTGTTATGATTGCATATGTTATGTGTATTGTGGCGCTACCTTTATATTGTGTTACAGCAATAGTATTATCTATCTGAATCATGAAAGAAAATGTTCTGGTTTTGTGTTTAATAGGTCTTTTTTATGGTAGCCTTAAAGCTTTTAAACATTAATTTGAAACTTTAAACAAAACCTACTTTATTACAACAGTAGTAAATACCATATTAAAAAGAGTAACATAATTCTAAAGTTAATTTTAGTCCTTCACTTACATCTGTTATTTCTGAGTGAGATTTGGGGATTTGAGCCAAAATACAACAATTTCAGTAAATTTGTGTTTTTAAGGTGCAAATGCATTCATCCCAGACGCACTGCAGATAAAGCATAAAGATCCTCAAAAAGCTTTAGCAAGAAATAATGTGGCGCGTCAACGGTACTTACAAGTGTTGCAAAGAGAAAACTTGGTGATCAGCAAATACCAGGAAAAAGCACAGTAAGTAGTGTGTGTATATGTATGTATGTGTGTGTATGTGTGTATGTATGTATGTGTGTGTATATATATATATATATATATATATATATATATATATATATATATATATATATATTTATTTTCTCTCTCTTTAGTATTTTTTTATTTTTTTTTTAGCATTTAAGGAAAGGCCTTGAATTATAATTTTTTATGCACCAATAAAGCTGTGCGATTTGACCACTTAACTTAACCACTGAGCATTAATTGATAAATCAGCAGTTAATTTGTCTGTTTATGTAAACATGCCAAATAGAAATTTACAAAACATAATGGGGGGGCATGGACAGAACTGCACATCCCTGGAATTACTTGGTCAGATAACTCTTCCTGCACTTTTACACCTAGTGGTGTCCATTTTACTGATCCAATATAAAACCTTTAAAAGAACTTGGAAGCTTTGAGTTTAGCACTGTTTGACGTTAGGCTGGAACACCCAGTGAAAGGGGCTGGGAAAACATGATGAACAGCAGAAACTCCCACTCCTCCCCCTTCCCTGAATATGAAAAGACCCATTAAGCAAGCAGGAATCTGTAGACTTGTCTACATCTGATATTTTGGGGCTTGGTTAGGAGTCTAAAAATCAGCCAAATGGGCTTAAAAATAAGTAAACTGTAATGGCTATATAAATGGATCATCTACAAAACATTTATACAAATAAATCTAGTGTACAATGTCCTGTGTTTTTTTTTTTATTTATTTTTTTATACAAAGTTGTACCAAATAGTGGGTAAGAAACCATTTCGCAAAGGGATAGTCAACACCAAAATGGTTTAAAAAGTAGATGACGTCTTTACTACCCATTCCCCAGCTTTGCACAACCAACATTTATTTTAAAACCTCTAAAGTTCTGCCTGTTTGTAAGCCACTACAGACAACCTTATCACATGCATTTTTTATTAGCTTTTCACAACAGGAGACTGCTAGTTCATGTGGGCTATATAGATAACGTGCTCACGTCCATGGTTTGTGGATGACATTGCACTAATTGGCTAAAATGCAAATCAATTTATAAATGATAGCCGTGGGATCAGGGGGTTGTCTAAGTAGGCTTAGATACAAGGTAATCGCAGAGGTTAAAAGTATATTAATATAACCATATTGGCTGGGGAATGGATAACAAAGGGATTATCTATTTTTAAACTAACTATTTTAGAGTTGACCCTTCAATGTTTCAGACCAATCCTGTCTTGTGATCCAGTCTAGCAGATGACTGTTAAACATCCAACATGTAGCGTGTCACTGTGAAGGGATTGTGAAACTGCTGGGTAGCGTCAGCCACCAAAGTCAATGAAGATAGCACTTCCTTTGTGGCTTATACCCTGAGCCTATTAGGAACTAGTTCATTCCTGTGTGTTTTTTTGTTGTTTTTTTTTTTTTTTAACTTGCATATTGTCATGATAAATTTGGTATAACTTTCTTTATACTGCATAAAATTGTTTTTTATTGTTTTTGATTATGTTCGTACAGGTTGCTGACAAAACAAATTAGGGACTTGCGATCTGAATATATCATGTTGCAGAATCAACTTAAGTGAGTAATCTTTAATGTATCAGATAAAAAAATTCTGAAGCTTAGTATGTAAATTAATCTCTCAGATTTTTGTATTTTATATATTCAGATGTACATTGTGCTACACATACACAGCTCAAGTTAGTATTTCTTTTTAAAGACGCGATGAGTCCACGGATTTCATCCTTGTGGGATTACGCCTCCTGGTCAGCAGGAGGAGGCAAAGAGCACCACAGCAGAGCTGTATATATAGCTCCTCCCTTCCCTACCACTCCAGTCATTCTCTTTGCCTGTGTTAGTGATACGAAGAGGTAAAGTGAGGTGTTAGTTTAAAATAATAATAATAATAATAATAATCATCAACTTTAAAGCAATGGTAACTGGTGGGACATAATTCTCACTGTGCCTCCCATACTGTGTTGCTGCCCTTACGATGATGGTCTTAGCAGATACTAGCTAAGGCCCTATCTGTGTCGACAGGGCTATAGGAGGGAGAGACCTATTGAGCCTGGGGGACTTGTCATGCTGTCGGTCAGCATCGAGGTAAGTGCAGTCTTTTATTTTTCTGGGCCTTATAATATCTCAGAAATGACTACGCACTTATTATATGTTGGGAACATGGGCTCTATGGGAAGGGCTTTCCCTATTGAACAACCTGGATGGGTTTCATATGTTCATAACCAACACTGTTGCAAAGATATACTAATACTGTAATTTATTGGGGGACTTGGGCACTTTACAGTGAGGGCTCCCCTATCAGTCACTATCTATATGTGCTGTGGGCAAGATGCTGGTGCTATGGTTGCCCGTAGTTTTCACATAAAGAGGCTCCAGTACAAGGCTGTGTTTTATGGGCTATGTTTTGGTAACTGACACACGATAGTTGCTAAAATCTTAGCCGGATGATGTTACGCTACGCCCACGAAGGTCGGGGTTAATTTTGGCGCGCTTGGGTCAGTAAAACCGCACAGTGTTTATTGCTCTGGAGTCCCGATGTTCAGTGATCGTCATTGCATGTCAGATGTTACCCTAAGACTGCATGGTTGGGAAATAAGCAGGCAGTCTGTAGCGTTCTGAGACACGATCAGGATTTTTGCTGGATTGGTGTACCGTGGCGGCAGCTAGGCGCCTCAGCAGAGCTGTTGAGGCGAAGAGTTGTTTCTTTTAGTTAAGACACTTTGCATAGAATTTGGCTAACAAATTATTCAGTGCAGTAAAATTGTTAGACGTTTTAACTCTTAAAGGCACAGTATCCTGTTTTTCAGAGCATATTGATAAGGGTGTTTTTTTTTTTTTTTTTTTGGGCCATAAATTAAAGGCCTATATAATTTCTTTGCTTATCATTATCATGGACTCGGATGATATCCATGATGTTACATGTGCCATGTGTTTGAATGCCAATGTGGAACCTCCTGTTCCTTTTTGTCCCTCATGTGTTGAGAGGGCTTTACACTATAAAGAACACATTTTCTTTGATAAAATTTTTTCCTAAAGTGGATGCTTCTCAGGGGTCTACCGATGAGATGCAGAGTATGCCGCAGCTTTCCCCCTAAGCGTGTCAGCCCTTAACACACGCTCAAGCGGTGCCAAGTACTTCAGTTTCTTCTGCGGTCTTGTTAAAGGACATAGCTGCAGTCATGTCCTCTACACTTTCCGATGCGTTATCTGCCTTTCCCATATTTCAAGGCATGCGTGAAAGGAAGGAGAACCACGTGGTCAATGCAGCTTCTGATACTATGATGGCGATCTTAGACGTACCCTCCCAGGGCTCTGAATTGGAGGGTATGGTGGTCCTATCCGAAGGTGAACTTTCTGACTCGGGAAGTGCCTTACCACTGACAGATTCAGAAGTGGTTTCTTTCAGGTTTAAATTTTAACACCTCCGCCTATTACTGAGGGAGGTTTTGGTGACTCTGGACGACTGATTCAATAGTGGTTCCTCCAGAGAAATTGATTAAGTTGGACAGATACCTAGAAGTCCCTTCTGATGTTTTTCCAGTTCCCAAGAGAACTTTAGAGATTTATTTTCTAAGGAATGGGAGAGACCAGTTATTCCCTTCTCTCCTCCCGTTTTTAAGAAGATGTACCCTATAGCTGACGCGGTTAGGGACTCTTGGCAGACGGTCCCTAAAGTGGAGGGAGCTATTTCTACCTTGGCTAAACAAACTACTATTCCTATTGAGGATAGTTGTGCTTTCAAAGACCCTATGGATAAGAAGTTGGAGGGTCTTCTTAAGAAGATCTGTGTTCACCAGGGGTTGATATTGCAACCAGCGGCCTGCATTGTTACGTTTACCAGTGCGGCTGCATATTGGTTTGATGCTCTGGAAGAGTCTCTTAAGACTGAGACTTCTTTGGAAGAGATACAGGATCGGATTAAAGCTCTTAAATTAGCCAATTCGTTTATTATAGATGCTTCTCTGCAGATTACTAAATTGGCGGCTAAGAGCTCGGCCTTTTCTATCTTGGCACGCAGAGCCTTATGGCTGAAGTCTTGGTCTGCGGATGTGTCATCCAAATCTGAACTTTTGGCTATTCCTTACAAGGGGAAGACCCTGTTCGGACCTGACTTGAAGGAAATTATTTCTGACATAACGGGAGGCAAGGGTCATCTCCTCCCTCAGGATAAAAAATCCAAACAGAGGTAGAGTAATTTTCGTTCCTTTCGAAACTTCAAGGGAATCTTCCCCCCCCCCCCCCCCCCCCCTTTCCTCTAAACAGGAAGGGAACTATTTGCAAACCAAGTCTACCTGGAGACCCAACCAGTCTTGGAACAAGGGTAAACAATCCAAGAAGCCTGCTGCTGCTTCCAAGTCAGCATGAAAGGTTGGCCCCCAATCTGGGACCAGATCTAGTAGGGGGCGGGCAGACTTTCCTTCATCCATGCTTGGATATGAGATATTCAGGATCCCTGGCAATAGAAATAGTGTCTCGGGGATACAAATTGGAATTCGGAAATTCTTTCCCCAGTCGAAGGTTTCTTCTTTCTTGATTATCTGCAGACCAGATAAAGAGAGGCGTTCTTACGTTGTGTAGGAGACCTATCCTCCATGGAAGTAATCTGTCCCGTTCCAATTCAGGGACAGGGGTTTTATTCAAATCTGTTGGTAGTCCCCAAAAGAGAGTGAACTTTTAGACCTCAAGAGTCTAAACAAGTTTATCAGAGTTCCATCTTTCAAGATGGAAACTATTCGTACCGTTCTTGCATTGATCCGGGAGGGTCAATTTTATGACAGTGGATCTAAAGGATGCATATCTTCATGTTCCTATCCACAGAGATCATCACAAGTTTCTGAGGTTTCCCTTCCTGGACAAACATTTTCCGTTTGTGGCTCTCCCTTTCGGTCTGGCCACGGCGCACAAAGGCTCTGGGGTCTCTACTGGCGGTTCTAAGACCGCGGGGCATTGCGATGGCGCCTTATCTGGACGATATTCTGATCCAGGCGTCATCTTATCAACTAGCAAGGTCCCATACCGACATTGTGCTATCCTTCCTGAGAACTCACGGGTGGAAGGTAAATCTGGAAAAGAGTTAAATTCCTCAGACAAGGGTACCCTTTCTGGGAACTCTAATCTACTCCATTTCAATTAATTTTTCTGACGGAGGTCAGAAAGTTAAAAATTCTGAATACATGTCGAGCCCTTCAGTCCATTCATCGGCCGTCAGTGGCCCGGTGCATGGAGGTAATCGGATTGATGTTGGCGGCAATGGACATCGTACCGTTTGCGCGCTTTCATCTCAGGCCTTTGCATGCTCAGGCAGTGGTATGGAGATTATACAGATTTGTCTCCTTGAATATCCATAGATCAGGAGACGAGGGAATCTCTTCTATGGTGGTCGCTGGATCATCTATCCCAGGGGACATGCTTTCGCAGACCCTCATGGGTGATTGTGGCAACGGATGCCAGCCTGTTAGGATGGGGAGCAGTCTGGAGCTCCTTAAGGGCTCAAGGGGTATGGACTCAGACAGAGTCTCTACTTCCCATCAACATCCTAGAGTTGAGAGCGATATTCAATGCACTTCGGGCCTGGCCTCAGTTGGCCTCAGCCCATTTCATCAGATTTCAGTCGGACAACATAACGACAGTGGCTTACATCAATCATCAGGGAGGAACAAGGAGTTCCTTAGCCATGAACGAAGTAGCCAAGATAATTCAGTGGGCGGAGACGGACTCCTGCCATCTGTCGGCGATCTTCATCCCAGGGATAGAAAACTGGGAGGCAGATTTTCTGAGCAGGCAGACCTTTCATCCGGGGGAGTGGGAACTCCATCCGGAAATATTTTCAAACCTGATTCTCAGATGGGGTCGGCTGGAGTTGGACCTTATGGCGTCTCGTCAGAATGCCAAGCTTCCGAGATACGGGTCCAGGGATCCCCAGGCCGAGCTGATAGATGCCTTGGCAGTTCCTTGGTCTTTCAACCTGGCATATGTATCCCCTCCCCGTTTGCTCTCCTTCCCCAGGTGATTGCTCGAATCAAACAGGAGAAGGCATTAGTGATCCTCATTGCTCCTGCGTGGCCTCGCAGGATTTGGTATGTCGATCTGGTGGACATGTCATCTCGGCCACCGTGGAAGCTTCCGTTGAGGAAGGACCTTCTCATTCAGGGTCCCTTCCATCATCCGAATCTAGTTTCTCTGCAGCTGACTGCTTGGAGATTGACCGCTTAATTTTATCCAGGCAAGATTTTTCTGATTCGGTCAGACTTTAATTCAGGCACGTAAGCCTGTTACTAGGAAAATTTACCGTAAGATATGGCGCAAATATCTTTATTGGTGTGAATCCAAAGGCTACTCTTGGAGTAGGGCTAGGATTACCAGGATTTTGTCTCTTCTCCAAGAAGGACTGGAGAAGGGGTTATCAGCAAGTTCCTTAAAGGGACAGATTTCTGCCTTATCTATCTTGTTACATAAGCGTTTGGCAGATGTTCCAGATGTACAATCTTTTTGTCAGGCTCTGACTAGAATCAGGCCTGTATTTAGACAAATTGCTCCTCCTTGGAGTTGGAATTTAGTTCTTTAAGTTCTCCAAGGGGTTCCGTTTGAACCTATGCATTCCATAGATATTGTTATCTTGGAAAGTTTTATTTCTGGTTGCCATTTCTTCTGCTCGAAGAGTATCTGAACTTTCGGCATTACAATATAATTCTCCTTACCTTATTTTTCATGCGGATAAGGTGGTGTTACATATTAAACCTGGTTTTCTTCCTAAAGTTGTTTCAAACAAGAACATTAATCAGGAGATTGTTCCTTCATGTCCTAATCCTCCTCAGAAGAAGAAACGTCTGCTACACAATTTAGACGTAGTCCGTGCTTTAAAGTTCTACTTACAAGCGACTAAGGACTTTCGTCAATTGTCCTCTGTTTGTTTGTTCTTTTTTCAGGGAAACGTAAAGCTACGTCTACCTCATTCTTTTTGGCTGAAGAGTATCATCCGTTTTGCATATGAGACTGCTGGACAGCAGCCTCCTGAAAGAATTACGGCTCATTCCACTAGGGCTGTTGCTTCCTCATGGGCATTCAAAAATGATGCTTCTGTTAACAGATTTGCAAAGCTGCAACTTGGTCTTCTCTTCACACTTTTTTTTTTCTAAATTTTACAAATTTGTTACCTTTTGCCTCGGCTGAGGCTGTTTTTGGGAGAAAGGGTTTTTCAGGCAGTGGTGCCTTCCGTTTAGGTTACCTGTCTTGTCCCTCCCTTTTCATCTGTGTACTATAGCTTTGGTATTGTATCCCACAAGTAAGGATGAAATCCGTGGACTCATCGTGTCTTTAAAAAGAAAATTTATGCTTACCTGATTTGTTTCTTTTTAGACACGATGAGTGCACGGATTTCATCCTTGTGAGATTACGCCTCCTGGTCAGCAGGAGGAGGCAAGAGCACCACAGCAGAGCTGTGTATATTTAGCTCCTCCCTTCCCTCCCACTCCAGTCATTCGACCGATGTTAGGAAGAGAAAGGAAAAGCCAAGGTGCAGAGGTGTCTGAAGTTTAACAAAATAAAAACCTGACACCTCTGCTCCTTGGCTTTTCCTTTCTCTTCCTAACTTCGATCGAATGATTGGAGGGGAAAGGAGGAGATATATCTATATCAGCTCTGCTGTGGTGCTCTTTGCCGCCTCCTGCTGACCAGGAGGCGTAATCCCACAAGTAAGGAGGAAATCCGTGGACTCATTGTCTAAAAAGAAACCAATTTATCAGGTAAGCATAAATTTTTTTTTTTTTTTAATAAATATCTAAGGATTTTATCTAGGGCGCTCTTCATATTCTAATGCACTTATAGCATATGAAAATACATATAATTACAGCAATTAAACTAGCAATATAAACCATTGACATTAGAATAGTCCAAGTTCCAAAGCCACAGGCTGCTCCCTTTGTTCAAAAGTCCCACAACCTTTTAATGATTCAAGCATCTGGAAAACGGAGCAAACAGGGTCTGTACCTCCAATGTTTCCAAACTCCAGAGGATAAAAATTTCAACACCTATAGGTGTTTACATGCCTTCGAAAATCGTAACGCAGTGAAGTTTAACTTCTCTATGAAGTTGGGATCAATCATTTTGTGTAATCCAAAAATATTGGATAACTCGGCAGAATACCATTCCTAATTAAAATGTATTGATAAAGCATATTTAAAAACAAGCAATGCATTTTTATGCCTTTGCGGCTTATAATCCTGAGGAAACAGCTGCTAAGGCTGAGAAATGTGTGTCTTTTATTTAAATGTATTTTTTTTTTCTCTCAATTTTATTAAGAGTAATATCATCATGACCAGTCCCACTCTTAGGGCCTGATCAAAAACATGCCAGCATGGGGAGAAATCGCATTAAGCCTTTGTGCCTTGTACATACATTTTTCAAATCTTGTATAGAGATGCTAGAATATATAGCAGATTTATAAATATGTTCCTTTCCACTTTCTTCAGAGCCATGAAAACTGTAGACATAAACCACAGTAAGACGAATGAGACAGTCAAAGAGGTGAGTTTGTTGTTGCTGTGCTGGTCAAATTTTAAATTGAAGTAAAGTAGTATAAATGATGCATCTTATCAGGACTGGTTGTTATGGCACATCTTAGTTTTATATCTTGTGGGGTTTATTTTTGTAAGAAAACTCCCTTTTAGAATGTCTTGTAAGTATAATAAAGTGGTTATAGTTCCTCTGATCATAATTGTCTTAAGAAATTTAAGGGGTGTTACAAGTCGATGGCAGGGTTATCTCTGATGTGGGATTCACTTGAGATAGTGACTATTGCACGCATTGTTAGCTTGTAGGTAGCAATTTTATTTTGAGAAAGGTGTGTGTGTGTGTATCCTTAAAAATGTATCAGTGTATAGACAGGTGTGTAAATATGATCATTCATTTTTTTGGCATTCACCTACCTTGTTAGATGCTTCAGTGTCGTACACCTGGTAAATGCAGGGACCTGCAGTCGCATGCAATGTCTTTGTATACAGTAATTGTGCTATACCATATATAGAGGTGTGTGACTGTATGTATATATACTCCATTCCTGAAGCATTTAAAAACCATTTTTGGTTTTCTTTTAAAGATACGACGCATGTGGAACATAATTATGCAAACCCTGAAAATGATTGAAAAAGAAATAGATGTTGTGGAATCTGTGGTGAAAGGAAATGTTGACCAGTATTGTATTGATGGGACAAATGTTACCTTGAATATTCCAGGTCTACTGGTTTCCAAGATCGAGAGTGAAATGCACAGGGTAGGGGCAATTTTATCTTATCTTGTTGTGGTGTGTTTTTTTTTAATGTATTTTTAAATGTTAGATGCTATAAAAAAGAGATGTTACATTTGTATGTATATTAATGTTTAAAAGCACTGCTTTGTATCATCCCTATGCAGCTGAATTTAAATGCCTTTCTTAGATTCAACTTTCAGTGGGCTATAAAATATTTTTTTATTTTTTTGTGTGTTCCTGGGATCATGGGAGTTTGTATATACTACAGACAGAAGTAAGATCTGTTCTGTTATTAAAACTCCCTAGAATAATGTATGCCTTTTGATGACCGGGGCGAAATGAGAGAAATCGTAACGGACAGATACGGGGCAGACAATGAGGGCGAACATTTTACTTTAGCTTTTTTTTTTTTTTAGTAATAGAAGTTATAAAAAAAATAAACCTGATTATTTCTTGTATTGTCAGTTACAAATGGAGAATGTATATGAAGCTGGGAAGATAAATCTTGTAACAGTTGTTCAGCTTCTCAATGAAGCTCTCAAAATGGTGAGACAAGAACGTTGTGAATCTGATAGCAAAGAACTAAAACTAGACTTTTCGTATCTGAACGGCAAAACAAAGTATGAAACAGAATTGTTAACAAGATTGAGACTTATGAGGTAAGTAAATAGCCCCCTTTTACATGACTCTTTCATTCTTTATAAATTTTAACTTGATCTTATCACTCCTTCCAAGGTATTTGTAACTCATATCTAAAGATTTTCTTTCATAAGGTGGTTGAGAGTACACAAGCCATTACTCCTGGCCTTTAGGAGGAGGCAAAACGCCAAGGGCACGTAATCCCTCTCGGGTATGCTACCCAGTCTTATCTTTGCATCCCAGGAGGAACATGAAGCATCGAGATGCTCAAAATTCTTCATTGAGGGGGGTCCTCGGGCTGATTGGGTAGTGACATAATTGCTCCTAGTGAGGGTTTGGTCCCTTAGCCTCCTGTTGGGTTGTTGATATACTCCACGCTTAAATCCTCTGCTGTAATGTGCTTAGCTCTCAATGCTATCTACTGGAAGCAGTCATTTCTGCGGCTGGTAAGCACAGTGGAGTGGGTGCTTGTCAGGTAAGTTGGGACACATTTGCACTCAGAATAGCCCACATATCTCTGGGTAATACCTACCAGGCTCTCTCCCAATTTTTTCCAAGACCAACTATTGCTGGACATCTCTAAGAGGATGATACGGTCTTGGAGTTGCCTATGTACAAGTATCTAGGAGTGGGAAGTTCTGTCCTTGCCCCTTTTGGGAGGGGATCTCACTGGTAGGTATTACCTAGTGATATGGGCCAAGATATAGAAATTACTGTATTTTGGGTGAAAATGTCTAGTTTTATTCTCTTATCTGTGTGGGTAAGTACCTTTTAATTTCAAGCGTCAGATTAAATTGTATGCATTGCTAGTTTACTTTATTTAGTGTATACTCCATGGTGGTGAGATTCCATGAAACCTGCCTATTTTCACAAATTTTTTTTTTTTTTACATTTTTTTTTATTTTTCTGGGGGCTGTTCTAGTTTGCACCTCCCCGTTTTCTTTGCTTTATCCTTTCCTACCTTTCTCCTTCTTGCTTGGCTATATGTAAACTAGCATACCAGAGAGATGAGGGATTTAGTGCTCTTGGAGTGACCAGGAGTTAAATCCCAGGATTAATGGCTCATCGATTCTTACCATAATGAAAGAAATGAATTTCTATCGGCTAAGCATACATTTTTGTTTTTCATGTCTGAGCCTTTGTATATTGCAACCATTTTTTGAAGTGGTCAGTAACTTGAGTTTTCATGCATAATGTTGTGATTCGTTGTTTTGCTTAAAGGGACAGTCAACCCCAGAACTTTTGTTGTTTAAAAAGATAGATAATCCCTTAATTACCCATTCCCCAGTTTTGCATAACCAACAGTTATAATACACATTTTACCTCTGTAATTACCTTGTATCTAAGCCTCTGCAGACTGCCCCCTTATTTCTCTTCTTTTTACAGACTTGCATTTTAGCCAATCAGTGCTCACTCCACAGTAAAGTCACGTGCATGAGCTCAATGTTATCTATATGAAATGCTTGAACTAATGCCCTCTAGTGGTGAAAAACTTTCAAAATGCTTTTAGATTAGAGGTGGCCTTCAAGGTGTAAGAAATTAGCATATGAACCTCCTAGGTTTAGCTTTCAACTAAGAATACCAGGAGAACAAAGCAAAATTGGTGATAAAAGTAAATTGGAAAGTTGTTTAAAATGACATGCCCTATTTGAATCATGAAAGGTTGTTTTGTGTGTGGTTTTTTTTAACTTGACTGTCCCTTTAACCACAAACTACCATATGCACTTTGGACTACTTATAGAATATATACATAATGTCTTATTTGCTGTTGTGATGGGAGATTGATACACAGACGAGCTAAAATCTGCTATGTTTTGTCGCTAAGTCTCCCTAGAATAAACATGCCTTCTGATGACCGGGACGAAATTAGAGAAATCGTAACGGACAGATACGAGGCAGACATTTATTTATATTATTTATATTTATTATTTATTTTATTTATTCTCCCTGTTGCAGGCATAAAATTAGGAGGGAAGATCTTGTGTCTATTAACAAATCAATTGCAGATAAACAGACAGAGTGGGAGAAAAAATGGGAAATACACCTTGGGAAGCCTCCTTTCTGTCTTTTTCAGGGTCTTAACCAAGTAGGTATTTAAATGGTTGTGCTCTCAGCTTGTAAACCATTTTGGCTTTTTATTTATCCTACTAAATACATTGAAATGTTTTTTTTGTTTTTTTTTGTTTTTAGGCTCTTGAGCTCAATACTCTGGAAGCGACTTCTTCCTTTGACCCTGCTTCGCAAGAGATATTGAGTAGAAATATGTTCTCCCAGTACCCACCATCTCTTCCAGGTGAGAATTCTTTTAGTTTTGTTACTGGTGACCTTTAACACTTTATTATTTTCCCTACAACTTTTTCTTCAATCTAATGAAAAGTTTGTAATTTTATAAAGAAAAAAACAAAATACCTCCAGTGTACATTTTAAATCCTAATGCTGTTGTCATCTACTGCAGTTTCTCCTTATTCATGTTCTGTTTCAGTCATAAGACGGTAAATGTTCTCTAGCCATCGAATATAGGATTAAAGCCCTTTCCGCTAGGATGCAGCAAAACGCTCAACAGCTTATAAGTGCCCCCACTTTCCCATCTTCCTGCAGTTAATTATTTTTGCTTCCATCAAGGATTGATGAGGAAACTTGACTTGTTTGAAAGTGGTTCTCTAACCAATTTGAGACCCATTTCCTCCTCCATATACTTACTAACTGGGCAGAGGGTTAGATGGGAGTTGAGCCAGGCATTGAAAAACATCTCTCAGAAGAGAGATGCCACCAGCCTCCCAGGTGAAATTTGGGCATGCTTGTCAGTCCCTTGCTTGCACTGCCTCAGATGGTTCCGACTACTGGAAAGTAGTATTCTGCAATTAAGTTGAGCACGGTAGATGAAGGTGTTGACAGGTAGGTACAAAGCCCGCTAGCTATGAAGGTGCAATTAGCATGATCATGTACACGTTTCACATACCCTCTGGAAGTAGTCACATTCACCATTTAACACTAAATACTGTTTTGGGCACTTTTTCAAAAATATTGAAAAATTTGAGGTAGTGTATTTAAATTTACCACTGTTGGCTTTAGCACACACTGGAACACCCAGTTCTCATTTGCAGCATGCTCTCTGTCAATAAGAAGGTGATTTAGCCATGTGAGGAGCAAAATTTTACTTTAGTTGCAACTGCTCTGCAGACCTCCAGATTAATTTCTGGTGCCAATAGTGCGCTTTTACTCTTCTTCCCCCTCCCTCACTGACTGGTGGCCATCTTGCTGACACTCGGCTAATATTCCTCTGGATATTTTGAAGCAATGAGAACCCTTTTATTTCAAGAATTTTGCCAAATTATATAATTCAACCCTTTATTGTAATAAGAAAGTTTAAACTTTTTTCCTTAGTCTCCAGTTTTTCTGTTTCCCTTTTTGGGACCTGTATTACTTTGTGTCAACTATTCTGTGTTCCTCTTAGTGGGTTAACCCGTTTTCTACTGCTTACATGGTTTCCTTGTAGATACGCTGCAATCGATTTATAGATTACGCTTACTATGTTCTATGGAGCAAACTTGTGCAGCTTACGTCTTAAGATGTCATACAACAACCAGTTAAAAACAAATGCATGCAAATAGCAGAAGAGAACCGTACACAGGCCCTAGGCTCATTAAGGACATCCCCAAGGAGCGACCATTCTAGGTACCCTGTACAATGGAATCAGAATTTTCTTCTGCTGAGGATAATTCAGCAACCTAGGACCCCTTCTGATGAAATAACAGAATTGTCCTTTTAAAGGGATACTAAACCCACATTTTTTCTTTAAAGATTCAGATAGAGCAAGCAATTTTAAGCAACTTTCTAATTTACTCCTATTTTTTTTTTCTTTCATTCTCTTACTATCTTCATTTAAAAAGCGGGAATATAAAGCTTAAAGAGCCTGGCCATTTTTGGTTCAGAACCTGGGTTGCGCTTGTTTATTGGTTTGCTAAATGTAGCTACCAATAAGCAAACGATATCCAGGGCGCTGAACCTAAAATAGGCTGGCTCCTTAGCTTTAAATTCCTGCTTTTTAAATAAAGATAGCATGAATGAAGAAAAATTGATAGAGCATGCAACTTTCTAATTTACTTCTATCTAAATCATGAAAGGAAAAAAATTGAGTATCGCTTTAATTTCCAGTTGGAGCACATACATGCCCTCTTGTGGTAAGGGAGTGTGGTGGTCTGTACATATATTCCCTTGTGCATGGGATACCTGCATTAACGGTCTGCCTCCAACTTGACTGGTAGCTGAATTTGAAAGGGAAAGTGGAGGGAATGGAGTTTCCTATCTATGAGCCTACTCTTTATTATAATGCTTGCACAGTGGGTAAATCTGCCTTTATGGCGCTTGCATACTCTGGGAGAGTGAGGATTCTGCTTTATCGGGTCACGCAGCAGTATATGCTTTTGTATGAGCTGATCCAGCTGCAGATTCACTGCTGTATCTCCTTGTTTTAGAGACACCACAGTGCCTCACAATTGACCCAGCCAACTAAGGGAGATACTACATGGAGTATGTTGTCTGCGGTGGTAGGATTAACTTCTTTCCCGCCGGCGGTCCGTCTTGGTGCGTGCTCAGTCTTCTTCCCGTATGGGGCCTACAGAGTGTATGTTATGGGTAATTCTAGGATTACCCAGCGGCTGTGGGTAAAGCCAGATGTAAAAATCATACTTAAGGCTTTACCGGGGTAATCCTAGGATTGTCCAAACTCTTCTGGTTAAAGTTGATTAGCTTTATCCAAAGGGCTCTTAGTGCTGCGATTTTAGTGCAAAAATACTCATTCATTTTCGTGAGGTCAAGGTTTCAAAAGATGTCATTGCAAAGGCAATTGTACAAGCAAAAAATGTAATTCTAAATGTCACTCAAGCTTGTCCTGTTCAAACAAGTAGCCACAAATCCATTCTTGTAATACTGTTCAAAGTGTAAACTAGCATAATGCAAAGTAGCTGTGCACTTTGCTGTTGGTGTAACAAAACATATAAAAATGTTTTCAGGTATTTTTCCTAATTTTAATGTAAGCTGTTACTTGGTGATGATCTCCTGACAAAAAATAAATAAAAATATATTTCTTTCATGTAATTAGCAAGAGTCCATGAGCTAGTGACGTATGGGATATACATTCCTACCAGGAGGGGCAAAGTTTCCCAAACCTTAAAATGCCTATAAATACACCCCTCACCACACCCACAATTCAGTTTTACAAACTTTGCCTCCGATGGAGGTGGTGAAGTAAGTTTGTGCTAGATTCTACGTTGGTATGCGCTCCGCAGCAAGTTGGAGCCCGGTTTTCCTCTCAGCGTGCAGTGAATGTCAGAGGGATGTGAGGAGAGTATTGCCTATTTGAATGCAGTGATCTCCTTCTACGGGGTCTATTTCATAGGTTCTCTGTTATCGGTCGTAGAGATTCATCTCTTACCTCCCTTTTCAGATCGACGATATACTCTTATATATACCATTACCTCTGCTGATTCTCGTTTCAGTACTGGTTTGGCTTTCTACAAACATGTAGATGAGTGTCCTGGGGTAAGTAAATCTTATTTTCTGTGACACTCTAAGCTATGGTTGGGCACTTTATTTATAAAGTTCTAAATATATGTATTCAAACATTTATTTGCCTTGACTCAGAATGTTCAACATTCCTTATTTTTCAGACAGTCAGTTTCATATTTGGGATAAATGCATTTGTTTCAATCATTTTTTCTTACCTTAAAAAATTTGACTTTTTCCCTGTGGGCTGTTAGGCTCGCGGGGGCAGAAAATGCTTCATTTTATTGCGTCATTCTTGGCGCAGACTTTTTTGGCGCAAAATTTTTTTTCTGTTTCCGGCGTCATACGTGTCGCCGGAAGTTGCGTCATTTTTTGACGTTTTTTTTTGCGTCAAAAATGTCGGCGTTCCGGATGTGGCGTCATTTTTGGCGCCAAAAGCATTTAGGCGCCAAATAATGTGGGCGTCTTTTTTGGCGCTAAAAAATATGGGCGTCATTTTTGTCTCCACATTATTTAAGTCTCATTATTTATTGCTTCTGGTTGCTAGAAGCTTGTTCACTGGCATTTTTTTCCCATTCCTGAAACTGTCATTTAAGGAATTTGATCAATTTTGCTTTATATGTTGTTTTTTTCTTTTACATATTGCAAGATGTTCCACGTTGCAACTGAGTCAGAAGATACTTCAGGAAAATCACTGCACAGTGCTGGAGCTACCAAGCTAAGTGTATCTGCTATAAACTTTTGGTATCTGTTTCTCCAGCTGTTATTTGTATTGCATGTCATGTCAAACTTATTAATGCAGATAAAATTTCCTTTAGTACTGTTACATTACCTGTTGCTGTTCCGTCAACATCTAATTTTCAGAGTGTTCCTGATAACATAAGAGATTTTATTTTTTAAATCCATTAAGAAGGCTATGTCTGTTATTTCTCCTTCTAGTATACATAAAAGTCTTTTAAAACTTCTCTTTTTTCAGATGAATTTTTAAATGAACATCATCATTCTGATACTTATAATGGTTCTTCTGGTTCAGAGGTTTCTGTCTCAGAGGTTGATGCTGATAAATCTTTGTATTTGTTCAAGATGGAATTTATTCGTTCTTTACTTAAAGAAGTGTTATTTGCATTAGAAATAGAGGATTCTGGTCCTCTTGATACTAAATGTAAACGTTTAAATAAGGTTTTCAAATCTCCTGTAGTTATTCCAGAAGTGTTTTATCTCCCTGATGCTATTTCTGAAGTAATTTCCAGGGAATGGAATAATTTGGGTAATTTATTTACTCCTTCTAGACGTTTAAGCAAATTATATCCTGTGCCATCTGACAGATTAGAGTTTTTTGGGACAAAAATCCCTAAGGTTATGGGGCTGTCTCTACTCCTGCTAATGTACTACTATTCCTACGGCAGATAGTACTTCATTTAAGGATCCTTTAGATAGGAAAATTGAATCCTTTCTAAAAAAAGCTTACTTATGTTCAGGTAATCTTCTTAGACCTGCTATATTTTTAGCGGATGTTGCTGCAGCTTCAACTTTTTGGTTAGAAGCTTTAGCGCAACAAGTAACAGATCATAATTTTATAGCATTATTATTATTCTATAACATGCTAATAATTTTATTGGTGATGCCATCTTTTGATATCATTAGAGTTGATGTCAGGTATATGTCTCTAGCTATTTTAGCTAGAAAAGCTTTATGGATTAAACTTGGAATGCTGACATGTCTTCTAAGTCAACTTTGCTTTCCCTTTCTTTCCAGGGTAAATAATCATTTTCGTTCCTTTCCTCACAACAAGGAACAAAAGCCTGATCCTTCATCCTCAGGAGCGGTATCAGTTTAGAAACTATTTCCAGTTTGGAATATATCCAAGCCTTATAGAGACCTATAGCCAGCTCCTAAATACCTATGAAGGTGCGGCCCTTATTCCAGCTCAGCTGGTATGGGGCAGATTACGTTTTCTTCAAAGAAATTTGGATCAAATCCGTTCTTAATCTCTGGTTTCAGAAACATTGTTTCAGAAAGGTACAGAATTGGCTTCAAGTTAAGGCCTCCTGCTAAGAGATTCTTTTCTTTCCCGTGTCCCAGTTAACACAGCAAAGGCTCAGCATTTCTGAAATGTGTTTCAGATCTAGAGTTGGCTGGAGTATTTATGCCAGTTCCAGTTCTGGAATAGGGGCTGGGGTTTTATTTTATCTCTTCATTGTACCAAAGAAGGTCAATTCCTTCAGACCAGTTCCGGATCTATCATTATTGAATCGTTATGTTAGGATACCAACATTCAAGATGGTTACTGTAGGACTATCCTGCCTTTTGTTTAGCAAGGGCATTATATGTCTACAATAGATTTACAGGATGTGTATCTGCATATTCCGATTCATCCAGATCATTTTTAGTGTCTGAGATTCTCTTTTTAGACAAGCATTACCAGTTTTGTGGCTCTACCGTTTGGCCTAGCCTCAGTTCCAAGAATTTTTTTCAAAGGTTCTCGGTGCCCTTCTTTCTGTAATCAGAGAATAGGGTTTTGGTATTTCCTTATTTGGACGATATCTTGGTACTTGCTCAGTCTTCTCATTTTCGAAGAATCTCATACGAATCGACTTGTGTTGTTCTTCAAGTTCATGGTTGGAGGATCAATTTACCAATCAGTTCATTGATTCCTCAGACAAGGGTAACCTTTTTAGGTTTCTAGATAAATTCAGTGTCTATGACTCTGTCCTTGTCAGACAAGAGAAGTTTAACATTGATATCAGCTTGTCAAAACCTTCAGTCACAATCATTCCCTTTGGTAGCCTTATGCATGGAAATGTTGGGTCTTAGGACTGCCGCATCAGATGCGATCTCCTTTGCTCGTTTTCACATGCGACCTCTTCAGCTCTGTATGCTGAACCAATGGTGCAGGGATTACTCAAAGATATTTCAATTAATATCTTTAAACCGATTTTACGACACTCTCTGACATGGTGGACAGATCACCATCGTTTAGTTCAGGGGGCTTCTTTGTTCTTCCGACCTGGACTATAATCTCAACAGATGCAAGTCTTACAGGTTGGGGAGCTGTGTGGGGGTATCTGACGGCACAAGGGGTTTGGGAATCTCAGGAGGTGAGATTTCCGATCAATATTTTGGAACTCCGTGCAATTTTCAGAGCTCTTCAGTCTTGGCCTCTTCTGAAGATAGAGTTGTTCATTTGTTTTCAGATAGACAATGTCACAACTGTGGCATACATCAATCATCAAGGAGGGACTCACAGTCCTCTGGCTATGAAAGAAGTATCTCGAATTTTGGTTTGGGCGGAATCCAGCTCCTGTCTAATCTCTGCGGTTCATATCCCAGGTATGGACAATTGGAAAGCGGATTATCTCAGTCGCCAAACGTTGCATCCGGGCGAATGGTCTCTTCACCCAGAGGTATTTCTTCAGATTGTTCAAATGTGGGAACTTCCAGAAATAGATCTGATGGCTTCTCATCTAAACAAGAAACTTCCCAGGTATCTGTCCAGATCCCGGGATCCTCAGGCGGAGGCAGTGGATGCATTATCACTTCCTTGGAAGTATCATCCTGCCTATATCTTTCCGCCTCTAGTTCTTCTTCCAAGAGTAATCTCCAAGATTCTGAAGGAATGCTCGTTTGTTCTGCTGGTAGCTCCGGCATGGCCTCACAGGTTTTGGTATGCGGATCTTGTCCGGATGGCCTCTTGCCAACCGTGGACTCTTCCGTTAAGACCAGACCTTTTGTCTCAAGGTCCTTTTTTCCATCAGGATCTGAAATCCTTAAATTTAAAGGTATGGAGATTGAACGCTTGATTCTTGGTCAAAGAGGTTTCTCTGACTCTGTGATTAATACTATGTTACAGGCTCGTAAATCTGTATCCAGAGAGATATATTATAGAGTCTGGAAGACTTATATTTCTTGGTGTCTTTCTCATCATTTTTCTTGGCATTATTTTAGAATACCGAGAATATTACAGTTTCTTCAGGATGGTTTAGATAAGGGTTTGTCCGCAAGTTCCTTGAAAGGTCAAATCTCTGCTCTTTCTGTTCTTTTTCACAGAAAGATTGCTATTCTTCCTGATATTCATTGTTTTGTACAAGCTTTGGTTCGTATAAAGCCTGTCATTAAGTCAATTTCTCCTCCTTGGAGTTTGAATTTGGTTCTGGGGGCTCTTCAAGCTCCTCCATTTGAACCTATGCATTCATTGGATATTAAATTACTTTCTTGGAAAGTTTTGTTCCTTTTGGCCTTCTCTTCTGCCAGAAGAGTTTCTGAATTATCTGCTCTTTCTTGTGAGTCTCCTTTTCTGATTTTTCATCAGGATAAGGCGGTGTTGCGAACTTCTTTTGAATTTTTACCTAAGTTGTGAATTCCAACAACATTAGTAGAGACATTGTGGTTCCTTCATTATGTCCTAATCCTAAGAATTCTAAGGAGAAATAGTTGCATTCTTTGGATGTTATTAGAGCTTTGAAATATTATGTTGAAGCTACTAAGTCTTTCCGAAAGACTTCTAGTTTATTTGTTATCTTTTCCGGTTTTAGAAAGGCCAGAAAACTTCTGCCATTTCTTTGGCATCTTGGTTGAAATCTTTAATTCATCTTGCCTATGTTGAGTCGGGTAAGACCCCGCCTCATAGGATTACAGCTCATTCTACTAGGTCAGTTTCTACTTCCTGGGCGTTTAGGAATGAAGCTTCGGTTGATCAGATTTGCAAAGCGGCAACTTGGTCCTCTTTGCATACTTTTACCAAATTCTACCATTTTGTTGTATTTTCTTCTTCTGAAGCAGTTTTTGGTAGAAAAGTACTTCAGGCAGCGGTTTCAGTTTGAATCTTCTGCTTATGTTTTTCATTAAACTTTATTTTGGGTGTGGATTATTTTCAGCAGGAATTGGCTGTCTTTATTTTATCCCTCCCTCTCTAGTGACTCTTGTGTGGAAAGATCCACATCTTGGGTAGTCATTATCCCATACGTCACTAGCTCATGGACTCTTGCTAATTACATGAAAGAAAACATAATTTATGTAAGAACTTACCTGATAAATTCATTTCTTTCATATTAGCAAGAGTCCATGAGGCCCGCCCTTTTTTGTGGTGGTCATGATTTTTTTGTATAAAGCACAATTATTCCAATTCCTTATTTTATATGCTTTCGCACTTTTTTCTTATCACCCCACTTCTTGGCTATTCGTTAAACTGAATTGTGGGTGTGGTGAGGGGTGTATTTATAGGCATTTTAAGGTTTGGGAAACTTTGCCCCTCCTGGTAGGAATGTATATCCCATACGTCACTAGCTCATGGACTCTTGCTAATATGAAAGAAATGAATTTATCAGGTAAGTTCTTACATAAATTATGTTATCTAATCTATCTCTGGACTACGGTAGTCTCACAGCAAATCCCCACTATGCCTCTTAGTCTCCTGTCCAGACAGTTTCACCTACTCTTTCTACGAATGAGTCCACGATACAGTGACAGTCCACGTACCATTAAGGCAGTTTTGTACACAAATTATTAGCCAAAATGTAAATGAGTACATTTCTATGGGTAACCAAAATTAAGCCCTATCCTTTTTTTTTTTCTTAAATGTCGTCATCTAATCTTTATGATTTAAATGTATGACTTAGATGCTGATGTCTGTATGAGCTATTTGGTTTTAACTTTTTGCATACTTTTTTATTTTTTCCACTTGTTTAGTCTGTTGGTTTGATTTGAGTGCCGGTGCTGACTCACAATAATTACAATATCATCAGATCCTAAGCCATAAAGGATCATCAACTTACTTTTTGAATTTGGAGTACATTGGTAACTTTTTTTTTTTTTTTGTAGTGCATCAGTACTGTTAGATAAGTTCCAATCTGTGCAGCTATATCACACCCCCTCTGGCACTTGTTTCCTGGTGTATATATTGCCCTGTTCTGTTTTATGATTTTGTTAAAGGGACAGTAAACCTATCAAATAATGTTGTATAATTATGTACATAGTGCAGAATTATACAACATTAGCTTACTGCCATGTTTCTAAAGCATAGGGTTATATAGATATTTTGCAACGAAAACAGAACGCTGCTCCTGGCTCTACTGAGAAATATGGTGATAAGCTAATGATATATAATCTTGCACTATGTGCAGAATTATATAACCTTATTTGCTAGGTTTACTGTCCCTTTAAATCTAGACGGAAAACGGAACAGAGCAATATCTATATCTCTCTATCTCACAATTGTATAACAATATTAGCTAGGTTTACTGCCCCTTTAACGATCGCTTACAATGTTTTTGTTCACAGCAATGCTGTGTTGACATGCAGCCAATTGGATGGCGTTTTCTGTGAACGTAGCCTGTAGAATTTTAACACCTATTGGGTATAGGCAGGGCCATTCACTATTTCCACGCCCTATTGGGTGCTGGGGGGCGTGGTTTATGCTTAATAGACGCCCAGATCTGACACGCTTGTAAACGAGGAGGTGTGTAGGTCCTGCTTGTTAGATGACTGGTCTGATTTCAGCAGTGATATCAGCACAGGCACTCGGCCTTCTTTTACCTTAGTATAGCAATAAATCTCTATAGCTATATATCTATCTCTTCTGGTGTTTATTGAATACACTTTATCAATATGGAAAGTTTTACTTATTTGTTACTCATTCGTGTGAGCAATCTATTTATTTGTTTTTGTTACTATAGTGACTGTTTTGCACCCATCACTGTTGTTTTTTTTTTTTTGTTTTTTTTACACGACCTGTGGGGATTGCGTCAATCAATTGGGGTGGGTTCAGTAGGCCACAACAAAGTTTGATTTGCTGTGAGACGACCAAAGTCCAGTGAGTGCTTTATACAACCGGCTATCATTAATCCTTATAGCGCGTGTCAGCACTCGCAAACTCTCAGCTAAGATTAAAAGCAAAACTGGAAGTGTTCGTTACCGCATCTAGCCAAATGGGAAAAGCCCAGGTACTCCCAAAACCTGGGTCCCTAATACAGCCATATAAATGCAAGCTATCAAACAAACTGGGAATAAGTCAAGGGTTCAGAGACTTATGTAATCGCCCTAGACATATACAAAACACGGAAGGGGATTAAACTTTGACTGGACTGGGTACACAAGCGGGACTTACTCTGTGTGTTGTATTTATTTTGTAATTTTCCCCATGGGCCTTGCACCCTGTCGTGTCGGGGGGTTAACCGCCTATGGAGACATCACAGCCACCGTGTAACAGGGGTGTGTCACTTATGCCTTCCTTCCCCCCCCCAACTTTAGATGAACATTGGGGGAAGGCATAAGTGACACACCCCTGTTACACGGTGGAGGTAAGAAGTTTGTAATCACAGTTTAATAATGAAATTAGTCTGAGGCTGGAGATTCAGGATCCTTGTTTTTCTTTAAAATAAGCGAGATATTGGAAGCTGCAAAGTAGGGAGAACATTTGGCGTTAATGGAATAATAAAAATTAAAAAATGTATGGAATATGGGAGCAATTTAGTCTTGCAGGATTCTGTAAAACTCTGAAAGAAGAGTCGGGTCCAGGTGCTTTATTTAGTTTAGCTGCTTGGATTTCTTTCATGGAAATGGGGCTATTTAACTCCTGCATAATATCTAGAGAGAGTTTAGGTAATGTTATGCTACCCTAGAATGAATCTTTCTTGTCTAGTGGAACCGTGTCAACTTTATAGAGATCTTGAAAAAAACTTAAAGAAAACCTTTTCCCCAATATCTAAATTGTTTGTAAATCTATCTTTATAATTTATGATAAAAGTAATAACATTCCTGCTTGTAATCTTTGGTAAATATTTTGCTAACCTACCCGTGTGGCCCCCATATAGCACCTCTTAAAGGGACTTTAAACACTTGCCATTAGGTTATTTTGTTTTTTTTATTCATAATGTTTCTTTTGTTTTTTTTAAATGCAATTTGCTATTTATTTTTATTATGTTTACTTTTTTTTCCTTTTTTTACATTTATTTCACTTTCTGACCTCTCCGTGCAGACATGGCAGAAAGTTGTGTAGACAGACCTCCCAGAAGAGTCTGCTTTGCTGTGAGCGCGCACGTATGTAGAGTTGTAGACAGCACACTGAGCACAGCATAACTAAAACTACTGCTGCTGTAAAGTTTGCAGCGATTATCTTAGTGTTTTTCCCTAAATAGTATCTTTTGAACTGGCCTCATCTGTAAGCTAATAATTCATTATCATTTTTATGTTAAAATAATTTTTATTGAAGTAACTTTTTCAAACATAATATACATCTTATGCAGTTAATTACAAAATCTGCTCCTCAGGCATTGATGCACAGCAACCAGTATATACCATTATTAATTTCACAGTCTTATCATTGAACTCTGTCATATATTATGAATTCTCGATGCTAGTGCATCATACCTGGTATGTTTCTCGTCAGAAACTACCAGTACATAACTTGTGTTCTTATTACAAAAAAGTGGAAGAGAAAAAACTAAAAGAATTAACACTAAAAAAAACAAAAAACCCCAAAATGAACAGATCAATAAAACGTTTGGTCAGTTATGGTCTATAAATCGTACATTACTGCAGTGTCTTAGAAACAGGTCCCCCTATGTTTTCCTAGTTTTCTGTGGTTGCAGGGGCTTTTAATGCCTCATCTGATCCTATAGCTTCGTGTCTTCCCTATCTTCTACATTTTGCCTAACTCTGTTCCCATCTTTCTTTGAGATCTTGTTCCCTGTTTGTATATATGGTGTTGGGTGGGGTTCTTTAGGTTGGGTGTAGTATCCAGTAGAACCAGATCCTGTGAAATGTGTCAGTCGTGCCCAGCATCGTCGCTGCCGCTTCGTGTAAGGAGTATGTCATTTTAAATCTCTCTAGAATTTCGTTCCATGTCGGTACTCCCTCTTTCCAATATTTGGCAATACTCACCCTTGTTATCGTGCAGAGTTTTTTAATAAGAATGTTGATGTGTTTGTTAAAATTTGGTATAGTGGCATTTAGTAGTCCCTGGGAGATAGATAACTCAATTTGCTCTTCTAAGAGAAAGCTGAGGTGAGCTGAGAGCTTGTTCCATATGTAAGCTACCTTAGGGCATTCCCACCACATGTGTATATAGGTGCCTACCGAATTACATCCCCTATAGCAGTTTTTGTTTCTGCCCTCTGTATAGTGTGATGTTTTAACTGGCGTCAGGTACCACCGAAAGATGGTCTTTAAGCTGTTATCTCTGTAAATCCGCACTAATTAATCCCTTGCACGAGGAATAAAAAAGTCTTGCCATTCTGGCATCTCTAGTGTGGAGTTAGTGTCTGCTTCCCATCTGATCATAGTAGGTGTTTTGGTGCAGTCCCCTGGAGTCTGTATTGCTAAGTATAATTGAGAGATGGATTGCCTAGGTCTCAGTTGCGTGCTGCATAGTCTTTCTAGTATGGTGCTGGGTTGTTTTCGTATGTGTGGTATAAATTTGTTTAGGGCCGAGAGTATTTGTAGGTATAAATACCATTTGGGTGAGAGAGGTGCTAGTTTGTCTTGTATCTGAGTGAAGGTTAGTGGTTTATTATTCGTAAGGAGGTCTCCCACTCTGTAAAGACCCTTATTTTCCCATTTATCTAATTGTTTACGATATTCCCTTGGGATTAGGTATTTAATTGGCATTTTGGAGGAAAATTTGGGCATCCTTCCCTTCCCAAGCGCCATTGCTCTCCAGTGGTCAAGTGATAATATCGTCACCGGGGAATATTTTTTGATTTGTTGTGGATATAGTGTTCTATCCCAGATCAGATCCCCAGATGTCTCGAGGTCTCCTATCTCCACCTCTATCTCCCTCCACACCAAATTTCTTATTGAGGAGCCCAACAGAGCATCTTGTGCTAATCTAGCTGCTTCATAGTAATTAAGCAGGTTGGGGACCCCAACGCCCCCTAGCTGCCTGTGCTTAGTTAGTATTATATGAGGGATTCTTGCTTGTTTCTTGCCATTAATAAAGAGGTTGATATCTGATTATAAGGTTTTGAGGTCATTTTTTGGAGTTGGGATGGGTAAGGTTCTAAACAGATATAGGATCCTTGGTAGTAAATTCATTTTTATGGCAGATATTCTACCGTACCAGGAGAAATTTAACAATTTCCATTTAGCAATGTCTGACCGTAATTCTTTATATAGGGGGAGATAATTAACCTTGTATAAGTCCGAGTATTGAATCGGTATCTTTGTACCTAAATATTTAATATGTGTCTTAACCCAGGAAAATGAGAAGTTTAACTCAATTAGTTTTTTTGTGTGAGGTGGTAAGGCTATGGCTAATGCTTCACTTTTGTCCATGTTAATCTTATAGCCTGAAACCTGAGAGAACCGTTGTAAGATATCATATAATCCCGTGAGGGATGTCAGGGGTCTGGTTAGAGTCAAATAAAGAAATCTTATAGTCTGTGTGTTTAATTTTAAGTCCAGTAACCTCTTCTGAGTGTCGGATATTGGCCGCTAACTGTTCCATGCACAGGACGAACAGCAATGGGGAGAGCGGGCAACCCTGTCTCGTCCCGTTTTTAATATTTATGGGTTTGGAATGATGTCCCATGGCCCTGACTGTGGCTGTGGGTTTAGAGTATATACTGCGTAAGGCATCCACAAATGGGCCTGAAAATCCCATTCTGTCCAAGACCGAGAACATGTATGTCCAATCAATTCTATCGAACGCCTTCTCTGCATCCAGTGAGAGGACCAGAGAAGGCGTTTTCGTCCGGTCAAGTTGGGTCAATGTCGCTATAATTCGTCTAACGTTATCAGGTGCTTCTCTGCCCGCTATAAATCCCACCTGGTCCGGGTGTATTATATTCGGTAATATGTGTTTTAATCTATTGGCTAAAATTTTGGTAAAGATCTTTAGATCTTGGTTTATCAGGGAGATAGGTCTGTAGTTAGGACATTTCTGTGGGTCTTTACCCGGTTTGGGTATCACAACTATCCTGGCTCCGAGTAAGTCGTGTGGGATCTCATACCCCTGCATGATGTAATTAGAAAATTTGACTAAGTGTGGTGTCAGGGAATTTTTAAATAGTTTGTAGTATTCACCAGGCAGCCCATCAGGACCCGGGGCCTTACCTGGTTTTAAGTCTTTAATCGCCCCTAGCACTTCGTTGGCAGTTATCGCTTGATTCAAACTATCTCTGTCTGATTCTGGAATAGAAGGTAAATGGGCATCGTCTAGTAATTTTTTTTAGTATAGATTCCTTTGTGGGGGAATGGGTCATTATCATTTTTAAAAACAAAATGTATTTACCCTATTTTTTTTTAATCATGCTTGTAGTGCGAGTGAAAGAGGGACCGCCCAACACACTGCTCAGGGAGACAGCTGCTGTCTCATAAATATACTCTTATCTTTTACCCCTCTGTTTTTTTCTATCCAAGCTCCCGGAGTCCCGCTCAGTTTATTGCACATCTTATGCAGCTCACGCTCTCTGTGCACCTCAGGTTATGTGACATTATAAATTGATGTACATAGAACAGAACACTGTGGCTGACCTCTACATACTCGTAAAACAAATAAAGCATTCCCTTCCCTACACTATCTTTTAGGATCTTTGGAATGCCTGCTAAATAGACAAACCACTGATGCTGTCCGGGAGCTTGGATAGAAAAAACAGAGGGGTAAAAGATAAGAGTATATTTATGAGACAGCAGCTGTCTCCCTGAGCAGTGTGTTGGGCGGTCCCTCTTTCACTCGCACTACAAGTATGATTAAAAAAATAGGGTAAATACATTTTGTTTTTAAAAATAATGAATTAGCTTACAGATGAGGCCCGTTCAAAAGATACTATTTAGGGAAAAACACTAAGATAATCGTTGCAAACTTTACAGCAGCAGTAGTTTTAGTTATGCTGTGCTTAGTGTGCTGTCTACAACTCTACATACGTGCGCGCTCACAGCAAAGCAGAGAATTCTGGGAGGTTTGTCTACACATAACTTTCTGCCATGTCTGCACGGAGCGGTCAGAAAGTGAAATAAATGTAAAAAAAGAAAAAAAAAGTAAACATAATAAAAATATAAAATATAAAAATATAAACAAAATAACCTAATGGCAAGTGTTTAAAGTCCCTTTACTTTGTATGCGCATGCAAGTGAAGAAGGGAGTGCGCATTGAGTATCGCATAGAACGTGCGTTACAACATGTCAGCCAGCACTGCATTCAGTAGGCGGTGGTTTAGGGGTATTATTGAAAAAAAAAAAAAATGTGCAGATGCTAAATAAAGAAATAATATATAAAACAAAAAAATTATAATTACATTAAAACAGATGGTGTTTAGGGTCCCTTTAAGTCCTCTTGGGCTGTTTTTTGTTCTAAGAAGATATCTTAATGTTCTAGCGTTGGTATATTTCAGCCATAATGCCTTGGTTTGATTACCTATTTATATGCATTATAGGTATTTTTAACATTATTGGATAGTTGGGTTTCTTTAAATCCTATAATTTTTTATTTTTTTTCCTTCTGCTGGCATAAATATGCTCTAATATCGCCCCGTAATGCTGCTTTGGCAGATTCGCAGAAGGCTTTAATCTTTTCTAATTATGCAAATTAAAGTTATAGAATTCTCTCCATTTATTTCTAAGCCAATTCTGGAATGTTATATTGTTCACTAGATATTTAGGAAAGAAAAAACTATTTAAGTTGCAGGGTTGAAATGCACTAGTCCTAAATTCAAATGAAATGATGGCGGGATCTGAGATTATATCTTTTAATATCAGTTTCCAGATCCAATCCAGAAAGTGCATCTGATACCAAAACATATCCAATCTAGAAAGTGATTGGTGTCCTTTCGAGGCACACGTATAGGTTTTTAAATTTTGATTATAAACGTGCAATATATCCTGAAGGCTCTGTAATATACTTTTGTTCATGCCCCCTGCTCCTATACTTAACATAGTTAACGTCACAGCGCAACTTTATTTATACTGATCACATTATTGCACGTGACGTCACCACGCAAAATGGGAAGCCCCGGTGATGCCTGTCAATCTACAGGCACGATCGCCGGGGTAGGAGCGGGTGGGAGCCCCCAGATCTCCCTCAAGGTGGGAAGAGTGCTAGTGACGGCTCTGAGCCGTCATTAGCACCAGAGTGGGAAACTCTGTGACGGCTCAGAGCCGTCATTAGCACTCAAGGGGTTAAAGGGACACTAAACCCAAATTTTTTCTTTCATGATTCAGATAGAGCATGCAATTTTAAGCTACTTCCTAATTTACTCCTATCATCAAATTGTCTTCGTTCTCTTGCTATCTTTATTTAAAAAGCAGGAATATGATGCATAGGAGCTGGCCCATTTTTGGTTGAGAACCTGGGTTATGCTTGCTTATTGGAGGGTAAATGAAAGCATCAAATAAGCAAGCGCTATCCATGGTGCTGAACCTAAAATGGGCTGGCTGCTAAGATTTACATTCCTGCTTTTTAAATAAAGATGGCAAGAGAACGAAGAAAAATTGATAATAGGAGTAAATTAGAAAGTTGCTAAAAATCAATCAAGAAAGAGAAAACATTTGGGTTCAGTGTCCCTTTAACCCCTTAAGGACCAAGGACGTATACCATACGTCCTCAAAAAAGTCACTTAACGACAGAGGACGTATGGCGTACGTCCTTGGTATTGGAAAGCGGTGGAAGCGATCCTGGCCGCTTTCCGGTTATTGCAGTGATTCCTCGATATCGAGGCATCCTGCAATAACCTTGCATGGCCATCTGATGTAGAGAGAGCCACTCTGTGGCCCTCTCTGCACCGGACATTGATGGCCGGTATCGTTGGTGGGTGGGAGCCGGTCTGGTAGGCGGGTGGCTGTCATTGATGGGCCTTGTGACGTGAGCGTGTGCATGGGGTGGGAGCGGCTACACTACAGAAAATGTGTCAAAAGTGGGACATATATATTATAAAATTTAAAATATAAAACATCAAAGCAATCTGGGAGGTGGTGGGGGGTTGGTGTTTGGGGGGGTAGGTACCCAAGATGGCTACCAATAAGGTAGAGGTGGGAGGGTTAGAGAGCTGTTTAGGGAGGATCAGTGTCACAGTAGTGTATGTAAATATGCTAAAAAAAATATATAAAACAAAAGATACCTTTTTATATTAGTACTTGCAGACTTTCTGCCAGTACTTAAGATGGCGGGGACAATTGTGTGGTGAGGGAGGGAAGAGAGCTCTTTGGGTGGGATCAGGGGGTCTGATGTGTCAGGTGGGAGGCTGATCTCTTCACTAAAGCTAAAATTAACCCTGCAAGCCCCCTACAAGCTACCTAATTAACCCGTTCACTGCTGGGCACAATTCACGTGTGGTGCGCAGTGGCATTTAGCTGCCTAATTGCCAAAAAGCAACGCCAAAGCCATATATGTCTGCTATTTCTGAACAAAGGGGATCCCAGAGAAGCATTTACAACCATTTATGCCATAATTGCACAAGTTGTTTGTAAATAATTTCAGTGAGAAACCTAAAGTTTGTGAAAAAAATTGTGAAAAAGTGAACATTTTTTTTTATTTGTTCGCATTTGGCGGTGAAATGGTGGCATGAAATATACCAAAATGGGTATTGGGATTGGGATGTCTTCTAAAAAAATATATATACATGTGAAGGGATATTCAGGGATTCCTGAAAGATATCAGTGTTCCAATGTAACTAGCTCTAATTTTGAAAAAAAGTGGTTTGGAAATAGCAAAGTGCTACTTGTATTTATTGCCCTATAACTTTCAAAAAAAGCAAAGAACATGTAAACATTGGGTATTTCTAAACTCAGGACAAAATTTAGAAACTATTTAGCATTGGGAGTTTTTTGGTGGTTGTAGATGTGTAACAGATTTTGGGGGTCAAAGTAAGAAAGTGTTTTTTTTTGTTTTTTTTCCCTCATATTTTATAAAAATTTTTTTTATAGTAAATTATAAGATATGATGAAAATAATGGTATCTTTAGAAAGTCCATTTAATGGCGAGAAAAACGGTATATAACATGTGTGGGTACAGTAAATGAGTAAGAGGAAAATTACAGCTAAACACAAACACTGCAGAAATGCAAAAATAGCCTTGGTCCCAAACGGTCAGAAAATGGAAAAGTGCTGTGGTCATTAAGGGGTTAATACACTTCTGTGACTAACTTGTATCTAAGCATCTTCTGACCGCCCCTAATCGCATGACTTTTAGTTATCTATTGACTTGCATTTTAGCCAATTAGTGCAGTGTCTGCCACTAGCCACGGGCGTGATCACAATGCTATCTATATGGCCTACAAGAGCTAGCTCTCCCCTGCTGTGAAAAGTAAATAAAATAGAGGTGGCTTTCAAGGGCTTATAAATTATCATATGTGCCTTCCTAGGTTTGCTTTCAACTAGAATAGGAAGACAACAAAGCAAAATTGTTGATAAAAGTAAATTGGAAAGTTGTTTAAAATGACATACCATATTTGAAAAATAGAAAAAAAGTATGCTACTAAAACATACAATAGGGTGCGCAAGACAATATGCAAAAAATGTGTGTGTGTGTGTATATATATATATATATATATATATATATATATATATATATATATATATATATATATATATATATATATATATATATATATATATATATATATATATATATATATATATATATATATATATATATTTATTAGTGGATTTGCTAGTGATCATATAAAATGTTCATTAAATTCAAATAGTCGTGCTATTCCAAAAACAAATCAAACCAGTGCAATGGGATGTGCACAAGGGTTTATAAAAAGTGTCGTCTTAATCTGTTGCTGGTAAACAAAAAATATAATGATAATAACCTAATTGGGGAAAAAATATATATGTGTAGCTGATACTATGTTTTGTCTTAATCTATAAGACCGTGGTGTGATATTATCTTGATAGATCTCCGATACGAATCCTATACTTTCAGCGTACTGACTGCTGTATAAAGGTCGGCTTGCTTGTATGCACTACCTGTGAGTGCCAACCCTTTTGTGAGTATCCATTTGGTGATGTCGTTACTGTTTGTACCTGCCTGGTTCCAGATGAAATTACACTATTAGACGCTCTCTTTTTTGGACTTGACTGTCCTTTTAATATACTTTTTACCTCTGTGATTACCTTGTATATTGGAACCTTCTTCCAGCCCCCTGATCACATGACAGACTGTTTATTATCTATTGTCTTAAATTTCGCATTGTTTTGTGCTAAATCTTAAATATAACCCCCTGTGTCTGAACAGTGTTATCTATATGGCCCACATGTACTTTCTGTCTTTGTGTTGAAGACATTTAAAAAGCATGTGATAAGAGGCAGCCCTCAAAGGCTTAGAAATTAGAATATGAGCCACCTATGTTTAGTTTAAACTAAGAATACCAAGAGAAAAAAGCAAATTTGATAAGTTAATTGGAAAGTTGATTAAAATTAAAAGTCCTATCAGATTAAAGGGACAGTCTAGTATAAATTAAACTTTCATTATTCAATCGAGATTAGGCATGGCTATTATGTTCATATCCCCTGCAATCATATTATGTTTTGGCCAATGTAGTTTGTTAGTTGAACTGTCAAATCATTACAGAATTTAAAATCTATAGTATTTGGACCATATATATTACACAAAATAACGCGTTTTATTAAATATCTCTTTAATTAAATATTGACCTCCAGGAGGTCTTCATCACGTCTAGATGCCTAAATGCTTTGAGTTGCTGCCATGTGATTGGCTGGTTACCAAGCAATTGAAGAGGTGTGTGTTCTTTTTATGTGGATCGTATTAATCTTGTCTGATGGACTATCTACATTATCTAATTTCTTGGAATTATTCATATATGGGGTTTTATATTGGTGGTTCATCTGCATTATCTTGCTTAGCCATATTTGTGTGTTATGGAAATGTCTGTTGCTAGTGGTTTATATGCATACTAATGTTTACCCGTTTTTATCTCTTGGAAGTAAATCATATCTGGTGGTTTTTCAGCATTTTCTCTGCTTAACTATACTTGGAAAATTATTATTCTATATGGTAGCTTATAAGCATATCCCGTCCTGAACATGGTTTTAGCATTCCACTGCTAATAGTTTTTTTTGTTTGTTTTTTTCTGGTAATTATTTTGCATTGCCAGTGTTTATTCATACTTTTGCTTATCTTGTAAGGTATCAGCTGATGGTTAGCTTACAGTGCTTGAACTTACTTACCTATTCTTGTATAGAGATCTGGTGGGTTATGTCCTTTCCAGTATCTAATTGTACTTATTTCTTCTATAGAAACAAAGATGGGAAAAAGAATATCTGGTGGCTTTATTGGTGTTACCAGTCAATTTTATATATTTGCAGTACCAGTGTTTTGGATACACCTTCCTTGGGGTTCTGATATAATCGTATCTTGTTTTTCCTAGAATTCATATGCTTATCATGATGGTGCTTAGGCATGCTTTATTCTTTATCTGCAATATTTTCTATTGCTGTATAATTTTTTTATGACTAGCCTTTTCAGTGCTTAATAAAATAAATATATATGAGAGAGAGAGATATGTTTTTATTACTACAGCCTACGATACTCTTGCTTTTCTACAATTCCATTATTATTGACCAGGAATCATTAGGCTGACAAGGCTCCCCTGCTGTTCCTATGAATGAGGAAAATAACCGGCTTCTGAAGAGCCCTATTGGCTGAGGACGTGACACGCCTCCCCCCCCTCAACGGCATCGCCTATGTGTATTGGAACGCAACAGGCTGTGTGATCCAGGAAGTAAGAAATATCGTGACACTGTCTCCTGGTGTGCAAAGTACAGCACGCCGTACACACGGAACAATCTTCTGGATATCCAGGTGCCTGGTAGCGCTGACATACGGAGAAGGATTCTTACGAGGAGGCGGTGAGTTGACGCAGCTATAAGTTGCAGAGCACAGGCTGCTCACACTTGAAATTGCTCCTGTTGGAATTAAAAAATTTTTTTTTTATCTCCTAGTGTTTAAATACACTATGATCTGTCATTGCAAATTCCTTATTTGGTGACGTATAGCATTGCCAATCCTTGTGCTGGCTTATATTGCGACCTGTTTTTTTTTTTCTTTTTTTTTCTTTTCTTATGCTCTTGAATTATTAGCATTTTCAGTTTTTAAAGCTATATAGGTAATGAATCTTTCCTCCAATTGTTCTTTCTCCTTGGGATAAGAGCTTGAATCATACGGAAGGGAATCCAGCAATCCTGCTAGCTCCAGCATGTTCTCGCTGTATTTGATATATGGATTCGTAAATAAGTCATTTGTTCCATCATGGTAGCTTCCTCAGAGGCTGGACCTTCTGTCGTAAGATCTTTTAGCCAAATGTAGATTCTCTGAGGCTGTCTACATGGAGATTGATAGCATAGTTTTTTGTTTTTTTCTCAGAGAATTCTGAGACGGTTATTGATTTTTGGTTCAGCCCAGAATTTCGGTTTCAGTCGACTACAAAAATGGAGATCAAACCAGGGGTTTCCCTAGCAGAATGTGAAGACCTGGTGTCATGATAATCATGAGGAGTTTTGATACCTGGATCAGCTACTCATCAGAGGTGGTATTGTGGGTTTAGCATTGCCAGGTTTAATCCAAACTGTTCTTTCTTTGTGTGGAATCTGTGTTTTAAGGAATGCAGTGGGTTTCAAGACCTCCCTCCTCCTGGTGCATGGTTTTTTTTGATACTGCGATTTAAGGCTGGCTATGAGTGGTTAAATGATCGTTTATTAACACAAGGGTGGTTGTCTTGACAAGACAAAGGAAAACTGAGTTATAACTGAATGTTACAGGAAAAAGTATTCAGAACTTGCCTGAGACAAGAAGCTGTAACATCAGAAGTGAGTTCTCCACATATCTACAGGAATTTGGTAATCTGTTTAAAGTTCAGATATTGTGTTCATTTATGTCCTTTTTTTTTTTTTTTTTTTTTTTAATATTTATTTATATCGAGTAGTGTACATAAAAAGAGAAAAAAAAAGACAAGAAAAAAAACAAAACATGGTCACAGATAATATACATTTCTTAATCGGGACCACGCAGGGCCATAAATGTATCTCTGACAATAGGAGAAGAAAAACAAAATAATAAGGTACACCACTGTTTAAATAAGATTTTTAGACTTCTTTCTTTGAGTAATTTCAAATACACGAGCCTTGGATAGATTTTATAAACAATAGATCATCTTTATACCAAAGAGAAATAATAACAAACTACGAACTTTAGCGAAAACTTTACACTCAATGTAGATTGAGTGATATCTGTATTATGTTGTGTTTCTCATCTATTAGGTCTAACCAATCTCTTAGTTTATATTCCTGGATCCGTGAATATTCATTCATACACACACATTCATTCGTACCTATCGAGCCAGTCGGTAGGTACCACGAGCCACACCGGAAAAGAACGGGGTGTAAAAAAAAAAAGAAAAAAAAAGAAAAACAAACGGCTCCCTAACCCTCAATATACTTAACTAATTTGACCATTCTTTGGGAAAATGCCCTGTGAGTATATTTTGCAGGACAAAAGTAGTGTTGCACAGTGGACGATCTATTTGAATTTGAGTGCTATTCGGGAATGACTTAATAATGCCCTACCATTTATTAAAGAAAGCTTGCACCTGTTTGTCATTAGAAGTTTTTACATTATACTGTTCCAACGTAATTTGCATGATGACTGCTTTCTTAAAACCTGAAAATTCTACTATCTGTGCAGCCTTCCAATTTTTCAATATAATATTACGGGCTAACATCAATATTGTATTAATAAGTTTGTACTCTCTACCACCCGTAGATCGCGTGGTGAGAAACACTACCTCTTGCGGGCCTATATTTGTTTTCGAATTGACTACCCGCTTGATCCAATAGAATATCTTGCTCCTAAATTGCATAATTTTAGGACAGGACCATAAACAGTGCATAATGTCGGCGTTTTCTATACTACATTTTGTGCACTGATGAGCTTTTTTGTACCACATGGTCATTTTGTTTGGAGTAATATATACATTATATAGCAACTTCAATTGGGATTCACGCCATGCTGTCGGGACCCAGGAGTCATTAATTATTGTTAGACAGTTCTGCACATCTATAACAAGAATCTCTGGAAAATATCTTAGCCATGTCGAGTGTATATACTTGATTTGTCTAGTTTTAATATTGGCATTCAGAATTTTGTACAGGTTAGCTATTGAGAAACTTCCTGCTTGATAGATTTTAATCCCGATTGCTAAAGGCCCCGTATTCCACTGAGACTTAAATTCTGTTCGAATAGAAGTTAAATAATGTCGTATTTGAAGATAGGCAAAAAACTCCTTATTCTGTATTCCATACTTAAATCTAAGCGTATCAAATGTATCAATTATACCAGGTTCCACCATTAACTGGCTGACATATCTTAAGCCTCTTTCTCGCCATCCCTGAAAAACTTGAGACTGGTACCCCGGTTGAAATCCCGGGTTTCCTTGAATTGTTAAAAATTCAGTGGCAAATGGAACAACCTCAATTTCCAGACAAAATTTTTGCCACACCCTAATAACATTTTTAAACGTTATCAGATTATCAATGTTACAGGGGAGGTTTCTAATTGGGCAATGTAGTATAGCTTTCAAGTCAAATGGAGCAACAATACTGGATTCATACTGATACGAAGTAACATATTCCTTTTCAGTAATCCAGTCAATAGCATATTTTAATATTGCGACCCAGTTATAATATTTAATGTTAGGGAATGATAAACCAGCAGAGATATTATCATTCATTAGTCTATTTAACGCCATCCGAGGTTTCCTCCCCTTCCAAATAAACTTAGAGCACATCTGATTAAATCTGTCTATCTCTATTTTTAAGTAGAATTGGAATATTCTGTAACAGGTACAATAACTTTGGAAACAGTATTGTCTTAACATTATACGTGGTATAAGTGAAATCGGAAGACTCATCCAATTATCTAATTGCTTCTGTATTTCCTGCAAACAAGAAGGAAAATTTAGAGTATACCATTCTGACGGATTATCACTAAGAACTATACCTAAATAATTTATATGCATGGTTTCTTTGAAAGGGTGCCTCACATTCCCTTTTAATGGTCTCCTTATCCATAATAATTCAGACTTGCTTGAATTGATTTTATAGCCTGATATTGAGCCAAATAAGTGCAAATGTTTAAGCAATATTGGTAGATTAAGCTCCACGTCATTTAAAAAGAGCAATAAATCGTCTGCGTATAGTGAAAGAACAAACTTATGTCCCCTAATGGTGATACCTTCTAATTGATCGCGCAACAAAACAGCCAATGGTTCAAGTGATATGTTAAAAAGAAGAGGAGATAAAGGACACCCCTGCCTTGTACCTCTATGGAGAGAAAAAAAATCTGTAGTTACATTATTTACAATAATGGAGGAGACCGGATTACTATATATCAATTTAATGAAATTAGCAAAATTACCACTAAATCCAAACTTATCAATCGCCATGAAGAGGTGACCCCAATCTACATAATCAAAAGCTTTCTCCGCATCCAGTGCCACCACTGCAGCGCTCAATCTGTCCGCGGTTTTCTCTGATAGATTGTTCCAGAAATAATCCAATATCAACATAGTTTTACGAATACTTTTTACTGGGTTTCTCCCCTGCATAAAGCCGACTTGATTCTCATGTATAATATTTCTAAGAACAGGTTGTAATCGCATGGCAATAATCGATGTCAATAACTTAGTCTACATTTAATAATGATATAGGCCTATATGATTCAACTCTCTCTGAATCCTTGTTCTTCTTTAAAATAAGTGATATATTAGATGCTGTAAAATACCGAGAACAACTCGAATGTGAGCCATAGTAGCTATTGAATAACTTATATAAGATTGGGGTCACCCCCTCCTGTAACATTCTATAAAACTCTATCGGGAGGCAGTCAGGCCCAGCAGCTTTGTTAAGCTTAGCTTGTTTAATTGCTGTGTTTATTTCTTGTAATGTAATTGGCAAGTTCAAATCTCGTTCTTCTTCTAACGTAATTCTTGGGAGTTTTACCCTAGACCAAAATACCTCTCTATCTCCCTGATTAGGAGGATCTGACCTGTAAATTCCTTGAAAATATTTAAAGAATACTTTCTTTATTTCTTCTGTCTGTGTATACCTACTATTGCTCTGTCTAATTGCGAAAATCCGGTTGCTGTCTTTAGGTTTAGCTATTCTAGCCAAATATTTTGCAGCCCGGCCAGTAAATCCTCTGTATAGCGCTTTCTGTTTTAGACCTTCTTGCATAGCTTTCTGTTTTAAGAAAATGTTCCACTGGGATTTAGCCTCAGCATATCTCTTCCAATTATCGTTGGTTCTAAGGGATATATATGTGTTATAGCAGTTCCTAACTGTATTTGAAAGTTGTAATTCTGTCTGTTTGTTTTTTTTCTTTAATATACCTAGATAAACTTTAATGTGCCCTCTAAGAACGGCCTTTGCTGCCTCCCAGTAGGTTTCCGTCTTCTCCTGATAATTCTCATTAAAACTATGATAATCAATCCATTTATTTCTAAGATAATTCTGAAAGCCGCTATTTGTTGCAAGATATTTGGGGAAAAACAAATTATTATTATTTGCCTTTTTAAATGCGCTACACCCAAATTCCAGAGAGATAATGGCATGATCTGACAATACAATATCTTTAATGTCAGCTTTACACTCTGAGCCAAGCAAATTCTCTGCAATTAGGAACATATCAATTCTAGAAAGGCTTTGAAAACTTGATGATGCGCAAGTATATGCCTTACTGTCTGGATGATGGATTCTCCAAATATCCCGAACCCCAAGTTGAGCACATAATTTTTGGAATATACGTGTTTTCTTATCCCCCTTATAAAATTCCTTCTTCCCAATTCTATCTAAATTAGGTAGGGGTGTTAAGTTGAAGTCTCCCGCTATTATTAAATTCTGCCCTATATATCCCAATAACTTGTTTATTAAGCCATTCCAGAAATATGTGTCTAACACGTTGGGCCCGTATACATTACAAATTATAAAACAAACTGTATTAATTTTTATCTGCATAATTTGAAACCTGCCTCCAGGGTCCTGTTCTGTACTAATTATTTCATACCTTAACTTTTTATTGATCAAAATTGCCAGTCCTTTCTTCCTACCCTCCCCCGCTAATGCAACAATTTCCCCCACCCATTTTGTTTTTAATTTCATGATCTCAGACTCTTTAAGGTGAAGTTCCTGCAACATTACTAGGTCAGGTTTATATACTCCAAGCTGTCTAATGATGGCTTTTCTCTTAATTGGTGATGTTATCCCACCTACGTTCCATGAGAGGAATTTTAAGGGGCTCATGTCTACCTCCATTCCTTTAAGTGTAGAATTAAACTATATGACTCCATTCTGAGAGGAGGGGAGAGAAAAAAAAAAGGGGAGAGGCAAATCAACATCACCACACCAACAAACACAAACATACAACCATATATTCACTGATCTACATGCAGTCAACAGAATCATATCGTAACCTGACTACCTGTCCATAGTAAATTTTAATTTATTATATTTATTGTATACCCTGCTCCTTACAAAAGGCCTGCGCTTCTTTATAATTGTTAAATACCTTCTGAATTCCATCTATGGATAACACCAGCTTAGCCGGGTATAACATCCTGACGTTATAGTTTGCATTTAAAAGTTTAGAGCAAAATGGAGACATCTCTTTGCGCCTTGCTACGGTCTCACTAGAGAAATCCTGAAAGATAAGGATCTTATGTTGATCTATCACAAGTGGATACATTTTCCTATATTGTCGCAAGAAAGTTACTTTATCTTGAAAATTTAAAAACTTCAGTACAATAGGTCTACTAGTGTTATGATCTTTTCTCAGTGGACGTACTGCTCCTATTCTGTGTATCCTTTCTATCAGTACTGGCGTAGCTGAATTAATTCCAAGGCTCTGAGATAATGTAACCGTAGCAAAATACATTAAATCTTGGTAAGTATCATCTTCTGGAAGACCGATAATTCTAAGATTGTTGCGCCTGGATCGGTCTTCCAGATCCTCAACTCTGGCTTGCAACTTATCAAGATGCGCCATATAATCAATAGTAATAGGTTCAGCTGTGTTAAGTTTATCCTCTATATCTGAGATCCTTGTCTCTACCTCTGTCAATCTTGTGGAGAAATGCCTTATTTCTGCCGTAAGACTGCAAATATCATTTTTAATATCTGATTTCATACTATCCAATTGTGGTGTAATGGATTTAGTAATTTGAAGAACTAGTTCCTGCATGTCAATGTGTGTCTCACTCTGAATTTGTGATAGATCCAATGTCTGATCGACACGTTTAGCCATTTTTTTTCCCTTCTGTTTAGCAGGCATAATAGAAGGATTCCGAGTTGTAAATGTGAATTTATCCATATATACAAAATCTAATCAAGTCCACTACTTTTATTAGGCCACTCAAAGTGACTGTGCTACACAATTTACGGGACTATTGAGTTCATGTATTATTCGTATATTGTATACAAGTGCTTAAAGATGTCCAGGGAATGTGAGAATATATTCACAAGGGGGAAAATAGGCAACACGTGCCTATACTACTGAGCCAAGAGAGGCTAATCAATATCTGCATGCAGAAAGGGACGGTGAGAAGTGCAAAAAGGGAATGTGAGAGAGAGAGAAAAAAAAATAAATAAAAAAAAAGAAAAGAATAAAACAGGAGTGCAATACAAGAGACGTGAGAAGTGATGAGAAACAAACCAGAGAGTCGCCTAAATAAGAAATTATCAGACTCTGAAATACTTAGGACCTTTTTAGAGATTTTAAGTTATTCTTACTCTCACTTAATAAGCCACTAGCTGTTAAGTATATTTAGCAGTATAGGAAATATGAGTTTTAAAGTAATTACTCTCTCAAAACATATTTAAGCCATCAAATTCTAGCGTATTACTTATATCTGCTAAGTTTTATACAGTAGTGAAAAGAATCTTACAGCCTGAGTAATATTTCTAGTGCCCACACTAGGGGCTTCCTTCTAGCATTTAAGGACCAAGCAATTTAACCAACATAATTTGACTAAGAATCACAATCCAGAAGACTGACAGCCCTATTTGTCAGCCTACAAATGCACCCTCAGGCGATGCAGTATCTCGTTCAGCCACAATTTACAGTATGATCCAATATTCTTACCCTTAAGGACAATATAATCCTGCCTAAACCATGATGCATACAGTAAATTGTATCTATAAGAAAAAACATTCCCCCCTTATCTTAGCATATAAGTATATGTCCAATAGTAGCTTCTTTTAAAGAGTCCAGAGGGAACCACGTCATTGTCCATGAACATAACCAATTTACTGAAATTTATTGCCAGGTAAGTGTTTAAATGTCCAAATATCCAAGTGATTATTTAGATATATTTGCAGCTGCAAGAAGCCACCTTCAGGGGATATGTCCAAGTTCTATAGGATAGATTCTTTATCAATATAAGACAAATCAAACCCGTTCAATTATAACTGACATATACAGCCAATGCATAGGGATATTGCCCAATATGTGTGTCCCTTACTCCATGGCCTATAGAGGGCCAAACCTCTCCCTTTCCTCTTGGCGTACTTTCACAAGCCGTATTTGAATTCCGGGAGGGATACTGAGAAAACAGCAGAAAAGTACCTTAATTATGGAGAGGGGGTCACTCCGGTGCTCCTTTCGCCAGGCCTTCCTGAGCCCACACTGTATCCTTATGCGAGTCCTTCTGAAGATCCGTTCGTGGGACCAAGCTTAGCGTGCCCCGGCCGTTTTCCGTTTAATGCTCCGGCTCCACTGTCAGCTTTCTGTAGGGGTGCACCTCTCTTACCGGAACTATGCTTCACGCTACCGTCGTAGCGCTACAGAACGTCTGTATTCATCCGCTGAAACGCCACCGGTTCTACACCTGACGCCTCGATCTATGCGCTCACCAGGGAGCCACCAGGCATCTTCGCAACCTCCAACACCCCGATAGACACAGGACACTACAACAGGTGAGTATGTCTTTCACCTGCTTCCTCCTCTCAGCGTTGGGGCCAAATTCTTGTTAGAAATACAGGTAGCGGACACTTTTACTTGGAGGCCTATTTCCCATCAGGCAGGCCAACACGATATTCCTCCTATTTCTTGTGCCCCCACAGAACAAGGACTTCACCTCCGTAAGTTCACCAGGGAACTATCCGGTCTCTCATCTCCATCTAAGTTTCACCATTCAAGTCAGGATAGAGAGTTTGCCGTAGGGGGGCTTTATTTATCGGCAGAACAAGCCACTGCCCGGCCTAAGAGTCTTCTTTTAAGTATCAAGTCTCTGAACAGGTAGTCAAGTGTTTATTTGCAACAATTTGCAACAATTAAAACAAACACCGCTACAGTCTAATTACTCCAATCAAGGCACAGGATAACAAGATTGTAGTAGGTTGCTTCCGCCACAAAGCATAGAAATGGCGATTAACAGACTTCCACTTCGTGGATCCAAGATCCTATGCCCGGACCAGTGGAAGATCCGCGGCCAAGGGTCAGTTGAAGGCGGGAGTGGTTGGTTCAAACTGCAAGCAGGAGCAGCCCAACGCGCAACACCTTGCTTGCTCCTCCCTCAAACGGAAGTCCACCGTCATTTATGTCCCTTTTTATTTTAAAGAACTATACCTTTTGCACATATCTTGTTTTGTAATTTGGCACTGTGTAACCTGTATTTGCCTTTTTGTATTAAACATAGAAAATCTAATTCTGTCTTTGGGCTGTAATATCTGAATTCACTCTCTTGAGACAAGGTTAAAAGCATGTTTCGTAATTGTGTTATTGGGTTTCCAAGACCCCCTTATTCAAAATTCTTGGTGGTGACAGCAATTATTAAAACTGGGGTGGTGTATGCAGGATTTGGGGGGTTAATTTGGTGTCACTTTAGGTCCTTTGTAGAGATTAAGGTTTTAGGAAACCAGAGGCTGAGTGCTATTAACTCCTTCATGCCCACACACCCTCTCCATAGAGACGGCTGGGTGGAAAGGCTTAATCGTCACACCTGGCATAGCCTTAATTTTTTTGTTTTTTTGACCTGTTGACCCTTATTCTTTTTCTAGGAGTTATTAAGGCTCCGTTTGAACCTATATATTCTATTGATATTACAATTTTCTCTTATTTTTTTTTTTTATTTTTTTTGCTAGCCATCTCTTCTGCTCGTAGAGTTTCTAAATAGCTGTCCTTCAACGTGATCTACCTTTTTTATCTCATTTTTCTTTCAGATGTGGCTGTTATGAGAACAAGTAGAGTGTTTTTTTTGTTTTGTTTTTTTTCTACTGTTTTAAAGTCCCAATATTACTAGGAATTTGATATTCTATCTTTGTCCCAATCCTTCTCCCTCCAAGGAGAGGTTTTGTTACATACATTGGATGGTGTTAGAGCTGCCTCAATATCGGATTACGGCACGTCCTAACCTTGCGGTCTCATCTTTTTGGGCCCTCAAGAATGAGGCTTCAGCTGATCAGATAAGTGCGGCTGATGCTTGGTCCTTATAAAATTTACCATATTTCGTGAAGGTATGCAATGTTTTTTGCTTTAACTGATGCATCCTTTTGGGCGAAGGGTTCTTAAAGTGGTGGTGCCTAGTTCTTGGGACTGCCATCCCCATCTTTCCCTCCCTATTCATTTTGTGTCTTTCTCTGCTTAAGTATTTTCCCATAGGTAATGCATGAATTTGTGGATTCTCTCTGCCATAAGAAATCATTTTCTTTCTTGAGTCCAGGAACCTGCTCTGAAATTATGTAGTGGCAGCAGTGTTATGGCACCTCTATACCCCTTGTGCATCTCTACTTTTCCTCATCCTCGGCTTGAACTACTAAGTGTAGAGCAAGTGGGAGGGATATTTAAATGGAGATAAAACTAGTTGGGATAGAGACAAAATATAATATGTACTTTAATTACTTTACCTGCAAATTTATACTGCAGTGCCTCACCATTAACCTTTTCTTTTAACTCCCCCACACATTTACTTCTATGGCTGTATCTATATCTACCTTTTTGCTTTTGGTAGAATGCAGAAGTAGACAGTGATGATCTGCTGGAGCATGCCTAGAAGCCAAATAAGCTGCTGTGAAATCCAATACATGTGTTTCTGATGCTAAACACTGATAAGGGGGCTGGATCAGTCTACTCAAGACAGCATATCTATGCAAGTAATTTTGCTTATTTTTGAAAAAATAAAATACTTGCCAGCAATTTTTAAACTTTATTTCTCCAACATAGTTGTGTCCGGTCCACGGCGTCATCCTTACTTGTGGGATATTCTCTTCCCCAACAGGAAATGGCAAAGAGCCCAGCAAAGCTGGTCACATGATCCCTCCTAGGCTCCGCCTTCCCCAGTCATTCTCTTTGCCGTTGTACAGGCAACATCTCCACGGAGATGGCTTAGAGTTTTTTTGGTGTTTAAATGTAGTTTTTATTCTTCAATCAAGAGTTTATTTTAAAATAGTGCTGGTATGTACTATTTACTCTGAAACAGAAAAGAGATGAAGATTTCTGTTTGTAAGAGGAAAATGATTTTAGCAACCGTTACTAAAATCGATGGCTGTTTCCACACAGGACTGTTGAGAGGAATTAACTTCAGTTGGGGGAAACAGTGAGCAGACTTTTGCTGCTTGAGGTATGACACATTTCTAACAAGACTTGGTAATGCTGGAAGCTGTCATTTTCCCTATGGGATCCGGTAAGCCATTTTTATTAAATAAGAATAAAGGGCTTCACAAGGGCTTTAAAGACTAGTAGACATTTTTCTGGGCTAAAACGATTGATATATAAGCATTTTTAATACTTCATACTTTTGAGGAGTTATTTTATTCTTGGGAATTATGTAAAATAACCGGCAGGCACTGTATTGGACACCTTTTTCACTGGGGGCCTTCTCTATTCTTAGGCAGAGCCTCATTTTCGCGCCTCTATTGCGCAGTTGTTTTTGGGAAGCATGACATGCAGATGCATGTGTGAGGAGCTCAGATACATAGAAAAAGCTTACTGAAGGCGTCATTTGGTATCGTATTCCCCTTTGGGCTTGGTTGGGTCTCAGCAAAGCAGATACCAGGGACTGTATAGGGGTTAAATATAAAAACGGCTCCGGTTCCGTTATTTTAAGAGTTAAAGCTTTCAAATTTGGTGTGCAATACTTTTAAGGCTTTAAGACACTGTGGTGAAATATTGGTGAATTTTGAACAATTCCTTCATACTTTTTCACATTTTCAGTAATAAAGTGTGTTCAGTTTAAAATTTAAAGTGACAGTAACGGTTTTATTTTAAAACGTTTTTTGTACTTTGTTATCAAGTTTATGCCTGTTTAACATGTCTGAACTACCAGATAGACTGTGTTCTGTATGTGGGGAAGCAAAGGTCCCTTCTCATTTAAATAGATGTGATTTATGTGACACAAAATTTAGAGAAAATGATGCCCAAGATGATTCCTCAAGTGAGGGGAGTAAGCATGGTACTGCATCATCCCCTCCTTCGTCTACGCCAGTCTTGCCCACACAGGAGGCCCCTAGTACATCTAGTGCGCCAATACTCCTTACTATGCAACAATTAACGGCTGTAATGGATAATTCTATCAAAAACATTTTAGCCAAAATGCCCACTTATCAGCGAAAGCGCGACTGCTCTGTTTTAGAAAATACTGAAGAGCATGAGGACGCTGATGATATTGGTTCTGAAGTGCCCCTACACCAGTCTGAGGGGGCCAGGGAGGTTTTGTCTGAGGGAGAAATTTCAGATTCAGGGAAAATTTCTCAACAAGCTGAACCTGATGTGATTACATTCAAATTTAAATTGGAACATCTCCGCGCTCTGCTTAAGGAGGTGTTATCTACTCTGGATGATTGTGAGAATTTGGTCATTCCAGAGAAATTATGTAAGATGGACAAGTTCCTAGAGGTCCCGGGGCCCCCCGAAGCTTTTCCTATACCCAAGCGGGTGGCGGACATTGTACACAAAGAATGGGAAAGGCCCGGCATACCTTTTTGTCCCTCCCCCTATATTTAAGAAATTGTTTCCTATGGTCGACCCCAGAAAGGACTTATGGCAGACAGTCCCCAAGGTCGAGGGGGCGGTTTCTACTCTAAACAAACGCACTACTATCCCTATAGAGGATAGTTGTGCTTTCAAAGATCCTATGGATAAAAAATTAGAGGGTTTGCTTAAAAAGATGTTTGTTCAGCAAGGTTGCCTTCTACAACCAATTTCATGCATGGTTCCTGTCACTACAGCAGCGTGTTTCTGGTTCGATGAACTAGAAAAGTCGCTCAATAAAGATTCTTCTTATGAGGAGATTATGGACAGAATTCATGCTCTCAAATTGGCTAACTCTTTTACTTTAGACGCCACTTTGCAATTGGCTAGATTAGCGGCGAAAAATTCTGGGTTTGCTATTGTGGCGCGCAGAGCGCTTTGGCTAAAATCTTGGTCAGCGGATGCGTCTTCCAAGAACAAATTGCTTAACATACCTTTCAAGGGGAAAACGCTGTTTGGTCCTGACTTGAAAGAGATTATTTCTGATATCACTGGGGGTAAGGGCCACGCCCTTCCTCAGGATAGGTCTTTCAAGGCTAAAAATAAACCAAATTTTCGTCCCTTTCGCAGAAACGGACCAGCCCCAAGTGCTACATCCTCTAAGCAAGAGGGTAATACTTCTCAAACCAAGCCAGCCTGGAGGCCAATGCAAGGCTGGAACAAAGGTAAGCAGGCCAAGAAACCTGCCACTGCTACCAAGACAGCATGAGATGTTGGCCCCCGATCCGGGACCGGATCTGGTGGGGGGCAGACTTTCTCTCTTCGCTCAGGCTTGGGCAAGAGATGTTCTGGATCCTTGGGCGCTAGAAATAGTCTCCCAAGGTTATCTTCTGGAATTCAAGGAGCTACCCCCAAGGGGGAGGTTCCACAGGTCTCAATTGTCTTCAGACCACATAAAAAGACAGGCATTCTTACATTGTGTAGAAGACCTGTTCAAAATGGGAGTGATTCATCCTGTTCCATTAGGAGAACAAGGGATGGGATTCTACTCCAATCTGTTCATAGTTCCCAAAAAAGAGGGAACATTCAGACCAATCTTAGATCTCAAGATCCTAAACAAGTTTCTCAAGGTTCCATCGTTCAAAATGGAAACCATTCGGACAATTCTTCCTTCCATCCAGGAAGGTCAATTCATGACCACGGTGGATTTAAAGGATGCGTATCTACATATTCCTATCCACAAGGAACATCATCGGTTCCTAAGGTTCGCCTTTCTGGACAAGCATTACCAGTTTGTGGCACTTCCATTCGGATTAGCCACTGCTCCAAGAATTTTCACAAAGGTACTAGGGTCCCTTCTAGCGGTGCTACGACCAAGGGGCATTGCAGTAGTACCTTACTTGGACGACATACTGATTCAAGCGTCGTCCCTACCACAAGCAAAGGCTCATACGGACATTGTCCTGGCCTTTCTCAGATCTCACGGGTGCAAAGTGAACGTAGAAAAAAGTTCTCTATCTCCGTCAACAAGAGTTCCCTTCTTGGGAACAATAATAGACTCCTTAGAAATGAGGATTTTTCTGACAGAGGCCAGAAAATCAAAACTTCTAAGCTCTTGTCAAGTACTCCATTCTGTTCCTCTTCCTTCCATAGCGCAGTGCATGGAAGTAATAGGTTTTATGGTCGCGGCAATGGACATAGTTCCTTTAGAGCGAATTCATCTGAGACCATTACAACTGTGCATGCTCAGTCAGTGGAATGGGGATTATACAGACTTGTCTCCGACGATACAAGTAGATCAGAGGACCAGAGATTCACTCCGTTGGTGGCTGACCCTGGACAACCTGTCACAGGGGATGAGCTTCCGCAGACCAGAGTGGGTCATTGTCACGACCGACGCCAGTCTGGTGGGCTGGGGCGCGGTCTGGGAACCCCTGAAAGCTCAGGGTCTTTGGTCTCGGGAAGAATCTCTTCTCCCGATAAATATTCTGGAACTGAGAGCGATATTCAATGCTCTCAAGGCTTGGCCTCAGCTTGCAAAGGCCAAATTCATACGGTTTCAATCAGACAACATGACGACTGTCGCGTATATCAACCATCAGGGAGGAACAAGGAGTTCCCTGGCGATGGAAGAAGTGACCAAAATCATTCAATGGGCGGAGACTCACTCCTGCCACTTGTCTGCAATCCACATCCCAGGAGTGGAAAACTGGGAAGCGGATTTTCTGAGTCGTCAGACATTTCATCCGGGGGAGTGGGAACTCCATCCGGAAATCTTTGCCCAAATTACTCAATTGTGGGGCATTCCAGACATGGATCTGATGGCCTCTCGTCAGAACTTCAAGGTTCCTTGCTACGGGTCCAGATCCAGGGATCCCAAGGCAACTCTAGTAGATGCACTAGTAGCACCTTGGACCTTCAACCTAGCTTATGTATTCCCACCGTTTCCTCTCATCCCCAGGCTGGTAGCCAGGATCAATCAGGAGAGGGCATCGGTGATATTGATAGCTCCTGCGTGGCCACGCAGGACTTGGTATGCAGACCTGGTGAATATGTCATCGGCTCCACCATGGAAGCTACCTTTGAGACAGGACCTTCTTGTTCAAGGTCCGTTCGAACATCCGAATCTGGCCTCACTCCAACTGACTGCTTGGAGATTGAACGCTTGATTTTATCAAAGCGAGGGTTCTCAGATTCTGTCATTGATACTCTTGTTCAGGCCAGAAAGCCTGTAACTAGAAAAATCTACCATAAAATATGGAAAAAATATATCTGTTGGTGTGAATCTAAAGGATTCCCATGGAACAAGATAAAAATTCCTAAGATTCTATCCTTTCTTCAAGAAGGTTTGGAGAAAGGATTATCTGCAAGTTCTTTGAAGGGACAGATTTCTGCTTTATCTGTTTTACTTCACAAAAAGCTGGCGGCTGTGCCAGATGTTCAAGCTTTTGTTCAGGCTCTGGTTAGAATCAAGCCTGTTTACAAGCCTTTGACTCCTCCTTGGAGTCTCAATTTAGTTCTTTCAGTTCTTCAGGGGGTTCCGTTTGAACCCTTACATTCCGTAGATATTAAGTTATTATCTTGGAAAGTTTTGTTTTTGGTTGCAATTTCTTCTGCTAGAAGAGTTTCAGAGTTATCTGCTCTGCAGTGTTCTCCTCCTTATCTGGTGTTCCATGCAGATAAGGTGGTTTTGCGTACTAAACCTGGTTTTCTTCCGAAAGTTGTTTCTAACAAAAATATTAACCAGGAGATAGTCGTGCCTTCTTTGTGTCCGAATCCAGTTTCAAAGAAGGAACGTTTGTTGCACAATTTGGATGTAGTTCGTGCTCTAAAATTCTATTTAGATGCTACAAAGGATTTCAGACAAACATCTTCCTTGTTTGTTGTTTATTCTGGTAAAAGGAGAGGTCAAAAAGAAACTTCTACCTCTCTCTCTTTTTGGCTTAAAAGCATCATCAGATTGGCTTATGAGACTGCCGGACGGCAGCCTCCTGAAAGAATCACAGCTCATTCCACTAGGGCCGTGGCTTCCACATGGGCCTTCAAGAATGAGGCTTCTGTTGATCAGATATGTAAGGCAGCTACTTGGTCTTCACTGCACACTTTTACCAAATTTTACAAATTTGATACTTTTGCTTCTTCTGAGGCTATTTTTGGGAGAAAGGTTTTGCAAGCCGTGGTGCCTTCCATCTAGGTGACCTGATTTGCTCCCTCCCATCATCCGTGTCCTAAAGCTTTGGTATTGGTTCCCACAAGTAAGGATGACGCCGTGGACCGGACACACCTATGTTGGAGAAAACAGAATTTATGTTTACCTGATAAATTACTTTCTCCAACGGTGTGTCCGGTCCACGGCCCGCCCTGGTTTTTCAATCAGGTCTGATATTTTATTTTCTTTAACTACAGTCACCACGGTATCATATGATTTCTCCTATGCAAATATTCCTCCTTTACGTCGGTCGAATGACTGGGGAAGGCGGAGCCTAGGAGGGATCATGTGACCAGCTTTGCTGGGCTCTTTGCCATTTCCTGTTGGGGAAGAGAATATCCCACAAGTAAGGATGACGCCGTGGACCGGACACACCGTTGGAGAAAGTAATTTATCAGGTAAACATAAATTCTGTTTTTTTTTTTTATGCTTACTATTTTTACCTAATTAGCCCTTTTAGGATATGCACAGATCTCCACGTGTTTTATGGCACTTTAATGAATTGTTTGGGGTGTCTTTGCTGCCTCCTGGTTGCCAGGTGACTTATTTCTCACAGGTAATGAATTAATTAGTGGACTCGCTGCCAAGAAAGAAAATGTATCAGGTAAGCATAAATTATTTGCCCGGTATCTGTTCATTTTTTTTTTTTTTCCCCATCTGTTGGTCCTAAATACTACTCCATTTACCCACTCTGTCAGCTGGTACTAATCTCCTAGCTACACAGTTTTATCTCTTAAATTCTGTGATTTGTGCTAATGTTTTCACTACACAGAAGACTGCCTTCAATCCTCTCTCCTGTATTTTACTTTGTATCTGCAAAATCTGCAGTTTTTATGCCATTTTCAGAGACTGTAGGTTAAACAGTTTTCTGAATATTATTTATTTTAATTGGTTTAATTTTTTTAGGATGATCTTGGAAAAGGTTCATCAGCCAGTTCCCTTAAAGTTCAAATTGCAGCCTGGTCTCTCCTTTTTGTTTCTCAAATATTTCTAGACTCCGACATTCAAGCCTTTGTTCAAGGCTTTCGCCAGCATGTCTGGTTATCAGATCTACTTCTGGTTTGGAGAGTTCTCCAGGCTCTATCATTAGATGTTAGAAGTTGCCTCACAACCTGGATTTGGGCATGACCTTGAAATTTTATCTTCAGGTCACTAAAGAATTTAGAAATTCTTTTATCTGGTCCCTGCAAGGGGCAAAAGGCTACAGCAATAACATAAGCCACTTGGCTTAAAACTTAATAAGTAAAGCATAGTTGGTAGTGGTAAAATCTCTCCCAGAGGAAATTACTGCTCATTGTACCAGAGCTTTTGCCACCTTGGGTTTCCAGGAATGAAGCTTAATTTATAATGCAGCTACTCGGTCCTCTACATTCTATTTTGAAACATTTTAATTTTGCATCTTCTGTGGTGTGAACGTTCTGGAGGCTGCTGTGCCTTTACCTATTTTAACCGATTTCCCACCTTATTTCATGGTGGTGGTCGCATGGACTTCTCAGCTTGGGTATAGGATCTCACGTGATGTAGTGTGGATTCGCGCCATCTTATGAAAACAAACGTTTATGCTTACTTGATTAACTTTTCATGATAGTGAGAGTCCACAAGGCCTGCCCTTAAAGACACTTGAAAGTAGCAGTCCTCTTTCAAATAAGGGGTCCTGTGTTTATCGTATATTTCACTGGTAAGAGCACTCTGTTTTTATTTCAAAGAGTGAGGCTCACAATTTTAAAATAAGTATAGCTTTCAAGTGATTTGTCACACTTGCAATAATCACCTGGCATCAATTGCAAGCCTCGTTTATTATATTAATAACTTACTTCAGACTTACCAGCGCAACTGAAATACTCCCCTCCAAAGATTTTAACCATGTTTTTTTTTTTTTTTCTTCAGTAGACCAGAAAACTAAAAACAGGCCTTAGATTGTGAAATGGCTCAGCACTCAAGGTCTTCAATATACCCTATATAATTCCCCCAATTCATAACATGGTCTGAGATGTCATTGTAGGAAATGCAGCACGTCTGCAGACACATACTGTCGCTTTGCAGAGCTACTCCATGTCAGGCTTGTCTCTTCAAATGGCTCTGGGCTCTGTCTACACTGTAAGCTTTCCTTAAAGGGCCATAATAGAAAAAAAAGTTCTAATTTCCCGGCCTGCAAAGCTGTGACTCATGAATTTAAGACGTTTTTGTGAACATTGCACCTTTTTTTTATATTGCTATTTTTTTGCCTTGATAATCTGATGTGTTTTTTTTTTTTTTTTTTTTTTAAAGCTAATTTGCAATACAATTTTCAATTGCTGCAATATATTATACAATTTTAACAATTGCTTTATTTTCCAGTTTCTAACACATTGAGTTTGTGCTTTACTATAACTGGCTAATTTATAATTTTATTTTAAAATGACCTGCAAAAATAAGTTAATTGAAATAGTCCTGCATTGTTTCTTAATCGAACACACTCATTATAGTAAGTTCTGCATATTTTCTCTTGCCCAATGCAGCCAAATAAATACATAAAATATAGAAATAAAATAAAAACATAAAAATAAAAAAATTCCCTGTTATTTAAGTTTATTGAAGATTTACTTTTTTCACAGAGATTTTATTTATGTTAGACAAATCTTTCATTGTGCTTCAGAGAAGTTACCAGTGCCTAATGTTGATGCTTATTTTGACCTAAAAAAAAGTAATACTTATTTTTAAATTAATTTTAGCTTTGGCCACTACAAAAGAAATACACTCCAAAGACTTGGACCTAGATTATAGTGGATCTTTATTGAGAAGTCTAATGGATTCCTCCGTTTTGTCTTCAAGTTTAAGGTATACATGTGTTTGTAAGTTTGCGTTTTATATAAATAATTGAATTCATGATCTTTCTTTGTATTGCATTGTTACACCTTTTTGGACTGTTATAATTGAGTAGTCATGATTCTTATTTTTCTTCAAGGAATTCATCAAATGCAGCAAGCAAAACACCTTTAAAACGAAGAATGTCCCTAAATGAAAAGGTAATATTACTTCCTAATCATTTTATAGAAAGCTGAATAATTTCATGTTGTGATATCTTTCTCACGCTTTATTTTAATGCTACTTACTAAAACTCCTAACATAAATGAGAATTTAAAATTACATATTTTTAAACGTGTAAAAAGACCATTCTTAGTGACACTTTAAAAGAATCGTCAAGGGAATGAAAAATACTGGTAATCTTGCCATTTTGGCTGACTTCCATGTCCTATCTTTTTTTTTTTTTTTCCCCCTAAAGCCAGATAGGATAAGGTCTGCTACAGAGAGAACTTTGAGAAGTCACCAGGGTTACAGTTCAAGTTCTGAAAATAACTTTAAAATGTCAGAGGCAAATTACATGAAATGGGGACACAATAAATAGTTGTATTACAAAGTTTTTTTTTTTTTCCATTACACATAACTAAACATTTTCTTTAAATATTTCAAGGTGTTTGCTGTTCCTTGCTCCCACAGTGTAATCATTTTTGCACACTTTTTTTTTTTTTTTTCCTGCAAGTTAAAGGGATACTAAAGCAAAAAACATAATTTATGTAAGAACTTACCTGATAAATTCATTTCTTTCATATTAGCAAGAGTCCATGAGCTAGTGACGTATGGTATATACTTTCCTACCTGGAGGGGCAAAGTTTGCCAAACCTTAAAATGCCTATAAATACTCCCCTCACCACACCCACAATTCAGTTTAACGAATAGCCAAGAAGTGAGGTGATAAAGGAGCGAAAGCATAAAAAAATAAGGAATTGGAATAATTGTGCTTTATACAAAAAATCATAACCACCACAAAAAAGGGTGGGCCTCATGGACTCTTGCTAATATGAAAGAAATGAATTTATCAGGTAAGTTCTTACATAAATTATGTTTTCTTTCATGTAATTAGCAAGAGTCCATGAGCTAGTGACGTATGGGATAGCAGATACCCAAGATGTGGAACTTCCACGCAAGAGTCACTAGAGAGGGAGGGATAAAATAAAGACAGCCAATTCCGCTGAAAAAAATAATCCACAACCCAAATCAAAAGTTTTAATCTTTATAATGAAAAAAACTAAAATTCTAAGCAGACGAATCAAACAGAAATAGCTGCCTGAAGTACTTTTCTACCAAAAACTGCTTCAGAAGAAGAAAACACATCAAAATGGTAGAATTTAGTAAAAGTATGCAAAGAAGACCAAGTTGCTGCTTTGCAAATCTGATCAACAGAAGCTTCATTCCTAAAAGCCCAGGAAGTAGAAACTGACCTAGTAGAATGAGCCGTAATTCTTTGAGGCGGGGACTTACCCGACTCCACATAAGCATGATGAATCAAAGACTTTAACCAAGACGCCAAAGAAATGGCAGAAGCCTTTTGACCTTTCCTGGAACCAGAAAAGATAACAGACTAGAAGTCTTTCTAAAACCTTTAGTAGCTTCAACATAATATATTTAAAGCTCTAACTACATCCAAAGAATGTAACGATCTCTTCTTAGGATTAGGACATAATGAAGGGACAACAATTTCTCTACTAATGTTAGAATTCACAACCTTAGGTAAAAATTGAAATGAAGTCTGCAACACTGCCTTATCCTGATGAAAAATCAGAAAAGGAGATTCACAAAGAGCAGATAACTCAAACTCTTCTAGCAGAAGAGATGGCCAAAATGAACAGTACTTTCCAAGAAAGTAATTTAATGTCCAGAGAATGCATAGGCTCAAATGGAGGAGCCTGTAAAGCTGACAAAACCAAATTAAGACTCCAAGGAGGAGAGATTGGCTTAATGACAGGTTTGATACGGACCAAAGCCTGTACAAAACAATGAATTTCAGGAAGATTAGCAATCTTTCTGTGAAAAAGAACAGAGAGAGCAGATATTTGTCCTTTCAAAGAACTTGCAGACAAACCTTTATCCAAACCATCCTGAAGAAACTGTAAAATTCTAGGAATTCTGAAAGAATGCCAGGAGAATTTATGAAAAGAACACCAAGAGATGTAAGTCTTCCAAACTCAATAATAAATTTTCCTAGATACAGATTTACGAGCCTGTAACATAGTATTAATCACTGCGTCAGAGAATCCTCTATGACTAAGTATTAAGCGTTCAATCTCCATACCTTCAAATTTAATGATTTGAGATCCTGATGGGAAAAAAGGGCCTTGAGATAGGTCTGGCCTTAACGGAAGTGTCCAAGGTTGGCAACTGGCCATCCGAACGAGATCCGCAAACCAAAAGCTGCGAGGCCATGCTGGAGCCACCAGCAGTACAAGTGAGCGCTCCATTAGAATTTTGGAGATTGCTTTCTGAAGAACTAGAGGCGGAAAGATATAAGCAGGATGATAATTCCAAGGAATTGACAATGCATCCACTGATTCCGCCTGAGGATCCCGGGATCTGGACAGATACCTGGGAAGTTTCTTGTTCAGATGAGAGGCCATCAGATCTATTTCTGGAAGCCCCCAGATGTGAACAATCTGAAGAAATACCTCTGGGTGAAGAGACCATTCGCCCGGATGTAACGTCTGGCGACTGAGATAATCCGCTTCCCAATTGTTACACCTGGGATGTGAACCGCAGAAATTAGACAGGAGCTGGATTCCGCCCATACAAGTATCCGAGATACTTCTTTCATAGCTTGAGGATTGTGAGTCCCACCTTGATGATTGACATACGACACGGTTGTGACATTGTCTGTTTGAAAACAAACGATTCTCTCTTCAGAAGAGGCCAAAATTGAAGAGCTCTGAAAATCGCTCGGAGTTCCAAAATGTTGATTGGTAATCTCTCCTCCTGAGATTCCCAAACCCCTTGCGCTGTCAGAGATCCCCATACAGCTCCCCAACCTGATAGACTCGCATCTGTTGAGATCACAGTCCAGGTTGGACAAACAAGAGGCCCCTTGAATTAAACGATGGTGATCCATCCACCAAGTCAGAGATGATCGAACATTGGGATTTAAGGATATTATTTGTGATATCCTTGTATAATCCCTGCACCACTGGTTCAGCATACAAAGCTGGAGTGGTCTCGTGTGAAAACGAGCAAAAGGGATCGCGTCTGATGCAGCAGTCATGAGACCTAAAATCTCCATGCATAATGCTACCGAAGGGAACGTTTGAGACTGAAGGCTTCGACAGGCTGAAACCAATTTCAGACGTCTCTTTTCTGTCAGAGACAAAGTCATGGAAACTGAATCTATTTGGAAACCTAAAAAGGTTACCCTTGTCTGAGGAATCAAGGAACTCTTTGGCAAATTGATCCTCCAACCATGACTTTGAAGAAACACAAGTTGATTTGTTTGAGATTCTGCAGAATGTGAAGACTGAGCAAGTACCAAGATATCGTCCAAATAAGGAAATACCGCAATACCCTGTTCTCTGATTATAGAGAGAAGGGCACCGAGAACCTTCGTAAAGATCCTTGGTGCTGTTGCTAGACCAAATGGAAGAGCAATAAACTGGTAATGCTTGTCTAGAAAAGAGAATCTCAGAAACTGATAGTGATCTGGATGAATTGGAATATGAAGGTATGCATCCTGTAAGTCTATTGTAGACATATAATGCCCTTGCTGAACAAAAGGCAGGATAGTCCTTATAGTTACCATTTTGAATGTTGGTATCCTTACATAACGATTCAATATCTTTAGGTCCAGAACTGGTCTGAAAGAATTCTTTCTTTGGTACGATGAATAGATTCGAATAAAACCCCAGACCTTGTTCTGGAACTGGTATAATTACCCCAGCTAACTCTAGGTCTGAAACACATTTCAGCAAACGCCTGAGCCTTCACTGGAATGCGTGAGAGAATCTTCTCACAGGCGGTCTTACTTTGAAACCTATTCTGTACCCTTGCGAAACAATGTTCTGAATCCAAAGATTGTGAACCGAATTGATCCAAACCTCTTTGAAAAATCGTAACCTGCCCCCTACCAGCTGCGCTGGAATGAGGGCCGCACCTTCATGCGGATTTAGGAGCTGGTTTTGACTTTCTAGAAGGCTTGGATTTATTCCAGACTTGATTAGGTTTCCAACCCGAAACTGTTCCTTTAGGGGAAGGATCGGACTTCTGCTCCTTATTCTGACGAAAGGAACGAAAACTATTAGCAGCCCTGTATTTACCTTTAGATTTTTTTGCCCTGAGGCAAAAAGGCACCCTTCCCTCCAGTAACAGTTGAAATTATAGAATCCAACTGAGAACCAAACAACTTATTACCTTGGAAAGAGAGAGAAAGCAAAGTTGACTTAGAAGTCATATCTACATTCCACGATTTAAGCCATAAAGCTCGTCTAGCTAAAATAGCTAAAGACATATACCGGACATCAACTCTAATGATATCAAAAATGGCATCACAGACAAAGTTATTAGCGTGTTGAAGAAGTTTAACAATGCTATATGTATTATGATCTGTCACTTGTTGCGCTAAAGCCTCCAACCAGAAAGTTGAAGCTGCTGCAACATCAGCCAAAGAGATAGCAGGTCTTAGTAGATTACCTGAACATAAATAAGCTTTTCTTAAAATAGATTCAATTTTCCTATCTAAAGGATCTTTAAACGAAGTGCTATCTGCCGTAGGAATAGCAGTTCGTTTGGCAAGAGTAGAGAGAGCCCCATCGACTTTAGGGATTTTATCCCAAAACTCCAATCTATCAGATGGCACAGGGTACAATTTCTTAAACCTTGGAGAAGGAGTAAATTAAGTACCCAGACTATCCCATTCCCTAGCAATCACATCTGAGATAGCATCAGGAACTGGAAAAACTTCCGGAATTAACACATGAGGTTTATAAACCGAATTTAAACGTTTAGCAGTTTTAGTATCAAGAGGACTAGACTCCTCCATATCTAAAGCAATCAAAACTTCTTTAAGTAATGAACGAATAAACTCCATCTTAAATAAATATGAAGATTTGTCAGTATCAATATCTGAAGTAGAATCTTCTGAACCGGAAAAAACCTCATCAGAAACAGAAAAAAAAAAGTTTGCGCCAAAAATGACGTAATAAAAAAACATTTTCTGCCCCCGCGAGCCTAACAGCATGCAGGAAAAAATGGTCAAATGAAATTTTTCAAGGTAAGAAAAATAATTAAATGCATTATCCCAATAATGAAACTGACATTCTGTATTTTGAAAGGAATACTGATTATCCTGAATCAAGGCAAATAAAAGTTTAGACATATATATATTTAGAACTTTACATATAAAGTGCCCAACCATAGCGTAGAGTGTCACAAAAAATAACTTACTTACCCCAGGACACTCCTCTACATATAGCAGATAGCCAAACCAGTACTGAAATGAGAATCAGTAGAGGTAACGGTATATAAGAGTATATCGTCGATCTGAAAAGGGAGGTAGGAGAAGAAATCTCTACGACCGATAACAGAGAACCTATGAAATAGATCCCCTAGAGGTAGACCATTGTATTCAAATAGGCAATACTCTCTTCACATCCCTCTGACATTCAATGCACTTTGAGAGGAAAACCGGGCTTCAACCTGTTGCGAAGCGCTTATCAACGAAGAGTCTTAAGCACAAACTTACTTCACCACCTCTACGGGAGGCAAAGTTTGTAAAACTGAATTGTGGGTGTGGTGAGGGGTGTATTTATAGGCATTTTAAGGTTTGGGAAACTTTGCCCCTCCTGGTAGGAATGTATATCCCATACGTCACTAGCTCATGGACTCTTGCCAATTACATGAAAGAAATATTTTTTTTTCTTTAATGATTCAGAACATGCAATTTTTAAGCAACTTACTATTTTACTCCTATTTTTCTTTGTTCTCTTGCTATCTTTATTTGAAAATGAAGCCAGCTAAGGAGCCAGCCATTTTTTGGTTCAGACCCTGGGCAGCATTTATCCTCCAATCAGCAAGGACAACCAAGGTTGCAAACTAAAACTGGGCCGGCATCTAAACTTAAATTCTTGCTTTTCAAATAAAGATATAAATTTTTCTTCATTTTCTTGCTAATAGGGGTAAATTAAAAAGTTGCTTAAAATTGCATGCTCTATCTGAATCATAAAATATAAACTTTGGGTTCAGTGTCCCTTTAAATTGATCTATTGTTCCTCTGGTCCTGGTGTCTAAGGATCATGCACCACATCTTATGTGCCTTTTTTGCCTTGTCTATGTGTGGAGGTAATTATAACATTCAGAATTTCAGACAATGACCACTGCCATGAGAAGGATATGGGGATATATATATCTATTCCTATATCTATTCCTATATCTATTCCTATATCTATTCCTATATCTATTCCTATATCTATTCCTATATCTATTCCTATATCTATTCCTATATCTATTCCTATATCTATTCCTATATCTATTCCTATATCTATTCCTATATCTATTCCTATATCTATTCCTATCTATCTATATCTATTCCTATATCTATTCCTATATCTATTCCTATATCTATTCCTATATCTATTCCTATATCTATTCCTATATCTATTCCTATATCTATTCCTATATCTATTCCTATATCTATTCCTATATCTATTCCTATATCTATTCCTATATCTATTCCTATATCCCTATATATTTGTTTTCAAAATACAGCTTAGCAAAGCCAAAGTAGGAATATAACTGTATTTTGTCCTTTTAGAAAGTGAGGCAAGGTTTTTATTGCTAGTTTAAAGGGATAGTAAACCAAAATTAAACATTTACAAGTATGCAGTTTTTAATACATTTTAAAATGTACTTCTATTATCTAATAAGCTTTGTCTTTGTATCCTTTTTTTGAAAAGCCTACATAGGTAGGCTCAGAAGCAACAGTGCACTTCTAGGGGAGAGCTGCTGATTGGTGGCTGCACTTATTTGCCTCTAAGCATTGACTCACCTGATGTGCTCAGCTAGCTCCCAGTAATGCATTGCTGCTCTTTAAGCAAAGGACACCAAGAGAATGATGCAACTTTATTAATAGGAGTGAACTGGACAGTTGTTTAAAATGGTATACTCTGTTGGAATCGTGAAGGAAAAATCTGGGGTTTCATGTCCCTTTTATTACCTTCTGACTTATGAGCTAGGGAATAATGCTTACCCTTTTGTTAATGACTTTTCCAGTGGGCAGTGATCTCTTCATGGGGCAGATATAATGGTGCTTGTTTGGTTGGACTATTGTTAATATGAATGAGGAAGCACATTACTGGGTGTGTTCATTTGGATAATTCGTTATGATCCGAATGTGCATAGCAGCCACTCGGCGGCATTCAGCTCTTTTCGGAGTCACATTTATTCTTGGGAAAGTCCAACTCACTAAGGTCTGGATTTGCACAGATCTTAGTGCAGTGCTTGACAAATCTGTTTAAAAATGAGTAGCCAGACAGTTTGATTTGTATATAGATATATTGATGATAACACAAAAACTTAGGAGCCAAGGGGAAAATTCTAGGAGCCAGTGGCTCCCAGGCTCCTGGGTTTGTCGAGCCCTGTCTTAGTGTGTTGCACTTTCACAAGAATAAATGCAGCTCCAAAAAGAGCCAAATGCCTCGAGCGGCTGCCACATTCGGATAATGAATGTGTCTGCTTACTCAGTGTTCATCGAACCAAGTCGTAAATAATGTCTTTAAAATTAATTGGGTTTTAGGATTTGAAATCCTATCCCCCCCCCCCCCCCCCTTCTATTCTCATTGACAAGCCAAGTACTGTAAAAAGTTTACAGCAGCGGTAGACAAATCTGTTTAAATTTAAGAGCCAGTAAGAATGTCTAGTAGGCAAACGTATATGGGCCAGACAGTGATATTTGTGTATGTCATCCATCTATCCATCCCAAATGTATAGAAGCCAGTGGCTCTGAGTTCGTCAACCCTCGTTTTCCAATATTGTGTTAATATGATAGCCTTGCTTGCACGTCTTTTCCTTTGGTGTGTTTTTAAAAATATACCAATTGTAATGCATGTGGTTTACCTCCTCTGATTTGCCTTTTTTATAAAGGAATTAAGGACTCCAATTCAGTATATAAGAGATAGAAATGTTCTACAAAGGACTTTAAGTCCCACTTCTGTGCAGAAGAGGAGATCTGCTGAAATCTGGAAAACTGAAAGTAAAGTGCTTCCTCACACACCAACACCACGTAAACAAGATGATCCTGTAAGCATGGCACGGCAGCAACTTGTTCAACAAGTAGGTCTTAAGTTGTCCTGCAATAATTCTTCTTGTATCTTTAGATCCTAATGATTTTAATTTTTACTTTTAAAAGGGTTGTGTGTTTTTGGCAATGTATTATAATGCAGGTATACTTATTCTAGGTACTTGCTATATTTTGTAGGGATGCACCAATATTTAGGCTGCAGAAACTTTTCAGCCGAAAATAGCATTTTAGTTGTTTGCCTGTTCTTTTCGGTAAAATAATTGTGTAGCATATTTCAAATGTGATGCTAGCCTAGAGCTGCTGTTTGAGTTCATTACTAGACTTACTGTCTTGCATATAATTTTCTAGGACTATACTTTATATGTATAATTGGTAAAAAAAAAAAGTTAAATCTGATTCTGTTACACAGAACTAAATTATGAATAATACAGTATATTGATATTTTGATTTTAATATTTTAAGTAGGGTGCACCGAAATTTTGGTCGCAGAAACATTTTGGTCAAAAATGGCTTATTTTTTTTCTTGGTAAAATTGTGTAGCATGATTTAAGATACTGTGTGTCCAATTTTTAGTATTACTTTCAATAAAAGTGTGGTTATTATATTGGCTTGCAGTATTTCAATTCGGATTCATTCATTAGTCTAATTTTGCACTAAAAAAATAATTTGGGGAAAAAAATACTTTTTTTTTTTTTTTTTGGCCAAGTGCATCCGGGATTTTCGGTTTCGGTGCAGAATTTCCATTTTGGTGCATCACTAATATTTTGGATGACTCCGGCTTCAGTGTTTATATACATGCATACATTTGCACCAGTTAATGGTTTCTATGGTTCAACCTATAATGGTCCTCTAATATTTTCCACACAATTCCATCTTTTTCTGATTATAGGACCTGTGAATTTTCTTAATGTTAATAGACTATTTCAGTATCGGTTTAAAACATTCTCTCTAAGGATTCTTTAGGCTGGCTAGAGCTATCAGGATTGTCTCAGGGTTTTACTTCTCTGCATCAGTAATTACTCATAACAATTAATTGAAATCTTATTCAGATTAGCGAGATTTTTCTCAACCTTGTAATGGATAAAGTTTTACCCTGATTAGTATGGCAAACTTGTTTGATGCTTTCTCCATTTGATGCTTTCTCCATCCCTTCCCTCAAATATTGAGAACTACGTGTCACATGGTATACAACTCTAATACGTTATTGCTCTAACCAGTTTAGTGGCACACTGTTTCAAGATCTCTAGTATATAGCTCTTATGTCAGAGCATGTTAAGAAAGCTAGATGATTTGATGTACTAGATAACTTAACTGATCTTAAAAATGACTGGCATGAAATAAGTCAGTTTAAAGGGACAGTCTACACCAGAATTGTTATTGTTTTAAAAGATAGATAATCCCTTGTTTTACCCATTCCCTAGTTTTAAATAACCAACACAGTTATATTTATATATTTTTTACCTCTGTGATTATATAAAGGTATAGAGCAGGGGTGGGCAACTATCTGCCTTCCAAATGTTATGGACTACATCTCTCATGATGCTTTGCCAACATTATGGCTGAAAGAGCATTATGGGAGATGTAATTCATAACATCTGAAGGGCCAATAATTGCCCACCCCTGGTATAGAGTGTTGCAATTACAGTACAAAGTAGGAAAGCCTTTAGTCAAACTGCTTGATTTGGATTTTGGAATATTTGCATCTTCAAAATGGGACAGTTTGGAGAGGGAAAAGTAGTTTCTTTCTAATGACACGCGAGTCCACGGATCGTCCTCAATTACTGTTGGGAATATCACTCCTGGCCAGCAGGAGGAGGCAAAGAGCACCACAGCAAAGCTGTTAAGTATCACTTCCCTTCCCACAACCCCCAGTCATTATCTTTGCCTGCGTGGGAAGGAGGTGGTAAAGTTTTCGGTGCCTGATAAGTCCTACAATCAAGTTTTTATTATTTTAAAAGCTACGTAGGTTTGTTCTGATCTTTCTGGGGTCTAGCCTGGTCCACGTCAGTCTCTCTTCAGTAGGGCAGTGGTGACGTTTAAGCAATTGGGAACTTGTGTGGTACAATCCTCACTGTGCCTAATCTGAAAGCCTGTGTAAGCTTACTCGGTTATTTTCCTTTTCCACGGGTTCATGTGAGGAGCATCAACCTCTCAAACCAGGTGAGCTGTCTTGCTGCCGGACAGACTGATTTTCAGGTAAGTGGCATGTTTAATTTTTTCCTTCAGGGTAAGAAAACTTCTGGCACTTGAGCAGCTAGCTCCATTTTAAAAATAAAGGAAACATTTTATTATCCTATTAAGGATTAATAATGGCAGTTTGCTGGCACTGTGGGAATTTGTTACGTTTATTGGTGGCTCAGTTTGTGTTCCTAGCTCCGGTTGTGATCTGGGCAGGGTTTGTGTGCAATGTGTGGACAGTTTTGAGATACAGATCCTGATAATTTGCGTAACTTTTTATTAGAGACAATTTGCATGGTTTTCCCTGTACCAGACTGTGGTACAGAGATTATTGCACGGGAGTGGGAGAGACCTGAAATTCCTTTTTCTCTGTCTCCAATTTTCAAGAAGAGGTTTCCTATAGCTTACTCTATTAAAGAATCGTGGTAGACGGTTACTAAAGTGGAAGGAGCAATTTCCACTTTGGCCAAGAGAACCACTATTACTATAGAGGATAGCTGTTCCTTTAAGGATCCTATGGATAAGAAGTTGGAGGCATTACTAAAGATGTATGTTCACCAGGGTCTGCAATGGCAGCCTGCGGTGCGTATTGCCACTGTCACCAGGGTGGCAGCCTACTGGTTTGATGCGTTGTCTGATTCTATTCAGACAGATATGCCTCTTGAGGAGATCCAGGATAGGATTAATGCTTTTAAGTTGGCCTATTCCTTTATCACGGAAGCTTCCTTACAAGTCATTAAGTTGGGAGCAAATATATCTGGCTTTGCTGTTCTGGCTCGCAGAGCCTTATGGTTGAAATCCTGGTCTGCGGATGTTTCATAAGTCCAAACTTTTGGCGAATCCCTACAAGGGTAAGGCCTTGTTTGGGCTGGGCTTGCCCGAAATGATTTCAGATGTTACAGGGAGAAAAGGACATTTTACTCCCACAGGATAAGAGACCTAAACCGAAAGACCGTCAAATTAAATTTTGTTCCTTTCTAAACTTTAGAGGTAAGCCCCCCCCCCCCCCCTCCAAGCAGGAACAATCCAAGCATTCCTGGAAGCCTAATCAGTCTTGGAACAAGGGGAAGCAATCTAAGAAGCCCGCAAATGAATCAGTCAGCATAAAGTGGTTGCCCCTGATCCGGTAGAGGGGGTAGACTTTCTTTATTTGCTCAAGCCTGGGTTCAGGATGTTCCGGATCCCTGGGCGGTGGACATTGTATCCCAGGGGTACAAGCTAGAGTTCAAGACTTTTCCTCCCAGGGGCAGGTTCCCCCTCTCAAGATTATCTGTAGACCAGATAGAGGCCTTCTTACATTGTGTCCGGTATCTTTCTGCCCTTGGAGTGATAGTTGCAGTTCCCATGCAGGAACAGGGTCTGGGATTCTACTCCAATCACTTAGTGGTTCCCAAGAAAGTGGGAACTTTCAGACCAATTTTAGACATTTCATGATCCACAAGGATCATCACAAGTTTCTGAGATTTGCTTTTCTAGACGAGCACCTCCCAGTTTGTGGCTCTTCCATTCGTCCTTGCCACTGCTCCCAGTATTTTCTCAAAGGTCATGGGGGCTCTGTTGGCGGTGATCCGGTCTTGGGGCATTGCAGTGGCGCCTTATCTGGATGACATTCTGGTTCAGGCGTCTTTTCAACAAACTCTCTCATACGGATGTCTTGTTTTTTCTTTGCACCCACGGATGGAAGGTGAATCTGGGGAAAGTTCCTTGGTTCCAGCTACAAGAGTAGTTTTCTTAGGGACCAGAATAGACTCCCTATCAAAGATATTTCTGACAGAGGTCAGAAAAACAAGGATCTTCGACTCTTGCCTTGCCCTTCAGTCCTCCCCTCGGCTGTCGGTGGCTCAATGTATGGAGGTAATTGGTCTGATGGTAGCTGCCATGGACATCATTCAGTTTGTTCGGTTCCATCTCAGACCTCTACAGTTATGTATGCTCAGGCAATGGAACGGGAACTATGTGGATCTGTCTCCGCGAATCGATCTGGATCAGGCGACAGAATCTCTTCCGTGGTGGTTGTCTCAGGAACACCTCTCCCAGGGAACCTGCTTCTGCAGACCTACCTGTGTGATTGTGACCACAGATGCCAGCTTGCTGGGATGGGTAGCAGTCTGGGGCTCGTTGAAGGCTCAGGGTCTATGGATTCGGGAGTAGTCGGTTCTCTCCATAAACATCTTAGAGCTGAGGGCGATCTTCAATGCTCTACTGGCTTGGCCTCGGCTTCAGCTTGGTTTATCAGGTTCCAGTTGGACAACATAACTTTGGCTTACATCAACCGCTAGGGAGGGACTGAGTTCCTTGGCCATGTCAGATGGCCAAAATTATTTAGTGGGCGTGGGCCCCCAACTGTTTATCTGCGATCCACATTCCAGGAGTGGTCAATTGGGAAGCGGATTTTCTGAGCAGACAGACCTTTCATCCGGGGGAGTAGGAGGAAGTGTTTTCCAGTTTGATCCTCAAATGGAGGCAGCCGGAACTAGATCTCATGGCTTCTCGACAGAATGTCAAGCTCCTGAGGTACGGTTCGAGGTAAAGGGATTCACGGGCAGTCCTGATGCGCTGGCGGTGCCATGAAATTTGTCTAGCATACCTGTTCCCTCAGTTTGCTCTCCTTCCACGAGTCATTGCTCTGATCAAGCAGGAGAGGGCTTCAGTGATTCTAATAGCACCGGCGTGGCCTCGCAGGATCTGGTATGCAGACCTAGTGGAAATGCTGTCTCTTCCACCTTGGAGAATTCCGCTGAGGAAGAACCTTTTTCAAGGACCCTTCCTTCATCCAAATCTCGTTTCTCTGAAGCTGACTGCTTGGAGATTGAACGCTTAATTTTATCTAAGCGCAGGTTTTCCTTGATCCAGGCTCGTAATCCTGTGACTAGAAAGATTAACCATAAAATATGGCGTGAGAAACATTTTGGATTCACACTAGTACAGAGTCGGGATTCCTAGGATTTTGTCCTTTCTCCAGGAAGGTCTGGAGAAGGGTTTTTCAGCAAGTACTTTGAAGGGTCAAATATCTGCCTTGTCTATTTTGTTGCATAAGCGCCTGGCGGATGTGCAGTCCTTTTGTCAGGCCTTGGTCAGAATCAGGCCTGTGTTTAAACCTGTTACTCCTCCCTGGAGTCTTAACCTTGTTCTTAAAGTCCTTCAGGCTCCATTTGAGCCTATGCATTCCTTAGATGTTAAAAGGACACTAAACCTAATTTATTTTATTTCATGATTCAAGTAGAGAATACAATTATAAACAACATTGCAATTTACTTCTATTATCTAATTTGCTTCATTCTTTAGATATCCTTTATTGAAGAAATAGCAATGCACATGGGGAGCCAATCACACAAGGCATCTATGTGCAGCAACTAAGCAGCTAATGAGCCTATCTAGATATGCTTTTCAGCAAAGTATGTCAAGAGAATTAAGCAAATTAGATAATAGAAGTAAATTAGAAAGTTGTTTAAAATGGCGTACTTTTTTTTTTTTTTTTTTATCACAAGAAAAAATTTGGGTTTCATGTCCCTTTAAGCTGTTATCTTGTAAAGTTTTGTTTCTTGTTGCCATTTATTCTGCTCAGAGTATCGGGACTCTGCGTTGCAGTGTGATTCCCCTTATCTTTCATTCGGATTAGGTGGTTCTACGTACTTAGGGTTTCTTTCTAAAGTGGTTTCGGATAGGAATATTAATCAGGAAATCGTTCCTCCTTTGTGTGTCCTAATCCTTCTCATAATGAGCGTTTGCTGCACAACCTAAATGTGGTGCATGCGTTGAAATTCTATTTGCAGGCGACTAAGGATTTTCGCCAGTCTTCTGCTTTGTTTTCTCTGGGAAACGCAAGGGTCAGAAAGCTACGGCTACTTTCTTTCTGGCTGAAGAGTATAATTCGCTTGGCCTATGAAACTGCTGGACAGCTTCTTCCTGAGCCTTCAAGAATGAAGCTTCTGTGGAACAGATTTGCAAGGCTGCAACTTTGTCCGTCCTCTCTACATCCTTTTTCAAAATGTTATAAATTTGATACTTTTGCTTTGACTGAGGCTTCTTTTGGAAGAAAGGTTCTTCAAGCAGTGGTGCCTTCTGTTTAGGTTCTCTGTCTTGTCCCTCCCTTATCTGTGTCCTCTAGCTTGGGTATTGATTCCCAACCGACGACCGTGTCATTAGAGAGAAAACAAAATTTATGCTTACCTGGTTTCACGGCCCGCCCTGTTTTTTTAAAAATTTTTTTTTTTTTTGTATAAACCTCAGGGGGACTGGGTGTTATGGGAAGGGAAGTTACAGCTTTGCTGTGGTGCTCTTTGCCGCCTCCTGCTGGCCAGGAGTGATATTCCCAACAGTAATTGATGATGATCCGTGGATTCACCATGTCAAGAAAGAGATAAATTTATCAGGTAAGCATACATTTAGCGTATGTGTATATATGTATGTATGTAGATGTATATGTGTATATGTGTGTGTGTGTGTGTGTGTGTGTATATATATATATATATATATATATATATATATATATATATATATAACATTGTACCCTCAAAGATTAGTAAAGTAATTTAATCGGGTAAAATTTGTTTTAAATATAGACTATTTGGATTTTTGAACATATTTTTTACTATGTGTATGGCATATATCAGTTTTACAAATGTGATCCATGTAGTCTCACAACAGTGATAGTCGTTCATTATTGTGTGATGCTGGAGTTTGTTTATATTTTTATTTCTCTTGTTAAGTGTATCCAGTCCACGGATCATCCATTACTTGTAGGATATATTCCCTTCCCAACAGGAAGTTGCAAGAGGATCACCCACAGCAGAGCTGCTACACAGCTCCTCCCCTACATGTCATATCCAGTCATTCTCTTGCAACCCTCAACATAGATGGAGGTCGTGAGAGGACTGTGGTGTTTTATACTTAATTATTTCTTCAATCAAAAGTTTGTTATTTTTAAATGGCACCGGAGTGTGCTGTTTTTTTCTCAGGCAGTATTTGGAAGAAGAATCTGCCTGCGTTTTCTATGATCTTAGCAGAAGTAACTAAGATCCACTGGCTGTTCTCACACATTGAGGAGTGGGGTAACTTCAGAAAGGGAATGGCGTGCGGGGTCTCCCGCAACTAAGGTATGTGCAGTGATACCGAAGTAATGTAAGTAAAGCCTTAAATGCAGCGAAAGCGACTGGTATCAGGCTTATTAATGTATGTGCAGTAAAATAATTTTCTAAGTAATTGAATTTGACTAAGAAAATGCTGCTAATACTGACGTAATGTAGTAAAGCCTTAAATGCAGTAGAAGCGTCTGGTATCAGGCTTATCATTAGAGATACATACTCTTTAAAAAAGATGTTTTAAAACGTTTGCTGGCATGTTTAATCGTTTTTTTGAGGTACATTGGTGATAAAACTTATTGGGGCATAATTTTTCCACATGGCTAACTTAATTTCTGCATAGAAACAGTTAACTGAGGCTTACCACTGTTGTAATAAGTGGGAGGGGCCTATTTTAGCGCTTTTTTGCGCAGTAAAAATTCAGACTCGGTCTTCCTGCTTCTTCTTGCATGATCCAGGACGTCTCGAGAGCTCAAGGGACTTCAAAAGTCATTTTGAGGGAGGTAATCAGTCACAGCAGACCTGTGACAGTGTGTTTGACTGTGTTAAAAACGTTTTTTTCTCTATTGATTATCCGGTTTGGGTATTAAGGGGTTAATCATCCATTTGCAAGTGGGTGCAATGCTCTGCTAATTTAATACATTTACTGTGAAATTTTGGTTGGTATAACTGATTTGGTTCAACTTGAGACAGGTTTTGTGCTTCTTAAAAGTGCAGTAGCGTTTTTATTTTGCTTGTAAAGTGTTTTCCAAGCTTGCTAGTCTAATTGCTAGTCTGTTTAAACATGTCTGACACAGATGAATCTGTTTGTTCATTATGTTTGAAGGCCAGTGTGGAGCCCCATAGAAATATGTGTACTAAATGTATTGATTTCACTTTAAATAATAAAGGTCAGTCTTTATCTATAAAAGAATTATCACCAGACGACGAGGGGGAAGTTATGCCGACTAACTCTCCTCACGTGTCAGTACCTTCGCCTCTCGCTCAGGGGGCGCGTGCTAATATGGCGCCAAGTACATCAGACGCCCATAGCAATTACTTTACAGGACATGGCTACAATCATGAATAATACCCTGTCAGAAGTATTATCTAGATTGCCAGAATTGAGAGGCAAGCGCGATAGCTCTGGGATTAGGAGAGATGCAGAGCGTGCTGGTGCTGTAAGAGCCATGTCTGATACTGCGTCACAGTTTGCAGAACATGAGGACGGAGAGCTTCATTCTGTGGGTGACGGATCTGATCCGGGGAAACCTGATTCAGAGATCTCTAATTTTAAATTTAAGCTTGAGAACCTCCGTGTATTACTTGGGGAGGTTTTAGCTGCTCTGAATGACTGTAACACAGTTGCAATTCCAGAGAAATTGTGTAGGCTGGATAGATACTATGCGGTACCGGTGTGTACTGACGTTTTTTTCTATACCTAAAAGGCTTACAGAAATTATTAGCAAGGAGTTGGGATAGACCCGGTGTGCCCTTTTCCCCACCTCCTATATTTAGGAAAATGTTTCCAATAGACGCCACTACACGGGACTTATGGCAGACGGTCCCTAAGGTGGAGGGAGCAGTTTCTACTTTAGCTAAGCGTACCACTATCCCGGTGGAGGTTAGTTGTGCTTTTTTGGATCCAATGGATAAAAAATTAGGTTACCTTAAGAAAATGTTTGTTCAACAAGGTTTTATCTTGCAGCCCCTTGCATGCATTGCGCCTGTCACTGCTGCTGCGGCATTCTGGTTTGAGTCTCTGGAAGAGGCCATTCACACAGCTCCATTGGATGAAATTATGGACAAGCTTAAATCACTTAAGCTAGCTAATGCATTTGTTTCTGATGCCATTGTACATTTGACTAAACTAACGGCTAAGAACTCCGGATTCGCCATCCAGGCGCGGAGAGCGCTATGGCTTAAATCCTGGTCAGCTGACGTGACTTCTAAATCTAAATTACTTAATATTCCTTTCAAGGGGCAGACCTTATTCGGGCCCGGCTTGAAAGAAATTATTGCTGACATTACTGGAGGTAAGGGTCATACCCTTCCTCAAGACAGGGCCAAATCAAAGGCCGAACAGTCTAATTTTCGTGCCTTTCGAAATTTCAAGGCAGGAGCAGCTTCAACTTCCTCCGCTCCAAAACAGGAAGGAACTGTTGCTCGTTACAGACAGGCCTGGAAAACTAACCAGTCCTGGAACAAGGGCAAGCAGGCCAGAAAACCTACTACTGCCCCAAGACAGCATGAAGGAACGGCCCCCTATCCGGAAACGGATCTAGTGGGGGGCAGACTTTCTCTCTTCGCCCAGGCGTGGGCAAGAGATGTCCAGGATCCCTGGGCATTGGAGATCATATCTCAGGGTTATCTTCTGGACTTCAAAGCCTCGAGGGAGATTCCATCTATCAAGGTTATCAGAAAACCAGATAAAGAGAGAGGCATTCCTACGCTGCGTACAAGACCTCCTAGTAATGTGGGTAATCCACCCGGTTCCGCGGACGGAACAAGGACAGGGATTTTACTCAAATCTGTTTGTGGTTCCCAAGAAGGAGGGAACCTTCAGACCAATCTTGGACCTAAAGATCTTAAACAAATTCCTAAGTGATCCATCATTCAAAATGGAAACTATTCGAACCATCCTACCCATGATCCAAGAGGGTCAGTACATGACCACAGTGGACTTAAAGGATGCCTACCTTCACATACCGATTCACAAAGATCATTATCGGTACCTGAGATTTGCCTTTCTAGACAGGCATTACCAGTTTGTAGCTCTTCCCTTCGGGTTGGCTACGGCCCCGAGAATCTTTACAAAGGTTCTGGGCTCACTTCTGGTGGTTCTAAGACCGCGAGGCATAGCGGTGGCTCCGTATCTAGACGACATCCTGATACAGGCGTCAAGTTTTCAAATGGCCAAGTCTCGTACAGAGATAGTTCTGGCATTTCTGAGGGTGCATGGGTGGAAAGTGAACGTGGAAAAGAGTTCTCTATCACCACTCACAAGAGTCTCCTTCCTAGGGACTCTTATAGATTCTGTAGAGATGAAAATTTACCTGACGGAGTCCAGGTTATCAAAACTTCTAAATGCTTGCCGTGTGCTTCATTCCATTCCACGCCCGTCAGTGGCTCAGTGCATGGAAGTAATCGGCTTAATGGTAGCGGCGATGGACATAGTGCCATTTGCGCGCCTGCATCTCAGACCGCTGCAATTATGCATGCTAAGTCAGTGGAATGGGGATTACTCAGATTTGTCCCCTCTACTAAATCTGGATCAAGAGACCAGAGATTCTCTTCTCTGGTGGCTTTCTCGGGTCCATCTGTCCAAGGGCATGACCTTTCGCAGGCCAGATTGGACGATTGTAACAGATGCCAGCCTTCTAGGTTGGGGCGCAGTCTGGAACTCCCTGAAGGCTCAGGGATTGTGGACTCAGGAGGAGAAATAATATTCAATGCTCTTCTAGCTTGGCCTCAGTTAGCAACACTGAGGTTCATCAGATTTCAGTCGGACAACATCACGACTGTGGCTTACATCAACCATCAAGGGGGAACCAGGAGTTCCCTAGCGATGTTTGAAGTCTCAAAGATAATTCGCTGGGCAGAGTCTCACTCTTGCCACCTGTCAGCGATCCACATCCCAGGCGTGGAGAACTGGGAGGCGGACTTTCTAAGTCGCCAGACTTTTCATCCGGGAGAGTGGGAACTTCATCCGGAGGTGTTCGCTCAACTGATTCATCGTTGGGGCAAACCAGAACTGGATCTCATGGCGTCTCGCCAGAACGCCAAGCTTCCTCATTACGGATCCAGGTCCAGGGACCCGGGAGCTGCGCTGATAGATGCCCTAGCATCCCCTTGGGTTTTCAACCTGGCTTATGTGTTTCCACCGTTTCCGCTGCTGCCTCGACTGATTGCCAAGATCAAACAGGAGAGAGCATCAGTGATTCTGATAGCGCCTGCGTGGCCACTCAGGACCTGGTATGCAGACCTAGTGGACATGTCGTCCTGTCCACCATGGTCTCTGCCCCTGAGGCAGGACCTTCTAATACAAGGTCCTTTCAACCATCCAAGCCTAATTTCTCTGAGGCTGACTGCATGGAGATTGAACGCTTGATCCTATCAAAGCGTGGTTTCTCAGAGTCAGTTATTGATACCTTTAATACAGGCACGGAAGCCTGTTACCAGAAAAATCTACCATAAGATATGGCAGAAATACTTATATTGGTGCGAATCCAAGAGTTACTCATGGAGTAAGGTTAGGATTCCTAGGATATTGTCCTTTCTACAAGAGGGTTTGGAAAAGGGCTTATCTGCTAGTTCGTTAAAGGGACAGATTTCTGCTCTGTCTATTCTTTTGCACAAGCGTCTGGCAGAAGTTCCAGACGTCCAGGCATTTTGTCAGGCTTTGGCTAGGATTAAGCCTGTGTTTAAAACTGTTGCTCCTCCATGGAGCTTAAACTTGGTTCTTAAAGTTCTCCAAGGAGTTCCGTTTGAACCCCTTCATTCCATTGATATTAAACTTTTTATCTTGGAAAGTTCAGTTTTTGATGGCTATTTCCTCGGCTCGAAGAGTCTCTGAGTTATCCGCCTTACATTGTGATTCTCCTTATCTGATTTTCCATTCAGACAAGGTAGTGCTGCGTACTAAACCTGGGTTTTTACCTAAGGTAGTTTCTAACAGGAATATCAATCAAGAGATTGTTGTTCCATCATTATGCCCTAATCCTTCTTCAAAGAAGGAACGTCTTTTGCATAATCTGGACGTAGTCCGTGCCCTGAAGTTCTATTTACAGGCAACTATAGATTTTCGTCAAACTTCTTCCCTGTTTGTCGTTTACTCTGGACAGAGGAGAGGTCAAAAAGCTTCGGCAACCTCTCTCTCCTTTTGGCTTCGGAGCATAATACGTTTTGCCTATGAGACTGCTGGACAGCAGCCTCCTGAAAGGATTACAGCTCATTCTACTAGAGCTGTGGCTTCCACCTGGGCCTTTAAGAATGAGGCCTCTGTTGAACTGATTTGCAAAGCTGCGACTTGGTCTTCGCTTCACACCTTTTCAAAATTTTACAAATTTGACACTTTTGCTTCTTCGGAGGCTGTTTTTGGGAGAGAGGTTCTACAGGCAGTGGTTCCTTCCAGTTTAAATTCCTGCCTTGTCCCTCCCATCATCCGTGTACTTTAGCTTTGGTATTGGTTTCCCACAAGTAATGGATGATCCGTGGACTGGATACACTTAACAAGAGAAAACATAATTTATGATTACCTGATAAATTTATTTCTCTTGTAGTGTATCCAGTCCACGGCCCGCCCTGTCTTTTTAAGGCAGATCTAAATTTTAATTAAACTCCAGTCACCATTGCACCCTATGGTTTCTCCTTTCTTGTTTTGTTTCGGTCGAATGACTGGATATGACATGTGAGGGGAGGAGCTATATAGCAGCTCTGCTTGGGTGATCCTCTTGCAACTTCCTGTTGGGAAGGGAATATATCCCACAAGTAATGGATGATCCGTGGACTGGATACACTACAAGAGAAATAAATTTCAGGTAAGCATAAATTATGTTTTTCCTCTCCTGTTAAAACTGAGAAATTATTTTAATATATTTACAGGTTGCGGATTACATCGATTGTGGCACACCTCGTTCTAATGGAGGGAGAGGTATGGAACTTGATGACTTAATTGGCATGTTGTCCTCTGATCCTTTCTTATCAAGGAAAGAAATCCCACGAACTCCAGAAAATTTGAGTGAGTTCCTTCATTTGGGAAATAACACAAATTCCTAATGCAAAACAAAACTAAATGTTTCTCATACTCTTGTAGAATATCATCTTACTACTGGTATAGGTGGAAACGCCTCCCAGACTTGCTGGAGAGATCATACCCCTAAATATAGCTTTTCCCTTTTTACAGTATGGTAGTCTTTGCTTGAATGCTGCTTTAACAGAAGTATTTTTCTGATTACCATTTAATCTTTCCATTTTGGAAAGACTACTTGTAGTAGTAGTAGTAAGGTTAAATTGCAAGTTTTTTTTTTGGTAAAATGATAGTCTACACCCTCTTATGTTATGGAGGACTGTGAAGAGAGAAAAGCTTTAAAACACACCCATCTTTCTCTAGTTTTGTTCTTGGCCTTGTAGGAGATGGTTGAGAATAGAGATTGTTCCAGCTATGTATGGATTACAAATTGGGAGCTCAGACCCATGTGAGACCCAGAGTCCCTGAAGAGTATAATTTTTACAAAGAAAGAAAAGACTCTTCACAGCAGCTGAATGATACAGAGACACAGGAATACCCTGTTGTGTACATAGCATTTCCCTTACAGGACTTCAGCCATAACTACCCTCAGGTGTTGCAGTTACTTGTCCTTAGCCTCCCCCTGAGGGACTCTGGTATTTCCTACAGCATTCCTCTGTGGTACTCGATACCTGCACTGTATGGACTCTCTACCGGATACTGCTACAGCTGCATTGACGTGCCTAGTAAGCCAGTGGAGGGGTGCTGTGTAAAGTAAGTGCCTTGCACAGCCACAGCCCAGAGGCTGTAGGTACTCTCTGGCAGCTTTCTTCTTTTTTTTTTTTTTTTTTTTTTTTTATAGCACTTTTAAAAAAAATTGTATGGCTCTTAAAGAGAACTGGGAATAGCTTAGTGCAAGATGTGGTTTGGCTGGGGAACACAATTTGACAGGGTTTATAGGATTATGCTGCTTGGTGCACTATATTTTATTCGCAAACAACCAAAAGTGTTTGTTTTTTCATTATACAAACATACCAGCTCTGCTCCCTCATTATTTTCAGGCATTTTTCTGTCCATAGCTTCTGATTAGATTTTAACTACAACCAGTTTGGGCCTACTTCTAAACGGATTCTAATCTGCTTTTTAGTGCTTGCCATACTAAGGAAAGTGGGTGAGTAACTATATAGGAGCAGCCAGGGGCTAGTTAGGGCATCTTATTTCTGAGGGCTATAAAGCTGATTTAAATTGGGTGATTAAGTGATCAAAGGGACACTGAACACAAATGTTTACTTTTGTGATTCAGATAGAGCATGCAATTTTCAGCAACTTTGTAATTTACTCCTATTTTATTCTTCATTCTCTTGCTATCTTTATTAAAAAAGAAGGCATCTAAGCTCTTTTTTTGTTTCAGAACTCTGGACAGCACTTTTTCATTGGTTGTTGAATTTATCCACCAATCAGCAAGAATATCCCAGGTTGTTTACCCAAAAATGGGCCGGCATATAAACTTACATTCTTGCATTTCAAATAAAGATACCAAGAGAATGATGAAAATTTGGTAATAGGAGTAAACTAGAAAGTTGCTTAAAAGTGCATGCTCTATCCAAATCACGAAAGAAAAAATTTGGGTTCAGTGTCCCTTTAACCTGGTAGTGAGCAATCTACACTATTTCTCTGTACTGTTTATTATATAAGGTGCCATGTTTGTACTTCTATAACAGTATTCAATGAAACAAAGTATTTCTGTCCCTACTTATTTCTTTAGGAGTCAGTTACAGATATCCCTCTATATTCATATACTGGAACATATTTGTTAAACATATAACAGGCCAGTGAAATCTTTAATAATTGTATACCTTACATTTTGCTTACTTATAAGCCACAACAGTCTAATGTTCAGAGGGAATTCTCCCTATACTTGTCAATCATATGGACAACTACTGTTTTCTTAAAGGTGGTGAGAGAGAGTACAAGCTGTTATGGGTTTCCCAAACCTCAAAAGCCTGTAAATACCCCTCCCACCTCACGCATACCTCAGTTTTAAAAACTTTGCCTCCTTAGGAGGTGGTTGAAACATGAGTTGCTTGATTTATTCAGTGAAAGGCGCTTCTGAGCATATTGAAGTCCAGTTCCTCTCAGAGTACAGTGCTTGTCAGAGAGAAGTGAAGGGAGTACTGCCTCATGTCACCATGTTTACGCCTCACAGGTAAACTTTTCACAGGCTCTCTGTAAATTCAGTCGCAGCAATTAATCTTCTGCCTTCCTATACAGATCAACATTATACTCCATTCCATTACCTCTGCTGATATGTTTCAGTACTGGGTTGGCTGTCAGTGGATGGGTGTCTTACGGTAAGTATTTCCTTTTTCAATACACTCTCTCAGCTATGGTTTGTGCCCTTTTAGTTATATAGATATAGATATAGATATATATAGAGAGAGAGAATTTTTTTTTCCTTGGACGACCATTATACCACTTATGAGATTTATGTATTGCAAATTGAAAAAAAGTGGGGAGAGTCCACAGTTGCATTTATTACTTTTGGGAATTCAGAACCTGGCCACCAGGTGGAGGCAAAGACACCCCAGCCAAAGGCTTAAATACCTCCCCCACTTCCCTCATCCCCCAGTCATTCTTTGCCTTTCCTCACAGGAGGTTGGCAGAGAAGTGTCGAAAGATTAAAGATAGTCTCTTATGGAGGGTAGTACTCTTCGGAATGGGACTGGAGTTTTAAGTAGTCCTGTCAGCCTTTCATTGAGAGCTTGGATAAAAGTCCAGAGATGCAGGGAGAGTTTTTTTTTTTTTTTTTTGTGAAACCATCCCGACTCATATTAATAGCTCTTTAGCAATCGGCGTTGACTAGATTCGTTGCCTGCTTTGTTCGCTCAAGTCCATGTCAGAAGCGAGGCTATCTGTCACACTTAAAGGGCCGTGTTCCTATTCCACGGCATAGATTCCGGTAAGATTGTTTAATTTTACTTGAGATGTGCAAAGTAAACGAAGAAGTCAGGGTTTCAGTGGGACTCCTTTATCTTATGGAATAGAGGGTTAATATCTCCTGAGGGGGGTTATTGAACAGGGGGGGACTTTAATTATGTTTATTTGATTCTATCTGCTAATGTGTAGTGATATTTGGGCTCGTGGCTATATCGGAACATAACTGCCTTTTTTGTCAGGCTGCGCAGTACTTGTGGCTTTGGCGTGTTTTTAGTTGGCCTGCATGGTTTACCTTGTGACCGGGCGTGGTCACGTTTTTAGTCACCATTTCCATATTTCTTACAACGTGGCGACAGAAGTCTGTTTTGCTAGTTGTCATTAGCATATGAGCCTACCTATGTTTAGTTTAAACTAAGAATACCAAGAGAAAAAAGCAAGTTTGATGATAAAAGTAAATTGGAAAGTTGATTAAAATTAAAAGTCCTATCTGAATAATGAAAGTTTCATTTATACTAGACTGTCCCTTTTTAAATTGAAGAATCAAATTATTTTGGGCAAATCTGACAGGAAAGTATTGTTTGGGTCTGTTTATATTTTGGTATATTCCTGCTACCAATGCTCAAGCAATTGGATATCTTCAGAGGAAAATACTTTTCAGCAAAGATATTGATGTAATTTATTAAAATGTCACTTGTCATTCAGATCGTGAAATGGGGTTACTGGGATTCCTGCAGAAATACTACTTCAGTGTATGGAAGCTGCATCTCCGACTTGTTAAACCATTTAATTTTCAGCAAAACTGTAATGACAACTTGGTTGGTGGATAGCCTTTTGGAAGAGGTCTCCCCTTACCAAACCCCAACTAAATATTGGTAACTACAGATTCAAGCCTGTACAGTTGGCCAGCCTTACTTTAAGATCAATACACTCAAGGTTAGTGAGACAGTTTAATCTGAACTTTATCAATGCCTTAACCTATTATTTTGATATGTGCTGGAAGTGTTTGATTGTCTGTGCTATAGATCTCATCTAGTAATAGACTAGTCAAAATTAAACTTTCATGATTCAGAGCATGCAATTTACTAATTTACTCCTATTAATTTCTTTCTAATGACACGGTGAGTCCACAGATCATCAATTACTGTTGGGAATGTCACTCCTTGCCAGCAGGAGGAGGCAAAGAGCACCACAGCAAAGCTGTTATGTCACTTCCCTTACCACAACCCCCAGTCATTCTCTTTGCCTGCATTGCAAGGAGGTGGTAAAGTTTGTGGTGTCAAAGAATTTTCTTAAATCAAGATTTTATTATTTTAAAGCAGAGTAGGGTTACTCTGATCTTTCCTGGGGTCTAGCCGTAGCCCACATCAGTCTCTTCAGTAGAGCAGTGGTGACTTTTAAGCAGTCGGGAACTTGTGGGGTACATTCCCCTTTGCGTCTCTCAAACCGTTTTTGCTGCCCTATCTTGAAAGCCTGAGTAAGCTTACTCAGTCTTTCTCTTTTTCCATAGGTCCATGTGAGTAAGGGAACCATCTCAAACCAGGTGAGCTGTCCTTCTGCCAGACATATGTATATTCAGGTAAGTGCCAAATTATTTTTCTTACTTGGAAAAATATGGCACTTCAGCAGTTAAATCTGCATTGGACGTTAATACCAGTCATCTTATTAGGATTACTTTTAGGCAGATTATGCAGGCACTGGGGACGAGAGGAGCATTTTATTATTTATTTGGGCTCAGTATCTGTCCTTTTCTCCGGTTACGGACAAGGACTGGGTATGTAAGGTGCAATGTTTTACTATTGTACACAGAGGTTTTCACTTTTGCGGCACTGTTTTAAAATTAATGGCCGCCGAACACCCATGATTAAGGAAGCGGTTTCTTTCAGAGCGGCACAACTGTTTTTGGGCGCGTTCCGGAATAGACACTAGTTCGTTGTGGGTCTGCTATATCTAGGATCACCCATTTGACTGCAGTTCCGGATTGAGAACCGGATCGTTTATATTTCAGATTGCCTGCGTCCAGCAGGAAAGGTAGGCACCTCAGCATAAGCAGCTGAGGTGTAAAGACTTCCTGGGGTGGGGGTTTATCAAGGACCGCTGATCTGTAGATAGTTTAAATTACATTTTTTTTTTTTATTATTTTTTTTTTTAAATCAAAGATGGATCAAGAGGCCTTACAAAATGTTACATGTAGCTTGTATTTCGACTCCCAAGTCTAACCACCAATCTTTTTGTTCATGTATTGAAAGAACATTGTGTTTCAGGGATATACTTTTTGAGCCTGTGCCATCATTAGCTAAGGCGGATGTTGTTCAGGGGTCTCCTGTACAAGATATGCTGCAGCTTTCTCCTCAAGCGACCCAACCTTTTTCGCCCACACATGCAGTGCCCTGCGTTTCCTCTCATGCTCTATCTGGAGTTACCTTGCAAGATATTGCTGCCTAAAATCCTCTGCGGTATCTGATGCGCTGTCGGCTTTTCCCATGCTGCAGGCAAAAGAGCAAGAGGAAATTTAAAGAATCAGTGAGCAAGGTTTCTGATCCTGTAGTGACTACCCAAGGTGCTTCCTCTTTGACGCTACTGAAGTGTCTTCCTCAGACTTCTGACAGTAATTCCTTCTTCTGATGTTGAAGTTGTATCGTTCAAATTTAAGCTGGAACACCTCCGTCTGTTAAGGAGGTTTTGGCTACATTGGACGACTCCGATAAGTCGTCAATCCTAAGAAGTCTAGTAAACTGAGCAAGTACTTCGATGTTCCCTCCGGGGTGGATGTATTCCCTGTACCAGACCGTGCTACAGAGATTACTGCACCTGGAATTCCTTTTTCTCCATCCCCAATTTTTAAGATGTTTCCAATAGCCGACTCTATTAAGGAGTCTTGGCAAATGGTCCCCAAGGTTGAAGTAGCAATTTCCACTTTTGGCTAAGTGAACCGCTATTCCCATAGCGGATAGCTGTTCCTTTAAGGATCTTATGGATAAGAAGTTGAAGGCATAACTAAAGATGTGTGTTCACCAGGGTCTGCAATGGCAGCCTGCAGTGTGTATTGCCACTGTCACCAGCACGGCAGCCTACTGGTTTGTGTTGTCTGATTCTATTCAGACAGATACTCCTCTTGAGGAGCTCCAGGATAGTATTAAGGCTCTTAAGTTGGCCAATTTCTTTATCACGGATGCTTCCTTAAAAGTCATTAAGTTGGGAGCAAAGATATCTGGCTTTGCTGTACTGGCTCGGATGTTTCATCTAAGTCCAAACTTTTGGCGATTCCCTACAAGGGTAAGGCCTTGTTTGGGCCGGGCCTGGCCAAAATGATTTCAGATATTACAGGAGCAAATGGACATTTCCTCCCCCAGGATAAGAGGCATAAACAGGACGTCGGTAATTTTCGTTCCTTTCAAAACTAAGGGTAAGCCTCCCCCCCTCTTCCAAGCAGGAGCAATCCAAGCCAATCAGTCTTGGAACAAGGGGAATCAATCTAAAAAGTCTGCATATGAAGCAGACAGCATGAAGGGCTTGCCTCCGAATCGGGAACGGATCCTGTAGGGGCAGACTTAACTTATTCGCTCAGACCTGTGTTCGGAATGTTCCGGATCCCTGGGCGGTGGACATTGTATCCCAGGGGTACAAACTAGAGCTCAAGACTGTTCCTCCTCTCAAGATTATCTGTAGACCAGATTAAGCGAGGCGTTCTTACATTGTGTCTGGGATCTTTCCACCCTGGGAGTGCTAGTTCCAGTTCTCATATCAGAACAGGGTCTGGGATTCTACTCCAATCTGTGGTTCCCAAGAAAGAACTTTCAGACCAATTTTAGACCTGAAATGTCTAAACATGTTTCTCAGAATGCCGTCCTTCAAGATGGAAACTATACGTTCCATTCTTTCCTTGGTTCAGAGAGTCGGCTCATGACAACCATAGACCTAAAGGATGCTTACCTTCATGTTCCCATCCACAGGGATTATCACAAGTTTCTGGGATTCGCTTTTCTAGACAAGCATTTTCAGTTTGTGGCTCTTCCATTCGGCCTTGCCACAGCTCCCAGAGTTTTCTCAAAGGTTCTGGGGGCTCTGTTGGCAGTAATCCGGTCTCTGGGCATTGCAGTGGCAACGTATCCGGACAACATTCTGGTTCAGGCACCGTCTTTCCAACAAGCAAGCTCTCACATGGAGACCTTGTTGTCTTTCCTTCACTCCCATGGATGTAAGGTGAATCTGGGGAAAAGTTCCTTGGTTCCAGCTACAAGGGTAGTGTTCTAAAGTGGTTTCGGATAGGAATATTAATCAGGAAGTCGTTGTTCCTTCGTGTCCTAATCCTTCTTATAAGGAGCGATTTCTGCACAATCTAGATGTGGTGCGTTGAAATTCTGTTTGCAGGCTTCTAAGTATTTTCGCCAGTCTTCTGCTTTTGTCTTTCTCTGGGATATGTAAGGGTCAGAAAGCTACTTCACTTTCACTCTGGCTAAGGAGTATTATTTGTTTGGCCTACAAAACTGTTGGACAACAGCCTCTGGAAAGAATCACAGCTCATTCCACGAGGGCTGTTTTTTCTTCCTGGGCTTTCAAAAATGAAGCTTCTGTGGAACAAATTTGCAAGGCTTCAACTTGGTCCTCTCAGCATACTTTTTTCAAATATTTTTTTTTTTTTTTTTTATAAATTTGATACTTTTGCCTCAGCTGAGACTACTTTTGGGAGAAAGGTTCTTCGAGCCGTGGTGCCTTCTGTTTAGGTACCTGTCTTGTCCCTCCCTTTTCATCTGTGCCCTCTAGCTTGGGTATTGATTCCCAACAGTAATTGATGATCCCTGGACTCACCGTGTCATTGGAAAACAAAATGTATGCTTACCTGATAAACTTTGATTTCTTTCTTGACACAGTGAGTCCACGGCCTGTATTTTTCAGACAGTCTTTTTGTTTTGTAAACCTCAGGCACCTCTGCACCTTGTGTTGCTTCCTTTCTCTCCTTTTTCCTTTGGTCAAATGACTAGGGGTTGTGGGAAGGGAAGTGATACTTAACAGCTTTGCTGTGGTGCTCTTTGCCGCCTCCTGGTGGACAGGAGTGATATTCCAAACGGTAATTGATGATGATCCGTGGACTCGGTTTCAAGAAAGAAAAGAGAATTTATGCTTACCTGATAAATTTTTTTTTTTTTTTTTTGACACGATGAGTCCACGGATCATTTAATTACTATTGGGAATACCACTCCTGCCCAGCAGGAGGTGGCAAAGAGCACCACAGCAAAGCTGTTAAATATCACCTCCCTCCCAACCCAGTCAACCCAAGGAGAGAGAGGAAGTAACAAGGTGCAGACGTGTCTGTTGGTTTATTATAAACTTCAAAAAAACTCAAAAACAGGACGGGCTGTGGACTCATCGTGTAAAAATAAATAAATTTATCAGGTAAGCATAAATTTTCTTTTCTTTAATCACACGATGAATCCACAGATCATCTAATTACTATTGGGAATCAATACTGAAGCTAGAGTACACAGATGATACAGGAGGGACAAGACAGGGAACCTAAACGGAAGGCGCCACTGCTTGAAGAACCTTTCTCCCAAAAGCGGCCTCAGCCGAGGCAAGTGTCAAATTTGTAGAACTTTAATAAAGTGTGGAGAGGATCAAGTAGCAACCTTGCAAATCTTTTCCACAGAAGCTTCATTCTTGAATGCCCATGAGGAAGCAACAGCCCTCATGGAATGAGCCATAACTCTCTCTGGAGGCTGCTGTCCAGCAGTCTCATATGCAAAACGTATGATACTCTTTAGCCAAAAAGAAAGAAGTAGCTGTAGCTTTTCTGTCCCTTACGTTTTCCTGAGAAAACCACAAACAAGACAGAAGACTGACGAAAATCCTTAGTCGCCTGCAGGTAAAACATTAAGGCGCGAACCACGTGAAATTGTGCAGAAGCCTTTCCTTCTGAGAGGTAGGATTAGGACACAAGGAAGGAACAACAATCTCCTGATTAATGTTCCGATCAGAAACTACTTTAGGAAGAAATCCTAATTTATTACGTAAAACTACCTTTTCCGAATTAAAAATACGGTAAGGAGACTCATACTGCAATACCGAGAGCTCTGAGACTCTGCCAGCAGAAGAAACAGCAACAAGAAATAAAACTTTCCAAGATAACAGCTTAATATCTAAGGAATGCATAGGCTCAAACGGAGCCCCTTGAAGAACTTTAAGAACTAAATTAAGACTCCATGGAGGAGTAACTGGTTTGAACACAGGCCTGATCCTGACCAAGGCCTGACAAAATGATTGTACATCTGGAACATCTGCCAGACGTTTGTGTAACAAAATAGATAAGACAGAAATTTGACCCTTTAGGGAACTTGTCGATAATCCTTTCTCCAAACCCTGTTGGAGAAAAGACTAAATTCTAGGAGTCCTAACTAATCCAGGATTAGCCCTTGGATTCACACCAATAGAGAGATTTCTTACATGTAATTGGCAAGAGTCCATGAGCTAGTGACATATGGGATATACAATCCTACCAGGAGGGGCAAAGTTTCCCAAACCTCAAAATGCCTATAAATACACCCCTCACCACACCCACAATTCAGTTTTACAAACTTTGCCTCCTATGGAGGTGGTGAAGTAAGTTTGTGCTAAGATTTCTACGTTGATATGCGCTTCTCAGCATTGTTGAAGCCCGATTCCTCTCAGAGTACAGCGAATGTCAGAGGGACGTGAAGGGAGTATCACTTATTTGAATACGATGATTTCCCTAACGGGGGTCTATTTCATAGGTTCTCTGTTATCGGTCGTAGATTCATCTCCTACCTCCCTTTTTAGATCGACGATATACTGTCAATTTACCATTACCTCTACTAATGACCGTTTTAGTACTGGTTTGGCTAACTGCTATATGTGGATGGGTGTCTTTTTGGAAGTATGTTTTCATTACTTAAGACACACTCAGCTATGGTTTGGCACTTTATGCATTTTTATATAAAGTTCTAAATATATGTATTGTACTTATATTTGCCATGAGTCAGGTTCATGTATTTCCTTCTGCAGACTGTCAGTTTCATATTTGGGAATGTAAACATTTTTAAGAAATTTATTTCTTACCTGGGGTTTAGCCTTTTTTTTTAATTGACTACTTCTTGCAATTGCAGGTATTAGGCCCGCGGGTGCGTCAAATGCTAAACTTTATTGCGTCATTCTTGGCGCGGAAAAGTACGTTTATGACGCAACTTAGTCATTTCCAACGTCGTACGTGACGCCAAGACCTTTCACGCGGCGGTGACGCAAGTGTAATTTCCGGTCATTTTTGGCGCCAAAAAAAGTTTGTTACGTTGTGCGTCATACTTGGCGCCAAACTTTTTTTCATTATTTCAATAACCCTTGTTTGCCTTTTGCTTTCAGAGGCCTATGCTATTGCATTTTTTCCCATTCCTGAAACTGTCATATAAGGAAATAAATAATTTTGCTTTATATGTTGTTTTTTCTTACATTGTGCAAGATGTCCCAATCTGATCCTGCCTCAGAAGTTTCTGCTGGTACATTGCTGCCTGACATCGGTTCTACCAAAGCTAAGTGCATTTGTTGTTAAATTGTAGAAATTATTCCACCAAATGTCATTTGTAATAGTTGTCATGATAAACTTTTACATGCAGATAGTGTTTCCATCAGTAATAGTACATTGCCAGTTGCAGTTCCTTCAACTTCTAATGTGCATGATATACCTTTTAAAGAATTTGTTTCTGATTATATTATCAAGGCTTTGTCTGCATTTCCACCTTCTAATAAACGTAAAAGCTCTTTTAAAACTTCTCATTTAGCTGATGAAATTTCAAATGGCCAACAACATAATAATTCATCCTCTTCTGATGAGGATCTATCTGAAACAGAAGATCCTTCCTCAGACATTGACACTGACAAATCTACTTATTTATTTAAAATAGAGTATATGCGTTCTTTATTAAAAGAAGTGTTAATTACTTTGGATATTGAGGTAACCAGACCTATTGATGTTCAGTCTAATAAACTTTTAAATGCTGTTTTTAAACCTCCTGTGGTTTCCCCAGGGGTTTTTCCTATTCCTGAGGCTATTTTTGATATGATTTCTAGGGAATGGAATAAGCCAGGTACTTTTTATTCCTTCTTCAAGGTTTAAAAAATTGGGGATTTTTTCCCAAAACTCTATAGGTTTTGCTGGTAAAGGATACAAAGTTGATGGGGCTATTTCTACTCTTGCTAAACGTACCACTATTCCTATGGAAGATAGTACTTCCTTTTAAGGATCCTTTAGATAGGAAACTTGAATCTTATCTAAGGAAGGCCTATTTATATTCAGGTCATCTTCTCAGACCTGCTATTTCTTTGGCTGATGTTGCGGCTGCATCAACTTTCTGGTTGGAAAATTTAGCGCAACACGAATTGGATTCTGACATATCTTGCGGCGTTCGCTTACTGCAGCATGCTAATCATTCTATTTGTGATGCCATTTTTTATATCAAAATTGATGTTAGATCCATGTCTTTAGCTTTTTTAGCTAGAAGGGCTTTGTGTCTTAAATCTTGGAATGCTGATATGACATCTAAATCTAGATTACTATCTTTCTTTCCAAGGTAATAATTTATTTGGTTCTCAGTTGGATTCTATTTCTATCACTGGGGGAAAAGGAGTTTTTTTTTTTTTTTTTGCCTCAGGATAAAAAAAACCTAAGGGTAAATCTAAGGCTTCTAACCGTTTTTGTTGCTTTCGTCAGAATAAGGAACAAAAACTCAATCCTCCCCCCAAGGAATCTGCTTCCAATTGGAAGCCTTCCTCAAATTGGAATAAATCCAAGCCATTTAGGAAACCAAAGTCGGCCCCTAAATCTGCATGAAGGTGCGGCCCTCATGCCAGCTCAGCTGGTAGGGGGCAGATTAAGGTTTTTCAAGGATTTTTGGATAAATTCTGTCCAAAATCATTGGATTCAGAGCATTGTTACTCAAGGGTATTGAATAGGATTTAAGAGTAAGACCTCCCGTGAGAAGATTTTTTTTTCTCGCGCGCATCCCTGTAAATCCAGTAAAAGCTCAGACTTTTCTGAAGTGTGTTTCAGACCTGGAGTCTTCAGGGGTAATCATGCCAGTTCCTCCTCAGGAACAAGGTTTTGGGGTTTTATTTAAACCTATTCATTGTACCAAAGAGAGAATTTATTCAGACCAGTTCTGGATCTAAAAATTTTGAATTGTTATGTAAGAGTACCAACTTTCAAGATGTTGACTATAAGGACTATTCTGCCTTTTGTTCAGCGAGGACATTATGTCCACAATAGACTTGCAGGATGCATACCTTCATATTCCGATTCATCCAGAACATTATCAGTTTCTGAGATTCTCTTTTACAGACCAGCATTACCAATTTGTTGCTCTTCCATTTGGCCTAGCAACAGCTCCAAGAATCTTTTCAAATGTTCTGGGTGCCCTACTATCTGTAATCAGAGAACAGGCTATTGCGGTGTTTCCTTATTTGGACGATATCTTGGTACTAGCTCAGTCTTTACATACTGCAGAATCTCACACAAATAAACTAGTGTTGTTTCTTCGGAAACATGGTTGGAGGATCAATTTACCAAAAAGTTTCTTGATTCCTCAGACAAGGGTCACCTTTTTAGGCTTCCAGATAGATTCAGTGTCCATGACTCTGTCTCTAACAGACAAGAGACGTTTAAAATTGGTCGCAGCATGCCGGCTCCTTCAGTCATTCCCTTCAGTGGCTATGTTCATGGAAGTTTTAGGTCTCATGACTGCAGCATCGGACGCAATCCCCTTTGCTCGTTTTCACATGAGACCTCTACAGCTTTGTATGCTGAATCAATGGTGCAGGGAGTATACAAAGATATCACAATTAATATCCTTGAATCCCAATGTACGACACTCTCTGACATGGTGGATAGATCACCATCGTTTGGTTCAAGGGGCTTCTTTTGTTTGCCCAACCTGGACTGTGATCTCAACAGATGTGAGTCTTTCAGGTTGGGGAGCTGTTTGGGGATCTCTGACAGCACAAGGGGTTTGGAAATCTCAAGATTACCAATAAATATTTTAGAACTCCGTGCAATTTTCTGGGCTCTTCAGTTCTGGCCTCTGCTAAAGAGAGAACCGTTCATTTGTTTTCAGACAGACAACATCACAACTGTGGCTTATGTCAATCATCAGGGTGGGACTCACAGTCCCCTAGCTATGAAAGAAGTTTCTTGGATACTTGCCTGGGCGAAATCCAGATCCTGTCTAATCTCTGCGGTGCATATCCCAGGTGTAGACAATTGGGAGGCGGATTATCTCAGCCGCCAGACCTTACATCCAGTGGAGTGGTCTCTCCATCCAGATGTGTTTTTTTCTCAGGTTGTTCAGATGTGGAGGCTTCCAGAGACAGATCTCATGGCCTCTCATCTAAACAAGAAACTTCCCAGATACCTGTCCAGGTCCAGGGATGTTCAGGCGGAAGCAGTGGATGCGTTGACACTTCCTTGGTGGTATCATCCTGCTTACATCTTCCCACGACTAGTTATCCTTCCAAGAGTGATCTCCAAAATCATCATGGAACAGTCTTTTGTGTTGCTGGTGGCTCCAGCATGGCCACACAGGTTTTGGTATGCGGATCTAGTTTGCATGTCCAGTTGCCAGCCTTAGCCACTTCCGTTAAGGTCTGACCTACTGTCTCAAGGTCCGTTTTTCCATCAGGATCTCAAATCATTAAATTTGAAGGTATGGAAATTGAACGCTTAGTACTAAGTCATAGAGGTTTCTCTGACTCAGTGATTAATACTATGTTACAAGCTCGTAAATCTGTCTCTAGAAAGAACTATCATAGTTTGGAAGACTTACATTTCATGGTGTTCTTCTCATAAATTCTCCTGGCATTCTTTTAGAATTCCTAGAATTTTACAGTTCCTTCAGGATGGTTTGGATAAGGTTTTGTCTGCAAGTTCCTTGAAAGGACAAATCTCCGCTCTTTCTGTTTTATTTCACAGAAAGATTGCTATACTTCCTGATATTCACTGTTTTGTACAGGCTTTAGTTCGTATTAAACCTGTCATTAAATCAATTTCTCCTTGGAGTCTTAATTTGGTTCTGAAGGCTTTACAGGCTCCTCCATTTGAGCCTATGCATTCTTTGGACATTAAACTACTTTCTTGGAAAGTGTTGTTCCTTTTGGCTATCTCTTCTGCTAGAAGAGTTTCTTTCTTGTGAGTCTCCTTTTCTGATTTTTCTTCAGGATAAGGCGGTTTTGCGGACTTCTTTTCAATTTTTACCTAAGGTTGTGAATTCTAACAACATTAATAGAGAAATTGTTGTCCCTTATGTCCCAATCCTAAGAATTCTTTGGAGAGATCCTTACATTCTTTGGATGAGCTTTGAAATATTATGTGGAAGCTACTAAAGATTTCAGGAAGACTTCCAGTCTATTTGTTTTATTTTCTGGTCCTAGGAAAGGTCAGAAGGCTTCTGCTATTTCCTTGGCTTCTTGGTTGAAACTTTTTTTTTTTTTTGTTTTTAAATAATTTTTATTGAGGTTCTCATATAACGAATACAGACAATCGACATTGGCAAGGTATAAGACATAACACAGCAGCAACAGTTTACAATATGCATCTAAGAAGACCTTATGAGAGCTGCACCTTATGAGAGCTGTGGAAACATATCAAATGTCCTAATATATATTTACAATCAGAGCTGATGATGTAGACAAACGTTTAAACATTCAAAACAAAAATTGAACCTCATATTTTCCACATTTTTTTTAGAAATAACTCCCCTAACGAACATTCAAGACCTCTTGGGCCTACATCATTATAGAAACTTTGCATAGGGAAATGCAGTGACAGGATAGACAATAATAGTTACCAAACATGAACATCCTATTAAAGACTGAATATGCCTCAGATGACATAGTGAATATAAAGGATATCATAAACCATAGAAAAGGATACTGTCCCGCATTGAAAAAGAAAAATGACATATAAGTCATATATAATATGGGAAGATAAAATGATTAAGTAGAAGTAGAACCACTATGTGATTTAAAGTGTGTAAACATAGAATACTTAATAGAAAATGCACAGGATTTTAACACAAAAACACAAAAAGAACATGAGGCTCTGACATAAATACATGAAAAACTATTTAAGTTATAGAGTGGAACGTAATTACATTTGCGGTTTATATCAAGGGAAACCGCGCTATAACACCTCAAGCATAATTACAGATGCCAGAGTGTATTGGTGAGAGGGAGGAGCCATATGAAGATAAAAATTATTATGGGAGCAGCAAAGATATTAAGCTAGACATCGTGAACCTATAATTGACATATGTTATGATGAGATTGCTAACCATGTACAGTTTAAACAAAGCACCCAACAGTTTCGGCCATAGTTAACCTCTGATACGTTGGAGACCACATAACAAAAACTTAAGCTAGACAACTTGAACATATAATTGACATATATTGTTATGATGAGACTGCTAACCAGAAGTAGTTAAAACAAAGCACCCAACAGCATCAGCTATAGTTAACCTCTTATACATCAGATTACACATAGCAAAAACCTAATTTTACTGTATTGATTTATATGGGGACTTTCGGTTGCCTCTGTGAGGGAGTTAGTATAGAAATACTTTAGGGGTGTAGAACGTATGTGGAATAAATTACTATAAGTTAACCAGTAAATTAGAAGTTATAATGGAGAGATGTAATCAGTAATAGATAGATGCTGCACTACTACATACAAGTGATAGGATTCAATCCGAGGGGCACGGGCCCTATGCCCCAGCGCAAAGTGTGTGTAGATAAGCCCATCAGGTAAAACTAGTTAATTGTCATGAAGTTTACAGGATATAGATGAGCCCGTGGGAGGCTGTATATTAATAGACATAGTGGTGACACTACCCTAGCCTTATTTCATTCAGCAAATTAGTTACGTGTTCTCACGCATCAATAAGTGTTAAAATAACAAAAGCCCGGGTAAATAAAATAGTACCCCTATGAATATATCCATATTAGTGATATTGAGCTAAACAGCGGATATATACAATGTGTAACATTATTCACTTTATAGCTTCGAAAACAGTGAGAAATAGAGTAAACCAAGTCTCTATGGGAGGTGCGCAAAGTTCAAAAGGATGTTCAGTATGAGGATGTTCCCAGGGTATTCCGAAGAAGCGGGCAGCACTCTTGTAAAGTGAGGGTGGGTACCTGTAAATCAAAGAGAAAGAGAGAGGCGCCTCATGGGACAGTATCGAAACAACCAAATCAGGTATACAAAGGGACAGCCCGTAATGGGGTATACTCACAAGGAGAGCGGCATATAAGGATGCCTAGTAGAGCGGGACGGGACTACAAGTCGCCCGACAGACGTGCACAGCAGTGCGTGGAGACGTCGGGTCACGGGGTCGGTTCAGCCAATCAGCGGCCAAGGAGAACCAGCATCGAACGTCACAGCTGTTCAAGGAGTAACCTATGCAAGGCTTGACGTATGATCGGCAGGTCATCAAACCAATCAGGATAATGAATCAGGATAATGAAGAGCAAGGAGTGATATGGATAAAAAAACTCGTATTTATTGAGTTAGTTAAAAACAATTGGCATACAGCAACGCGTTTCTCGACCTACGGGTCGTTTCATCAGGCTGATACTGCCTATCTCACAACTTGCTCTACTTATAGTATTTAATGTCCTATCAAATGCTGACCTCACTCACACACCCCTGTAGGGGGCCAATCAGATAACCAAACCCGGAATTGTTTGGTGGCCATTCACATTCGTCCTATGGGTGGGGTGTGTGTGTGACGTAAGCCACATCGGCTTTCAGATAAAATTGAAATTAAAAGTGAAAACAATTCATCTTAACATAATATTAACATATATATATATATAACAACTCTGATAAAAATAATAAAATATATACACAATTAATCACAATATTAAACAACTTCTTTGATCCTTGGTGTAACGACTTTGAGTAATAATGACACACTTCATGTATATATATATAGTAGCGTCAATGCAACCAAATAATAAAGAGTTGCGTGATTTCGAATAAACGTTACTATACAAAATGTGTCTTTTCTGGCAAACATGTGTCCTAGTCTCACAGATAAAACAGACCATTAAAGCCTAGCATGCATAACATATAAATTATAAGAAACAAATATATTATATATATATAAATTATAAACAAAGGGACCCAGACATGACATAGGACTCCCCCCAAACTCTAACTAATTGATAAGCTATGGTCATAACATAATACATAATATAATATAAAAAAGATAGAGATTAGTATCCTTTCTAACGCTGTCCTATAATCATGGCTCATATATTGAGAGAGACTTAATATGGCCCTTTTTAGCATATATAATACCCATATACAGGTGTAAGTTTGCCAAACAAGGACTATTTTTAAAATATATAAAATCAGTCCCGATAATTAATGATAGCATGGAGATATACACATAACCTGTCGACTTTAGTCCAACGGGCCGAGGCTCAGTGAAGGAGAGGGAGACCTAAGGGAGCCAGTCACTGGAAGGCGGCCAAATCAATACATAGATTCAGGCCGTCAGGGTGCATACTCTTTAGTACATGGATCCAGTAGGTCTCCCTCTGCCTAAGTCTGAAAAACCGATTATATAAATGAGACTTAGATATATGTTCGATGGGATTAATGGAAAAGCATTTGAGATCACCATTATGAGCATTGTTACAGTGTCTGGAGACACTGTGAAGTCTATAGTTATTTCTCATATTACGTTGGTGCTCAGCCCACCTAGTACTAAGGCGCCTACAAGTGCGCCCCACGTACTGCATTCCACAAATGCATGTCAACAAATATACAACATAATTGGATGCACAGGATACATGCCCGGTTATAGTGTATGATTTATGGGTAATGCTAGATCTAAAAGTTTTTTGTTTATTGTTAACAAATGTACACATCTTGCATCTATTAGACCTACATTTAAAAGAGCCTGATGGTAATTGGCATACTGATAGATGGTTACGTGTAGGTGGTGTCTTGTGTTTCACCACTTTACTAGGAGCCAGCAATGTTTTTAGAGTGGGAGCCTTTCTATAGACTACTCTTGGTTTATTGTCCAACTGTTTTCCTAGAATGGGATCTTTCATCAGAATCTCCCAATGTTTGTAAATGATTTGTTTTATTAGGTGGTGGTTGGAATTGTACTGAGTTATGAATAGAGGGCATTTGTTAATTCCCTCGGCCTTCTCTGCTTGGGTGGTAGCAGTAAGGAAATATTTCTCTCTATCATCAAATTTAGCCCTACTGTACCCATTATTAATGATGTATGTTGGGTAGTTTTTCTCAATGAAACGTTCTCGTAAAATGAGACTCTGAGACTCATAATCGGATATAGAGCTACAATTGCGGCGGACTCTTCTAAATTGCCCATAAGGCACATTTTGTTTCCACGGGTGGTAATGGCAACTCTTGAAGTCCAGAAAGCTGTTGCAGTCAACCGTTTTAAAAAAGGTGGTACTAGTTACCTTCCCATCAGTGAAACAAAGATTTAGATCTAAGTAAACAATAGATTTATCATTGGTGACACTCGTGAAGTTTATACCTCTATTGTTAGAATTTAGATGATCTATAAATAGATTAGCAGAGGACTGATCGCCCCTCCAAATGAATATGAGGTCATCTATAAATCTGCCATAGAATACCAGGTTCGCCCCAAAAACCGATTCATATATATAATGTTGTTCGAAGTAACCCATGAATAGGTTAGCGTAGCTCGGGGCGAACCTGGTACCCATGGCAGTACCTCTTGTCTGTAAAAAGAACTCATCCTGGAACACAAAATAATTGTGTTCCAGGATGAAAGTGATCAAGTCCAATATAAAGACTCTTTGATTCTCAGGAAGGTACATATCTCGTTCTAAGTAATGGGATACTGCTAGCAGCCCCAACTCGTGGGGGATATTGGAATACAGTGCTTGGACATCGCATGTTATCCATATCATTTCTGAAGAGATCTGCAATGGCTCTAATTTCTTCAGAAGGTCTGTTGAGTCCCGAATATATGACTCGAGACCCAATACATACCTCTGTAGAAAATAATCCACGTATGAAGATACATTGTCCGTAAGACTGCCTATCCCTGCTATTATGGGACGGCCTGGAGGACATTTGTTGTCCTTATGTATCTTAGGAAGGTGGTAGTAAAAAGCCTGGTTGGGCTCATTGGGTACCAGGTAATCCTTTTCCTTTTTATAAAGTATCCCTTCCTTAAACGCACCTTCTACGATATCTCTAAGGGTAGCTCTATATCTCGCAGTAGGATCCGAGTTGAGTTTTGTATAATAGGAGGTGTTAAATAAAATTTTTCTTGCTTCCACAAGATAATCATCTATATCTTGTAGGACCACCCCTCCGCCTTTGTCGGCCTGCCTAATGATGAGGGATTTGTTGTTTCTGAGGGTTAACAAAGCTCTTTTTTCATTGGCAAACAAATTCTCTTGTCTATTATTTATCTTTTTGGGAATTTTTTCAAAATCATCGCTGACCAATTGTCTAAATATTTCGATATGTGCATTATTAGTAAGCTGTGGTACAAAATTAGATTTGTTTCTAAAAGATGTATGTATATAGCCATCACATAATTGATCTAATAAGCTATCAGGCTCGTAGACGGCAACAGTTTGCTGTCTGAGTCTTGCTTCCATAGAATCAGTTAAAATGGGCCTCTGTGTGTTATCCCTAAGCAATTTCTCAGCAAAAAACTTTTGCATGGACAATTTCTGTGTAAATTTATTTAGGTCTACGAAAAGTGAGAAAATATTATGTTTGATGGAGGGACTATAGGATAGGCCTTTACCAAGAACCCGTATCATCATTTGTTAGTGTATGAGATGAAAGGTTATAAATGCCTTTTTTCAAGGTCTGTAATCGAATAATTCTTCTCCTAATTTTTTAGAGTTAGGCCCCAGACAATCCACCTGGAAACAGAAAACAATTGCCAGTTATCTAGAACCTGTGGTCTCTTTAACTGCCCCCCCAAAAGGCAAAAGACCACACGGAAACGAGGGTGCAGAGGACGAAGTACAGCCCTCAAAGAGACACGATTACAGACCTTGAAAAAAGGCATTTATAACCTTTCATCTCATACACTAACAAATGATGAGATACGGGTTCTTGGTAAAGGCCTATCCTATAGTCCCTCCATCAAACATAATATTTTCTCACTTTTCGTAGACCTAAATAAATTTACACAGAAATTGTCCATGCAAAAGTTTTTTGCTGAGAAATTGCTTAGGGATAACACACAGAGGCCCATTTTAACTGATTCTATGGAAGCAAGACTCAGACAGCAAACTGTTGCCGTCTACGAGCCTGATAGCTTATTAGATCAATTATGTGATGGCTATATACATACATCTTTTAGAAACAAATCTAATTTTGTACCACAGCTTACTAATAATGCACATATCGAAATATTTAGACAATTGGTCAGCGATGATTTTGAAAAAATTCCCAAAAAGATAAATAATAGACAAGAGAATTTGTTTGCCAATGAAAAAAGAGCTTTGTTAACCCTCAGAAACAACAAATCCCTCATCATTAGGCAGGCCGACAAAGGCGGAGGGGTGGTCCTACAAGATATAGATGATTATCTTGTGGAAGCAAGAAAATTTTTATTTAACACCTCCTATTATACAAAACTCAACTCGGATCCTACTGCGAGATATAGAGCTACCCTTAGAGATATCGTAGAAGGTGCGTTTAAGGAAGGGATACTTTATAAAAAGGAAAAGGATTACCTGGTACCCAATGAGCCCAACCAGGCTTTTTACTACCACCTTCCTAAGATACATAAGGACAACAAATGTCCTCCAGGCCGTCCCATAATAGCAGGGATAGGCAGTCTTACGGACAATGTATCTTCATACGTGGATTATTTTCTACAGAGGTATGTATTGGGTCTCGAGTCATATATTCGGGACTCAACAGACCTTCTGAAGAAATTAGAGCCATTGCAGATCTCTTCAGAAATGATATGGATAACATGCGATGTCCAAGCACTGTATTCCAATATCCCCCACGAGTTGGGGCTGCTAGCAGTATCCCATTACTTAGAACGAGATATGTACCTTCCTGAGAATCAAAGAGTCTTTATATTGGACTTGATCACTTTCATCCTGGAACACAATTATTTTGTGTTCCAGGATGAGTTCTTTTTACAGACAAGAGGTACTGCCATGGGTACCAGGTTCGCCCCGAGCTACGCTAACCTATTCATGGGTTACTTCGAACAACATTATATATATGAATCGGTTTTTGGGGCGAACCTGGTATTCTATGGCAGATTTATAGATGACCTCATATTCATTTGGAGGGGCGATCAGTCCTCTGCTAATCTATTTATAGATCATCTAAATTCTAACAATAGAGGTATAAACTTCACGAGTGTCACCAATGATAAATCTATTGTTTACTTAGATCTAAATCTTTGTTTCACTGATGGGAAGGTAACTAGTACCACCTTTTTTAAAACGGTTGACTGCAACAGCTTTCTGGACTTCAAGAGTTGCCATTACCATCCGTGGAAACAAAATGTGCCTTATGGGCAATTTAGAAGAGTCCGCCGCAATTGTAGCTCTATATCCGATTATGAGTCTCAGAGTCTCATTTTACGAGAACGTTTCATTGAGAAAAACTACCCAACATACATCATTAATAATGGGTACAGTAGGGCTAAATTTGATGATAGAGAGAAATATTTCCTTACTGCTACCACCCAAGCAGAGAAGGCCGAGGGAATTAACAAATGCCCTCTATTCATAACTCAGTACAATTCCAACCACCACCTAATAAAACAAATCATTTACAAACATTGGGAGATTCTGATGAAAGATCCCATTCTAGGAAAACAGTTGGACAATAAACCAAGAGTAGTCTATAGAAAGGCTCCCACTCTAAAAACATTGCTGGCTCCTAGTAAAGTGGTGAAACACAAGACACCACCTACACGTAACCATCTATCAGTATGCCAATTACCATCAGGCTCTTTTAAATGTAGGTCTAATAGATGCAAGATGTGTACATTTGTTAACAATAAACAAAAAACTTTTAGATCTAGCATTACCCATAAATCATACACTATAACCGGGCATGTATCCTGTGCATCCAATTATGTTGTATATTTGTTGACATGCATTTGTGGAATGCAGTACGTGGGGCGCACTTGTAGGCGCCTTAGTACTAGGTGGGCTGAGCACCAACGTAATATGAGAAATAACTATAGACTTCACAGTGTCTCCAGACACTGTAACAATGCTCATAATGGTGATCTCAAATGCTTTTCCATTAATCCCATCGAACATATATCTAAGTCTCATTTATATAATCGGTTTTTCAGACTTAGGCAGAGGGAGACCTACTGGATCCATGTACTAAAGAGTATGCACCCTGACGGCCTGAATCTATGTATTGATTTGGCCGCCTTCCAGTGACTGGCTCCCTTAGGTCTCCCTCTCCTTCACTGAGCCTCGGCCCGTTGGACTAAAGTCGACAGGTTATGTGTATATCTCCATGCTATCATTAATTATCGGGACTGATTTTATATATTTTAAAAATAGTCCTTGTTTGGCAAACTTACACCTGTATATGGGTATTATATATGCTAAAAAGGGCCATATTAAGTCTCTCTCAATATATGAGCCATGATTATAGGACAGCGTTAGAAAGGATACTAATCTCTATCTTTTTTATATTATATTATGTATTATGTTATGACCATAGCTTATCAATTAGTTAGAGTTTGGGGGGAGTCCTATGTCATGTCTGGGTCCCTTTGTTTATAATTTATATATATATAATATATTTGTTTCTTATAATTTATATGTTATGCATGCTAGGCTTTAATGGTCTGTTTTATCTGTGAGACTAGGACACATGTTTGCCAGAAAAGACACATTTTGTATAGTAACGTTTATTCGAAATCACGCAACTCTTTATTATTTGGTTGCATTGACGCTACTATATATATATACATGAAGTGTGTCCTTATTACTCAAAGTCGTTACACCAAGGATCAAAGAAGTTGTTTAATATTGTGATTAATTGTGTATATATTTTATTATTTTTATCAGAGTTGTTATATATATATATATGTTAATATTATGTTAAGATGAATTGTTTTCACTTTTAATTTCAATTTTATCTGAAAGCCGATGTGGCTTACGTCACACACACACCCCACCCATAGGACGAATGTGAATGGCCACCAAACAATTCCGGGTTTGGTTATCTGATTGGCCCCCTACAGGGGTGTGTGAGTGAGGTCAGCATTTGATAGGACATTAAATACTATAAGTAGAGCAAGTTGTGAGATAGGCAGTATCAGCCTGATGAAACGACCCGTAGGTCGAGAAACGCGTTGCTGTATGCCAATTGTTTTTAACTAACTCAATAAATACGAGTTTTTTTTATCCATATCACTCCTTGCTCTTCATTATCCTGATTCATTATCCTGATTGGTTTGATGACCTGCCGATCATACGTCAAGCCTTGCATAGGTTACTCCTTGAACAGCTGTGACGTTCGATGCTGGTTCTCCTTGGCCGCTGATTGGCTGAACCGACCCCGTGACCCGACGTCTCCACGCACTGCTGTGCACGTCTGTCGGGCGACTTGTAGTCCCGTCCCGCTCTACTAGGCATCCTTATATGCCGCTCTCCTTGTGAGTATACCCCATTACGGGCTGTCCCTTTGTATACCTGATTTGGTTGTTTCGATACTGTCCCATGAGGCGCCTCTCTCTTTCTCTTTGATTTACAGGTACTCACTTTATAGCTAGCTATGTTTGTTCTAGATATAAGCCAAATGGCATAATGAACAAAACTAGAAGAATAATAGGTATCGAAATATAAAACTGTCTCATATAAATCTAAAGAGCTCTTAGTGAACATGAATTGCTGCAGAGTAATCTGTGTAGTACTTATCACCAACTGAGTAGATATAAAAGTTTCAAAGGTGTTACTAGAGATCAACAAAAAGGGGCTTATAAAGATAACATCAAAAAGTCTCATATTTCTCTTGTTAAGTGTAGTCGGTCCACGGGTCATCCATTACTTATGGGATTATATCTCTTCCCAACAGGAAGTTGCAAGAGGATCACCCAAGCAGAGCTGCTATATAGCTCCTCCCCTCACATGTCATATCAAGTCATTCTCTTGCAAGTCTCAACAAAGGAGGTTGTGAGAGGAGATAGGAGTTTTTTACTTAATTCTTCAATCAAAAGTTTATTATTTTAAAATGGCACCGGAGTGTGCTGTTTTTTCTCTCAGGCAGTATTTAGAAGAAGAAAATCTGCCTGCGTTTTCTATGATCTTAGCAGACGTAACTAAGATCCACTGGCTGTTCTCGCACATTCTGAGGAGGGCTAACTTCAGAAAAGGGAATAGCATGCGGGGTCCCCCGCAAATGAGGTATGTGCAGTATAATATTTTCTAGGAATTGAATTGACTAAGAAAACACTGCTGTTACCCATATGATGTAAGTACAGCCTTTAATGCAGTAGTAGCGACTGGTATCAGGCTGTTAAATGTATGCGCAGTTGAGTTATTTTCTAGGGACTAGAATTTGACTGAGAAAATACTGTTAATACTGAAATAAATGTATAAGCCTTAACTGCAGTAGAAGCGACTGGTAGCAGGCTTAGTGATAACTTTGCATAACACTGGAAAAGTTGTTTTTAAAACGTTTACTGGCATGTTATTCGTTTTGTGAGGTACTTTGGTGATAAATCTTTTTGGGCATGATTTTTTTCCACATGGCTAACGTTTATTTCTGCATAGAAACCGTTGTAACAGGTCTCCCACTCATGTAATATGAGTGAGAGGGGCCTTTTTTTAGCGCCTTGTTGCGCAGATAAAATTCTAGCACAGTCTTCCTGCTTTTTCCTCCTCGATCCAGGACGTCTCCAGAGAGCTCAGGGGTCTTCAAAATTCATTTTTGAGGGAGGTAATTAGTCACAGCAGACCTGTGACAGTGTGTTTGACTGTGAGAAAAACGTTAAATCTAAAATTGATTATCCGGTTGTGGGTATTGAGGGGTTAATCATCCGTTTGCTAGTGGGTGCAATCCTCTGCTAAATTCATACATTTACTGTTAAAATTGTTGGCTATAACTGAATTAGTTCATTGTTATTTCAACTGTGACAGTTTTTTTTTTTTGTGTTTTTAAAAGCGCTGCTGCGTTTTTTCTATTGCTTGTAAATTCACTGAAAGATTTTTTCCAAGCTTGCTAGTCTTCATTGCTAGTCTGTTTAAACATGTCTGATACAGATGAATCTACTTGTTCATTATGTTTAAAAGCCAATGTGGAGCCCAATAGAAATTTGTGTACCAATTGTATTGATGCTACTTTAAATAAAAGTCAGTCTTTACCGGTAAAGAAATTATCACCAGACATCGAGGGGGAAGTTATGCCGACTAACTCTCCTCACGTGTCAGTACCTTCGCCTCCCGCTCAGGAGGTGCGTGAGATTGTGGCGCCAAGTAAATCAAGGCCCTTACCAATCACTTTGCATGATATGGCTAATGTTATGAAAGAAGTATTATCTAATTTGCCTGAGTTAAGAGGCAAGCGCGATAGCTCTGGGTTTAGGACAGAGCGCGCCGATGACACGAGAGCCATGTCCGATACTGTGTCACACTTTGCAGAACATGAGGACGGAGAGCTTCATTCTGTGGGTGACGGATCTGATCCGGGGAGACCGGATTCAGAAATTTCAAATTTAAGCTTGAGAACCTCCGTGTATTGCTAGGGGAGGTGTTAGCGGCTCTGAATGATTGCGACACGGTGGCAATCCCAGAGAAATTATGTAGGCTGGATAAATACTATGCGGTACCGGTGTGTACTGACGTTTTTCCTATACCTAAAAGGCTTACAGAGATTATTAGCAAGGAGTGGGATAGACCCGGTGTGCCTTTTTTCCCCTCCTCCGATATTTAGAAAATTGTTCCCAATAGACGCCACCACACGAGACTTATGGCAGAGGGTCCCTAAGGTGGAGGGAGCAGTTTCTACTTTAGCCAAGCGTACCACTATCCCGGTGGAGGATAGTTGTGCTTTCTCAGATCCAATGGATAAAAAATTAGGTTACCTTAAGAAAATGTTTGTTCAACAAGGTTTTATATTGCGCCCGTCACTGCTGCGGCAGCATTCTGGTTTGAGTCTCTGGAAGAGGCTATTCGCACAGCACCATTGGATGAGATTATGAACAAGCTTAAAGCCCTTAAGCTAGCTAATGCATTTGTTTCGGATGCCGTGGTGCATTTAACCAAACTAACGGCTAAGAACTCCGGATTCGCCATCCAGGCGCACAGAGCGCTATGGCTTAAATCCTGGTCAGCAGATGTAACTTCTAAATCTAAATTGCTTAATATTCCTTTCAAAGGGCAAACCTTATTCGGGCCCGGCTTGAAAGAAATTATTGCTGACATTACTGGAGGTAAGGGTCACTCCCTTCCTCAGGACAGGGCCAAATCAAAGGCCAAACAGTCTAATTTTCGTGCCTTTCGTAATTTCAAGGCAGGAGCAGTATCGACTTCCTCCGCTCCAAAACAGGAAGGGACTGCTACTAGTTACAGACAGGGTTGGAAAAGCAACCAGTCCTGGAACAAGGGCAAGCAGGCCAGAAAACCTGCTGCTGCCCCTAAGACAGCATGAAGTGAGGGCCCCCTGTCCGGAAACGGATCTAGTGGGGGGCAGACTTTCTCTCTTCGCCCAAGCTTGGGCAAGAGATGTCCAGGATCCCTGGGCGTTGGAGATCATATCTCAGGGATATCTTCTGGACTTCAAAGCTTCTCCTCCACAAGGGAGATTTCATCTTTCAAGGTTATTAGCAAACCAAATAAAGAAAGAGGCGTTTCTACGCTGTGTACAAGACCTCTTATTAATGGGGGTGATCCACCCAGTTCCGCGGACGGAACAAGGGCAAGGATTTTATTCAAATCTGTTTGTGGTTCCCAAGAAAGAGGGAACCTTCAGACCAATCTTGGACTTAAAGATCCTAAACAAGTTCCTAAGAGTTCCATCATTCAAAATGGAAACTATTCGAACCATCCTACCCATGATCCAAGAGGGTCAGTACATGACCACAGTGGACTTAAAGGATGCCTACCTTCACATACCGATTCACAAGGATCATTATCGGTACCTAAGATTTGCCTTCCTAGACAGGCATTACCAGTTTGTAGCTCTTCCCTTCGGGTTAGCTACGGCCCCAAGAATCTTTACAAAGGTTCTGGGCTCACTTCTGGCGGTACTAAGACCGCGAGGCATAGCGGTGGGTCCGTACCTAGACGACATTCTGATACAAGCGTCAAGTTTTCAAATGGCCAAGTCTCATACAGAGATAGTTCTGGCATTTCTGAGGTCGCATGGGTGGAAGGTGAACGTGGAAAAGAGTTCTCTATTACCACTCACAAGGGTTCACTTCTTAGGGACTCTTATAGGTTCTGTAGAGATGAAAATTTTCCTGACGGAGGCCAGGTTATCAAAACTTCTAAATGCTTGCCGTGCCCTTCATTCCATTCCACACCCGTCAGTAGCCCAGTGCATGGAAGTAATCGGCTTAATGGTAGCAGCAATGGACGTAGTACCATTTGCGCGCCTGCATCTCAGACCGCTGCAATTATGCATGCTCAGTCAGTGGAATGGGGATTACTCAGATTTGTCCCCTCTAATAAATCTGGATCAAGAGACCAGGGATTCTCTTCTCTGGTGGCTTTCTCGACTCCATCTGTCCAAAGGGATGACCTTTCGCAGGCCAGATTGGACGATTGTAACAGATGCCAGCCTTCTAGTTGGGGCGCAGTCTGGAACTCCCTGAAGGCTCAGGGATCGTGGACTCAGGAGGAGAAACTCCTTCCAATAAATATTCTGGAATTAAGAGCGATATTCAATGCTCTTCTAGCTTGGACTCAGTTGGCAACACTGAGGTTCATCAGATTTCAGTCGGACAATATCACGACTGTGGCTTACATCAACCATCAAGGGGGAACCAGGAGTTCCCTATCGATGTTGGAAGTATCAAAGATAATTCGCTGGGCAGAGTCCAACTCATGCCTCCTGTCAGCGATCTATATCCCAGGCGTGGAGAACTGGGAGGCGGACTTCCTAAGTCGCCAGACTTTTCATCCGGGGGAGTGGGAACTTCATCCGGAGGTCTTCGCTCAACTAATTCATCGTTGGGGCAAACCGGAACTGGATCTCATGGCTTCTCGACAGAATGCCAAACTTCCTTGCTACGGATCCAGGTCCAGGGACCCGGGAGCGGCGCTGATAGATGCTCTAGCAGCCCCTTGGGTTTTCAACATGGCTTATGTGTTTCCACCATTTCCGCTGCTTCCTCGGCTGATTGCCAAGATCAAACAGGAGAGAGCATTGGTGATTCTGATAGCACCTGCGTGGCCACGCAGGACCTGGTATGCAGATCTAGTGGGCATGTCGTCCTGTCCACCATGGTCTCTACCTCTGAGACAGGACCTTCTAATTCAGGGTCCTTTCAACCATCCAGATCTAATTTCTCTGAGGCTGACTGCATGGAGATTGAACGCTTGATTCTATCAAAGCGTGGCTTCTCTGAGTCAGTTATTGATACCTTAATACAGGCTCGGAAACCTGTTACCAGAAAAATTTACCATAAAATATGGCGTAAATACTTATATTGGTGTGAATCCAAGAGTTACTCATGGAGTAAAGTTGGGATTCCTAGGATTTTGTCTTTTCTACAGGAGGGTTTAGAAAAGGGTTTATCTGCTAGTTCATTAAAGGGACAGATTTCTGCTCTGTCTATTCTGTTACACAAACGTCTGGCAGATGTCCCAGACGTTCAGGCTTTTTGTCAGGCTTTGGCTAGGATTAAGCCTGTGTTTAAGACTGTTGCTCCGCCGTGGAGCTTAAACTTAGTTATTAAAGTTCTTCAAGGTGTTCCGTTTGAACCCCTCCATTCCATTGATATTAAGCTGTTATCTTGGAAAGTTCTGTTTTTGATGGCTATTTCCTCGGCTCAAAGAGTCTGAGTTATCTGCCCTACACTGTGATTCTCCTTATCTGATTTTTCATTCAGACAAGGTAGTTCTGCGTACTAAACCTGGGTTTTTACCTAAGGTAGTTTCTTACAGGAATATCAATCAAGAGATTGTTGTTCCATCTCTATGCCCTAATCCTCCTTCGAAGAAGGAACGACTTTTGCATAATCTGGACGTAGTCCATGCCCTGAAGTTCTATTTGCAAGCAACTAAAGATTTTCGTCAAACTTCTTCCCTGTTTGTCGTTTACTCTGGACTGAGGAGAGGTCAAAAGGCTTCGGCTACCTCTCTCTCCTTTTGGCTTCGTAGCATAATACGTTTAGCCTATGAGACTGCTGGACAGCAGCCTCCTGAAAGAATTACAGCTCATTCCACTAGAGCTGTGGCTTCCACCTGGGCCTTTAAAAATGAGGCCTCTGTTGAACAGATTTGCAAGGCTGCGACTTGGTCTTCACTTCACACTTTTTCAAAATTTTACAAATTTGACACTTTTGCTTCTTCGGGGGCTATTTTTGGGAGAAAGGTGCTTCAGGCAGTGGTTCCTTCCGTTTAAAATTCCTGCCTTGTCCCTCCCATCATCCGTGTACTTTAGCTTTGGTATTGGTATCCCATAAGTAATGGATGACCCGTGGACTGACTACACTTAACAAGAGGTTTTTTTTTTCCCTTTTCCTTCTTTTTCTCTTTTTTCTTTTTCGTTTTTTCTTTTCAATTACTTTAACTGTTTATTAATCTACCAGAAAAATATTCCAACTAATAGATACTATCTTGACATGAATTACGTGACCAAATTGGTAATCTATGTATACTTCTATGATACGGTAACATGTAAGGCTATAGTTGTATTCCCTAAGTAGGTTATGATAGGAGGTTAATATGAATTCAATTTTGACTAATCCTTCTATTCAGGTTGAGTTTAATTAATTATACTTATACTTATATATGTTTTGTTACATGATTATTAAGAAAGGAAAAAAGGGGGTTAAAGGACTAAGAAAAAGGAAAACATGATATATCATAATGTTTTATTGATCTATAGACCTACCCTGTGTGACAGGCTGATATTTTAAGTCTGTCTAAGTGTCATGGTTGTGTATTGTTGGATGTCAAATAAAAGATATTATAAAAAAAAAAAAAAACAAGAGAAAACATAATTTATGCTTAACTGATAAATTTATTTCTCTTGTAGTGTAGTCAGTCCACGGCCCGCTCTGTCTTTTAAGTCAGACCTAAATTTTAATTAAACTCCAGTCACCACTGCACCCTATGGTTTCTCCTTTCTCGTCTTGTTTCGGTCGAATGACTGGATATGACATGTGAGGGGAGGAGCTATATAGCAGCTCTGCTTGGGTGATCCTCTTGCAACTTCCTGTTGGGAAGAGATATAATCCCATAAGTAATGGATGACCCGTGGACTGACTACACTACAAGAGAAATAAATTTATCAGGTAAGCATAAATTATGTTTTTGTGCCAAAATAAATGCTATATTAGCAACATAAGTCTCCTGTCACAGCGTTCGATGGAAAGGAGTCTTAGATATTCAGAGATTACATCTCTCTCCGATTGTGAGAAACTCTCTTACGTTACCCAACGCCAACTTTTCGGTGTGCCTGATAAGCGTGACCTCCGGGGTCCCACTGCAGTCCCTTTGAATGCCCATACCGGTATTGACAGATGAAATGGTGCACTAGGTATATTATGCACCGGGCCGACATCCAGATGTAAATTGTATGTAAGGCATAGCCTTCTCTTGGGATCTTCTCCTGCGCGAGAGTGTATAGCATCTGACCCCGCACAGGATATAGCAGGTAAGTGGAACAGTCACCCCAAAGCAGAGAGGCTAGTTCACCGCTCCGAGGTTGGGATTGCGGTTCCCCGCCTGAGAAATCACTCAGAGTCCCCAAGGGGGGGGTATTGAGCTACGAAGTCCCACAGTGTTGCCGGTCCCACTCTCCCCCGGAGCACAATCAAGGGAGATCTTATTGACCACGATCTGGGTTACTTCACAACAGGATATCACACATAGCGTCTCTGCAAGTTTGGTGTGATGCCTATAAATTAAGCTGCGCAGTCCTTCAAGGAGAGACAGGGCGGCCGCCATGTTAGTAGAGGCGAAGCGGGAATCTTCTGCTGTGTTTGTGGAAGTAGAAGTCTCTTTTCTTTTGTGAATAAGTTCAGTCAATCTTTGTTAGCAGGTGGGCTAGCAATGCCGAACCATGTAGCAGCTTAGGGAGATCACCAGGGTTTAGGTTGGTTCCAACAATGTTCAGTCAATAAATGTACCGTTGGTCTTCTGTATCTATCAAGTTGACACCACCTTGATGCTGCTGGTCTTAGCAATTCATCCCTTAGCTTTTTTCACTTGTTTAGTTGTTGTAGGTATATTTTTTGGGCTTGTTTAATTCATCCATAAACGGAGCTACTCTGCTAGGCATCCATTCTTGTCAGAGCTTGGCTCCGCCCCCCCTTGGTTGAAACTTTTTTTAATTCATCAAGCTTATTTGGAGTTGGGTCAGGCCCCGCCTCAGAGAATTGCAGCTCATTCTACTAGATCAGTCTCCACTTCGTGGGCTTTTAAGAATGAAGCTTCAGTTGATCAGATTTGCAAAGCGGCGACTTGGTCCTCTTTGCATACATTTACTAAATTCTACCGTTTTGATGTATTTGCTTCTTCGGAAGCAGTTTTTGGTAGAAATGTTCTTCAGGCAGCTGTTTGTTTGATTCTTCTGCTTTTTGATTTACGTTTTTTTCTTTCAAAAATGAAAATAAACTTATTTTTTTGGGTTGTGGATTAATTTTTTTCAGCGAAATATGGCTGTTTTTTATTTTTATTCCCTCCCTCTCTAGTGACTCTTGAGTGGAAGACTCCACATCTTGGGTATTGATATCCCATATGTCACTAGCTCATCGACTCTTGCCAATTACATGAAAGATAACATAATTTATGTAAGAACTTACCTGATAAATTCATTTCTTTCATATTGGCAAGAGTCCATGAGGCCCACCCTTTTTATGGTGGCTATGATTTTTTTTGTATAAAGCACAATTATTTCCAAATTTCCTTTGATGCTTTCTACTCCTTTCTTTATCACCCCACTGCTTGGCTATTCGTTAAACTGAATTGTGGGTGTGGTGAGGGGTGTATTTATAGGCATTTTGAGGTTTGGGAAACTTTGCCCCTCCTGGTAGGATTGTATATCCCATATGTCACTAGCTCATGGACTCTTGCCAATATGAAAGAAATTAATTTATCAGGTAAGTTCTTACATAAATTATGTTTTATGCCATAACTTATGGTATATCTTTCTAGTTACAGGTTTACGAGCCTGAATCATGGTCTCTATGACCGAGTCTGAAAAGCCCCGCTTGGATAAAATTAAGCGTTCAATCTCCAAGCAGTCAGCTTCAGAGAAACTAGATTTGGGTGAAGGAAGGGCCCTTGAATTAGAAAGTCCTTCCTCAACGGACGTCTCCAAGGTGGAAGAGACGACATGTCCACCAGATCTGCATACCAAATCCTGTGAGGCCAAGCCGGTGCATTGAGGATCACGGAGGCCCTCTCCTGCTTAACTCAAGCAATGACCCGAGGAAGAAGAGCAAACGGAGGAAATGGGTATGCTAGACTGGAGGTCCAAGGTACTGCCGGGGCGTCTGTCAGTACCGCCTGAGGGTCCCTGGACCTCGACCCATACCTCGGGAGCTTGGCATTCTGCCGAGATGCCATGAGATCTAATTCCGGCTGACCCCATTTGAGAATCAGGCTGGAAAACACTTCTGGATGGAATTCCCACTCCCCCAGATGAAAAGTCCGCCTCCCAGTTGCCCACCTCTTGGATGTGGATTGCCGACAGCAAGAGTGGGCTTCCGCCCCCTGAATTATTTTGGTTACCTCTGTCATTGTTAAGGAACTCCTCGTTCCTCCCTGATGATTGATGTAAGCCACTGTTATGTTGTCCGACTGGAACCTGATAAACTGTACCGAGGCTAATTGGGGCCAGGCCAGAAAAGCATTGAAGATCGCTCTCAGCTACAAAATGTTTATAGGTAGAACAGACACTGACGGAATCTAACCACCCTGAGCCTTTAGGGAGCCCCAGACTGCTCCCCATCCTAGAAGGCTGGCGTCTGTTGTCACAATCACCCAAGATGATCTGCGAAAGCAGGTCCCCTGGGAGAGATGATCATGAGACTACCACCATTGAAGAGAATCTCTTGTCTCCTGCTCCAGTAGTATTCGAAGAGACAAGTCCGCATAATCTGTTACATTGTCTGAGCCTGTTTAACTGCAGAGGTCTGAGGTGGAACCGAGCAAACGGGATGATGTCCATTGCCGCCACCAGATTACCTCCATGCACTGAGCCACTGATGACCGAGGAGTGGACTGAAGAGCTAGACAAGTATCAAATCTTTGATTTCCTGACTTCTGTCAGAAAAATCTCCATTGATAGGGAATCTATTATGGTTCCCAAGAAAGTTACCCTTGTCTTTGGGACTAAGGAACTCTCTTCCAAATTTACCTTCCATCCGTGAGATCGCAGGAAGGATAACATTTCCGTGTGGGATCTTGCTTGTTGTAAGGATGGCGCCTGGACTAGGCTGTCTTCCAGATAGGGTAGGGCGCCACTGCAATGCCCTGTAACCGAAGCACTGCCAACAGCAAACCCAGAACCTTTGAGAAAATTCTGGGAGCTGTGACAAGACCGAAGGGAAGAGCCACAAATTGGGAGGGTTTGTCTAGAAAGGCAAACCTTAGAAACTTGTGGTGATCCCTGTGAATGGGAACATGCAAGTATGCGTCCTTTAAATCTACAGTTGTCCTAAATTGATCCTCTTGGACCAAAGGGAGAATGGAACGAATAGTTTCCATCTTGAAGGATGGTACTCTGAGGAATTTGTTTAGATTCTTGATCTAAAAGAGGCTTGAAGGTTCCCTCTTTTTTGGGAACCACAAGCAGATTGGAATAAAATCCCAGACCCCGTTCCTGAATCGTAACAGGAACTATCACTCCCAGGTCGGAGTGGTCTCTTACACAGTGTAAGAATGCCTCTTTTTGTCTGATCTACAGATAATCTTGAAAGCAGAAACCTGTCTCTGGGAAAACTTTTGAACTCTAGTTTGTATCCCTGGGACACTATTTCTACTGCCCAAGGATCCTGAACATCTCGAACCCAAGCCTGAGTGAAGAAGGAAAGTCTGCCACCTACAAGATCCGGATCAGGGGCAGACCCTTCATGCTGTCTTTGATTCAATAGCTGGCTTCTTCGATTGTTTTCCCTTATTCCAAGACTGATTGGGTCTCCATGAAGGTTTAGACTGTTCCTGCTTGGAGGCGGAAGAGGAAGAATTTCCCTTGAAATTTCAAAAGGAACGAAAATTACTGTCATCCCTTTTTGTTTGTTTCTCTTATCCGGAGGGAGAAGGTGACCCTTACCTCCGTCAAGCCAGGTCCAAACAAGGTCTTTCCCTTGTAAGGAATGTCTAAAAGCTTAGACTTAGGATACAGCAAAAAGTATATCCCTGTAGCTTAAAGTTCTCTCAATACAAGAGGAACAGAAAGGGATTGGTGGTTCCACATTGGCATCAAAACATAAAGAGCAAGTGACACTTTGTAAGGCCTCTTGGTCCATACTAACTCCCAATTAAACAATTTAACATAAATGGTTTAAATTTTATTAATAAAATTCAAATATATAAACGTTACTGTCCCTTTAAATAATAAACTAACTATTTTTGTGTAGACAGGCATAAAAAGCTAAAATAACCTAGCAAAACACCTCTACACCTCAGCAACACTTTGCTGAGGGGCCTACCTCCTCTGAGCAGGAACAGTTTCGTTCCGTAACCTGGTAGCAGTCGCAACAGTTGGACTTTGATGTAACACGTATCTATTATTGGAGATGCGTAGTATGCCAAGAAAAAAAAAAGTCCAACTTCCTCTACAATGGAGCGGAGAGAACAGAAAGGGCGCACAATCACTTTCCGCTTCCTGAAGTACCTCCCATCGTTAAATATCACCTACCTTCCCTCCCAAACCAGTCATTCTCTTTGCCTACGTTAAGAGCAAGGAGGTGGTAAAGTAGGTGTTAGCCCATGCCCATAAGAAATCTCCTGGTCGGCTATTATAAGTTATAAAGAAATATGGTGTAGTGGCCAAGCGCTAAGACAATCCCTAAGCTGAATACAAATAGAGGGCCTAACCAACCCCCAAAGAAAAGAACTAGCAATGAAATAATATGTACAGCGCCAATAAAGGCTAAGGGATAAATATAAACACTAGAAAATGAGGTGTTGGACTGCCAGGGCTAAAATGATAATTTAATACAAATGATAAAATGATAATTTAATACAAATGATGGATAAAAACAATGGTATAAGTTAAAAAATGACCAGTAATATGTGTCAAATCCCTATAATAAAAACTTACAATTGCGTTAAATAACAGTTAAGGTCATGGATCCATGGGTTATGTGATGAGAAAATATGAAATAATAATAATGTAAACTCCACGTGTAAGTGTGAGTTAACAAATAAGTAAATGAATAAGTGAACAAATGTGCGAAGTATTAAACACACGAGTGTGATAATGAAAATATGAACAATGTATACATATACAAGAAGAAAAACCAGCCATTTTTTGATTATTACTTTTTGGATTAACAGTCCTGTTGATAGCACTGCAGTGCAAAAAATGAGCAAAAAATGATAATCACAAGTAAGTGAAATGCAAATGAGTGAAAAAATGTGGAAAAATGAGATGAGGTGACACAATGATGTGAAAAAAATAAAAATATGAAAAAATAAGAGAAAATAGGTCAAAAATCCGGTGAAAAAACAAAAGTGATGTTCAACAAATGTTAATAAAGATCAATAAAAATCAAAAATTGTGTTGTAATCCAAATGAATAACAGTAAAATAGAAATAGAATCACATGAAAGAACCTTGAATCCTGAGGGGGAAAGTTCCCAGGTGAATCCTGACAGCGGTCAGCTGCTTATCCAATGTCCTAGAAATGTCCCTGTAAGAAAAGGATTAACATAGCGTAACAAGTCCTTAAAATAGTTAGAATCTTAAAATGGTGCTTACCAATAGGTCTACGCCTTTCGGCCCCAAAAAAAGGGGGTCTTGATAAAGGCCTTTTTTTTGGGCCGAAACGCGTAGACCTATTGGTAAGCACCATTTTAAGATTCTAACTATTTTAAGGACTTGTTACGCTATGTTAATCCTTTTCTTACAGGGACATTTCTAGGACATTGGATAAGCAGCTGACCGCTGTCAGGATTCACCTGGGAACTTTCCCCCTCAGGATTCAAGGTTCTTTCATGTGATTCTATTTCTATTTTACTGTTCATTTGGATTACAACACAATTTCTCCAACATAGGTGTGTCCGGTCCACGGCGTCATCCTTACTTGTGGGATATTCTCCTCCCCAACAGGAAATGGCAAAGAGCCCAGCAAAGCTGGTCACATGATCCCTCCTAGGCTCCGCCTTCCCCAGTCATTCTCTTTGCCGTTGTACAGGCAACATCTCCACGGAGATGGCTTAGAGTTTTTTGGTGTTTAACTGTAGTTTTTATTATTCAATCAAGAGTTTGTTATTTTAAAATAGTGCTGGTATGTACTATTTACTCTGAAACAGAAAAGAGATGAAGATTTCTGTTTGTAAGAGGAAAATGATTTTAGCAACCGTTACTAAAATCGATGGCTGTTTCCACACAGGACTGTTGAGAGGAATTAACTTCAGTTGGGGGAAACAGGGAGCAGACTTTTGCTGCTTGAGGTATGACACATTTCTAACAAGACGATGTAATGCTGGAAGCTGTCATTTTCCCTATGGGATCCGGTAAGCCATTTTTATTACATAAAGAGAAAAAAGGGCTTCACAAGGGCTTTTAAGACTGTAGACATTTTCTGGGCTAAAACGATTTATATATAAGCATATTTTATACTCCATAGCCTTGAGGAATTATTTTAATCTTGGGAACTATGTAAAATAACCGGCAGGCACTGTATTGGACACCTTATTCTCTAGGGGCTTTCCCTAATCATAGGCAGAGTCTCATTTTCGCGCCTCTATTGCGCACTTGTTTTTGGGAAGCATGACATGCAGATGCATGTGTGAGGAGCTCTGATACATAGAAAAGACTTTCTGAAGGCGTCATTTGGTATCGTATTCCCCTTTGGGCTTGGTTGGGTCTCAGCAAAGCAGATACCAGGGACTGTAAAGGGGTTAAATATAAAAACGGCTCCGGTTCCGTTATTTTAAGGGTTAAAACTTCCAAATTTGGTGTGCAATACTTTTAAGGCTTTAAGACACTGTGGTGAAATTTTGGTGAATTTTGAACAATTCCTTCATACTTTTTCACATATGCAGTAATAAAGTGTGTTCAGTTTAAAATTTAAAGTGACAGTAACGGTTTTATTTTAAAACGTTTTTTGTACTTTGTTATCAAGTTTATGCCTGTTTAACATGTCTGAACTACCAGATAGACTGTGTTCTGTATGTGGGGAAGCAAAGGTCCCTTCTCATTTAAATAGATGTGATTTATGTGACACAAAATTTAGAGAAAATGATGCCCAAGATGATTCCTCAAGTGAGGGGAGTAAGCATGGTACTGCATCATCCCCTCCTTCGTCTACACCAGTCTTGCCCACACAGGAGGCCCCTAGTACATCTAGTGCGCCAATACTCCTTACTATGCAACAATTAACGGCTGTAATGGATAATTCTATCAAAAACATTTTAGCCAAAATGCCCACTTATCAGCGAAAGCGCGACTGCTCTGTTTTAGAAAATACTGAAGAGCATGAGGACGCTGATGATATTGGTTCTGAAGTGCCCCTACACCAGTCTGAGGGGGCCAGGGAGGTTTTGTCTGAGGGAGAAATTTCAGATTCAGGGAAAATTTCTCAACAAGCTGAACCTGATGTGATTACATTTAAATTTAAATTGGAACATCTCCGCGCTCTGCTTAAGGAGGTGTTATCTACTCTGGATGATTGTGAGAATTTGGTCATTCCAGAGAAATTATGTAAAATGGACAAGTTCCTAGAGGTCCCGGGGCCCCCCGAAGCTTTTCCTATACCCAAGCGGGTGGCGGACATTGTAAATAAAGAATGGGAAAGGCCCGGTATACCTTTCGTCCCTCCCCCCATATTTAAGAAATTGTTTCCTATGGTCGACCCCAGAAAGGACTTATGGCAGACAGTCCCCAAGGTCGAGGGGGCGGTTTCTACTCTAAACAAACGCACCACTATACCCATAGAAGATAGTTGTGCTTTCAAAGATCCTATGGATAAAAAATTAGAGGGTTTGCTTAAAAAGATGTTTGTTCAGCAAGGTTACCTTCTACAACCAATTTCATGCATTGTTCCTGTCACTACAGCAGCGTGTTTCTGGTTCGATGAACTAGAAAAGGCGCTCAATAATAATTCTTCTTATGAGGAGATTATGGACAGAATTCATGCTCTCAAATTGGCTATTTCTTTCACCCTAGACGCCACTTTGCAATTGGCTAGGTTAGCGGCGAAAAATTCTGGTTTTGCTATTGTGGCGCGCAGAGCGCTTTGGCTAAAATCTTGGTCAGCGGATGCGTCTTCCAAGAACAAATTGCTTAACATTCCTTTCAAGGGGAAAACGCTGTTTGGCCCTGACTTGAAAGAGATTATCTCTGATATCACTGGGGGCAAGGGCCACGCCCTTCCTCAGGATAGGTCTTTCAAAGCCAAAAATAAACCTAATTTTCGTCCCTTTTGCAGAAACGGACCAGCCCCAAGTGCTACGTCCTCTAAGCAAGAGGGTAATACTTCTCAAACCAAGCCAGCCTGGAGGCCAATGCAAGGCTGGAACAAAGGAAAGCAGGCCGAGAAACCTGCCACTGCTACCAAGACAGCATGAGATGTTGGCCCCCGATCCGGGACCGGATCTGGTGGGGGGCAGACTCTCTCTCTTCGCTCAGGCTTGGGCAAGAGATGTTCTGGATCCTTGGGCACTAGAAATAGTCTCCCAAGGTTATCTTCTGGAATTCAAGGGGCTTCCCCCAAGGGGGAGGTTCCACAGGTCTCAATTGTCTTCAGACCACATAAAAACACAGGCATTCTTACATTGTGTAGAAGACCTGTTAAAAATGGGAGTGATTCATCCTGTTCCATTAGGAGAACAAGGGATGGGGTTCTACTCCAATCTGTTCGTAGTTCCCAAAAAAGAGGGAACATTCAGACCAATCTTAGATCTCAAGATCTTAAACAAGTTTCTCAAGGTTCCATCGTTCAAAATGGAAACCATTCGAACAATTCTTCCTTCCATCCAGGAAGGTCAATTCATGACCACGGTGGATTTAAAGGATGCGTATCTACATATTCCTATCCACAAGGAACATCATCGGTTCCTAAGGTTCGCATTCCTGGACAAGCATTACCAGTTTGTGGCACTTCCGTTCGGATTAGCCACTGCTCCAAGAATTTTCACAAAGGTACTAGGGTCCCTTCTAGCGGTGCTACGACCAAGGGGCATTGCAGTAGTACCTTACTTGGACGACATTCTGATTCAAGCGTCGTCCCTTCCACAAGCAAAGGCTCACACGGACATTGTCCTGGCCTTTCTCAGATCTCACGGGTGGAAAGTGAACGTAGAAAAAAGTTCGCTATCTCCGTCAACAAGGGTTCCCTTCTTGGGAACAATAATAGACTCCTTAGAAATGAGGATTTTTCTGACAGAGGCCAGAAAATCAAAACTTCTAAACTCTTGTCAAATACAAGTAGATCAGAGGACCAGAGATTCACTCCGTTGGTGGCTGTCCCTGGACAACCTGTCACAGGGGATGAGCTTCCGCAGACCAGAGTGGGTCATTGTCACGACCGACGCCAGTCTGGTGGGCTGGGGCGCTGTCTGGGGACCCCTGAAAGCTCAGGGTCTTTGGTCTCGGGAAGAATCTCTTCTCCCGATAAATATTCTGGAACTGAGAGCGATATTCAATGCTCTCAAGGCTTGGCCTCAGCTAGCAAAGGCCAAGTTCATACGGTTTCAATCAGACAACATGACGACTGTTGCGTACATCAACCATCAGGGGGGAACAAGGAGTTCCCTGGCGATGGAAGAAGTGACCAAAATCATTCAATGGGCGGAGACTCACTCCTGCCACTTGTCTGCAATCCACATCCCAGGAGTGGAAAATTGGGAAGCGGATTTTCTGAGTCGTCAGACATTTCATCCGGGGGAGTGGGAACTCCATCCGGAAATCTTTGCCCAAATTACTCAATTGTGGGGCATTCCAGACATGGATCTGATGGCCTCTCGTCAGAACTTCAAGGTTCCTTGCTACGGGTCCAGATCCAGGGATCCCAAGGCGACTCTAGTAGATGCACTAGTAGCACCTTGGACCTTCAAACTAGCTTATGTATTCCCGCCGTTTCCTCTCATCCCCAGGCTGGTAGCCAGGATCAATCAGGAGAGGGCATCGGTGATCTTGATAGCTCCTGCGTGGCCACGCAGGACTTGGTATGCAGACCTGGTGAATATGTCATCGGCTCCACCATGGAAGCTACCTTTGAGACGAGACCTTCTTGTTCAAGGTCCGTTCGAACATCCGAATCTGGTCTCACTCCAACTGACTGCTTGGAGATTGAACGCTTGATCTTATCAAAGCGAGGGTTCTCAGATTCTGTCATTGATACTCTTGTTCAGGCCAGAAAGCCTGTAACTAGAAAAATCTACCACAAAATATGGAAAAAATATATCTGTTGGTGTGAATCTAAAGGATTCCCTTGGGACAAGGTAAAAATTCCTAAGATTCTATCCTTTCTTCAAGAAGGTTTGGAGAAAGGATTATCTGCAAGTTCTTTGAAGGGACAGATTTCTGCCTTGTCTGTGTTACTTCACAAAAAGCTGGCAGCTGTGCCAGATGTTCAAGCCTTTGTTCAGGCTCTGGTTAGAATCAAGCCTGTTTACAAACCTTTGACTCCTCCTTGGAGTCTCAATTTAGTTCTTTCAGTTCTTCAGGGGGTTCCGTTTGAACCCTTACATTCCGTTGATATTAAGTTATTATCTTGGAAAGTTTTGTTTTTGGTTGCAATTTCTTCTGCTAGAAGAGTTTCAGAATTATCTGCTCTGCAGTGTTCTCCTCCTTATCTGGTGTTCCATGCAGATAAGGTGGTTTTACGTACTAAACCTGGTTTTCTTCCGAAAGTTGTTTCTAACAAAAACATTAACCAGGAGATAGTCGTGCCTTCTTTGTGTCCGAATCCAGTTTCAAAGAAGGAACGTTTGTTGTACAATTTGGATGTAGTTCGTGCTCTAAAATTCTATTTAGATGCTACAAAGGATTTTCGACAAACATCTTCTTTGTTGTTTATTCTGGTAAAAGGAGAGGTCAAAAAGCAACTTCTACCTCTCTCTCTTTTTGGATTAAAAGCATCATCAGATTGGTTTACGAGACTGCCGGACGGCAGCCTCCTGAAAGAATCACAGCTCATTCTACTAGGGCTGTGGCTTCCACATGGGCCTTCAAGAACGAGGCTCATGTTGATCAGATATGTAAGGCAGCGACTTGGTCTTCACTGCACACTTTTACTAAATTTTACAAATTTGATACTTTTGCTTCTTCTGAGGCTATTTTTGGGAGAAAGGTTTTGCAAGCCGTGGTGCCTTCCATCTAGGTGACCTGATTTGCTCCCTCCCTTCATCCGTGTCCTAAAGCTTTGGTATTGGTTCCCACAAGTAAGGATGACGCCGTGGACCGGACACACCTATGTTGGAGAAAACAGAATTTATGTTTACCTGATAAATTACTTTCTCCAACGGTGTGTCCGGTCCACGGCCCGCCCTGGTTTTTTAATCAGGTCTGATAATTTATTTTCTTTAACTACAGTCACCACGGTATCATATGATTTCTCCTATGCAAATATTCCTCCTTTACGTCGGTCGAATGACTGGGGAAGGCGGAGCCTAGGAGGGATCATGTGACCAGCTTTGCTGGGCTCTTTGCCATTTCCTGTTGGGGAGGAGAATATCCCACAAGTAAGGATGACGCCGTGGACCGGACACACCGTTGGAGAAAGTAATTTATCAGGTAAACATAAATTCTGTTTTTTTATTTTTATTGATCTTTATTAACATTTGTTGAACATCACTTTTGTTTTTTCACCGGATTTTTGACCTATTTTCTCTTATTTTTTTCAAATTTTTATTTTTTTCACATCATTGTCACCTCATCTCATTTTTCCACATTTTTTCACTCATTTGCATTTCACTTACTTGTGATTATCATTTTTTGCTCATTTTTTGCACTGCAGTGCTATCAACAGGACTGTTCAGCCATTTTTTGATTATTACTTTTTGGATTGTTTTTCTTCTTGTATATGTATACACTGTTCATATTTTCATTATCACACTCGTGTGTTTAATACTTCGCACATTTGTTCACTTATTCATTTACTTATTTGTTTACTCACACCTACACGTGGAGTTTACATTATTATTATTTCATATTTTCTCATCACATAACCCATGGATCCATGACCTTAACTGTTATTTAACGCAATTGTGAGTTTTTATTATAGGGATTTGACACATATTACTGGTCATTTTTTAACTTATACCATTGTTTTTATCCATCATTTGTATTAAATTATCATTTTATCATTTGTATTAAATTATCATTTTAGCCCTGGCAGTCCAACACCTCATTTTCTAGTGTTTATATTTATCCCTTAGCCTTTATTGGCGCTGTACATATTATTTCATTGCTATTATAAGTTATAAAACTGCTGGGAGATGTAAAACCACCGTTCTAAGTATAACCAGCCCCAGTGCCTGCGTCTAAGCTGCCCATATTCTCCCCTATGCTCCTAGGAGAATATATGCCATAATAAAGAGCTAATTATGAGGTCTGTCTCTTTTTAATAAAGTGTCCTTTTCTCTGAGTCTTTCTTACACCCAGAAATAAAGCCAGCACTTACCTCATACTGCCTGACAGCAAGGCAGTTCCAGGTTTGAGAGGTCCTCTTCCTCGCATGGACCTGAGAAATAAAAGAAAGTCCTGAGTAAATATCCCTCAGGTTTACAGGGTTAGGGCAGCATCAATGTATGGGAGGCACAATAAGAATTATGTCCCACAAGTTCCTATTTCTCTAAAGCCACCACTGCTCTACTGAAGAGACTGATATGGACTACGGCTACACTCTAGGACAAAGCAGCACAATCTTGCACTACTTTAAAAACAAACTCTTGATTGAAGAATCTTTTTCTAACACCTACTTTACCTCCTCCTTGCTCTTAACGTAGGCAAAGAGAATGACTGGGTTGGGAGGGAAGGTAGGTGATATTTAACAGCTTTGCTTTGGTGCCCTTTGCCGCCTCCTGCTGCGCAGGAGTGGTATTCCCAATAGTAATTAGCTGATCCGTGGACTCATCGTGTCATTTACAAAAGAAATAAATTTATCAAGTAAGCATACATTTTTGTTTTTTCTTCATTCTCTTGGTATCTTTATTTGAATATAAGCTTAGGACCCGCACATTTTTGGTTCAGCACCTGGGTATTGCTTGCTGATTGGTAGCTACATTTAGACAGAAAGTGCTACCCAGGTGCTAAACCAAAAATAGGCAGTCTCCTATGCTTAGATTCTTGCTTTTTGAAATGATAGCAAGAGAACAAAGAAAATTTGATAATAGTAAATTAGAAAATTGTTTACTTTATCTGAATCATGAAAGTTTATTTTCGACTAGAATTCCTTTAAGATGTCTATGCTGTACCTTACACATCAAGGGGGGCATGAAAGTATCCAGCCATTTGTGAAACTGATCCTTTTTTTCTTTTTTTTTGTTCTCCTGGGCCAAAATGTATCCGAGTTTTCTGTCAACAAGGTAGATGCATTGTTCAGATTTTTGCAGCAGACTTCAAGTGCTTGTAACAGAGTGTCGGTTACACAGAGCAATCATTCTAGGGTTAGTGGAACATTGGGATGCTAGCATACTTGATGGTATCAGGCTAGTTCCATGATTCTACGGTTGTGTTGCTACAGCAGAATCCATGGGCGCAGATGCTCTTCTTTAAAAGTTGGATGCCAGACTTCTTTGTATTTCCTCCAATTTCAGATTTCTGCAAAGTAATCCAGGAGTCCATAAAAAAAATTCTCAAGGGCACAGGCAAGGAAATGCTTCCTCCTTTGACTCACTGAATGATTAAACGTGAAATAGAGGTCTCTGACGATTGTTTGTAAAATGTGTTCAGTGTACAAAGGGCTCATGGGTCACTTAACTATGGTAGTCTCAACAACATTAGTAGCAAAGTTAGATGTTACTCTTTTAGTTGTTGGAAACAGAAGTCTAGAAGACATTTCATATCTTTCTCTAGGATGGGTCAAGATAACTGAAATGTATATCAAATGTAGAGTAATTTCACTTTTTACTTTGGCTCCTCACCAAACCATACTCAAAAGGCTTTAACACCTTTTGGCTAGTTTTGTCTACCCTATGCATGCCCAATCACTAAGATCATAATTAGGGAAGTGACTTTTATACTGTTAAAGGTTTCAGGCCCACCCCCTACCCTCCTCAGGGGACCAAGTTAATTTCTGGTGAGTTTTGTCTAGAGATTTTATTTGTTTTAATATGTAAAGAATATTTTTGTTTCATTGGTTTGTCCATTTTTAAGGATGTGCACTTGCATTTCAATTAAGACTTGCCGGTGTCAATATCATCTGCCTATTGTGTTTGGCATGGTTTTTTTTCTATTTGGACAATGTTATATATGTGTATCTTGCAGCGCCAAGATGTCAACCATACAAGCTGTGCTCTTGTTGCGGAATCTCCTAACCAGATCCCAAAATATCAATATATAAAAAGTGCTTAGTGAGTACAGCGCTACAAAATCCCAATTACAAGGATTTGTGGCTAAAGATGGTGTCCACGATTGGTATAAATATATGTGACGAGTTGCTGATAATGCAAATAGCCTAAAGGTCTAAGTGCATGGGTATTATAATATATATATATATATATATATATATACGAACAATAACAACTTATAATAGATCAGATGCTCCTATATGTTAAGTTAAAAAACATTTATTTTACTGATAACATTCGACAATGTGTGTGTACATAAAATACATAAAAGTCCTTAAAAACACAGTTATATGACAGAATGTAAAAACAAATCTATGGTACCAATATGTGCACATAAAAATTGGGGGGTTCCAGAATACAGTCTTAGTACTGAAGAATGGTCATAAGATCCTATTTTATATCGACTTGGTAGAGTGTTCCAATAAAAATACAAGAATGTTTTGTGAATTAAAATGTGAAAAAATTAAAATTATCGAAAGATATAAAAATCAAAAAATATCAAAAATACAAACTGTGTGATATCACAACTGTGAAAAAATGAAAAAAAATATAATGAAAAAATATATATATGAGGTGTTTCAAAAAAATACCTTAGTGATAGTCAAATATATTCTTAAAAATAGTGATATATATAAAAATTGTAACAAAGGTGTAACAGATGTTCCCAAAAAAAAAAAATGTTTTTTAACTTAACATATAGGAGCATCTGATCTATTATAAGTTGTTATTGTTCGTATATATATATATATATTATAATACCCATGCACTTAGACCTTTAGGCTATTTGCATTATCAGCAACTCGTCACATATATTTATACCAATCGTGGACACCATCTTTAGCCACAAATCCTTGTAATTGGGATTTTGTAGCGCTGTACTCACTAAGCACTTTTTATATATTGATTTTTTTCTATTTGGATACACATACATATACACACACTCCTTTTTTATATTGGTGTTTTGGGAATGGAATGTGAAATATGTGGAAACCTAAAATGTGCTTGAAATATTGGCGTTCGGTGCAGTAAGAAAATGCAAGCATTATTGCAATAAAAAAATTGAGTTAGAAGCTATAAATATGTTTTAATTTAAAAATGTGAAGCTTATGAAATGTTTATCTGGGGGTGTGTCTCATACCTCTTGATGTAATAGTAAAATGATGAATTAATTCCCAGTTAGTTTTTATTAAGCCACAACAGTGTCATGGAAATTATTGGTAACTTTATTTTTAAAGTTTGATAGGGTAGCTTCAAAACTGTTTTTGTTATGGTGCACATGTGTAATGCAATTACATTTTTTTTTCTGCTCCTTTAGTTTCAGATATTAGGACATCATGGCGCAAAGCTATTCAGACAGACGAAACTCCCCATACATCCATTCCTTTGGAAACACCTCGGTTGGAATCGCCTGTAGAACTGGAGCCTGCTTATTGTAGTCAGATAGACATGAGCATGGCCTGCTTTATGTCTACCTCTTGTATTTCTGATGCTAATGACTCATTGGAAATGAGAAGATCTAGCACAGGTAGACAAATTTTCGGTCAACCATTAACCTTACGTCAGAGTGCAAATGATGCGCCTAGTGAGAATCTTTTGGGGCAAGGCGATACATTTGTTATGGAGGAGGAAAGGGAGATGTGTAAACTTGTACCATCATTAATAGATACAAATAGAACTTTTGCTTTAGATAAGCAGTCAGAGTGTAGCTTATTGGACAGTACTTCTCTCTCTGCACAGAAGCAGGAAAATCCTTCAGCACATACAACTCTATCATGGGATTCCTCAAATATGTTTGAGCACAACCATAGTTATGATAGCCATGACGTGATTCAGTTTGGCATACTGCACGAAACTCTTCCAGAGGGAGCGGGCAACTTGAGCCTCAACAGCACAAAAAGTATAGATGCTGATGAAAGTATGGAGAATGTCATCGTAGACTCTGGTCACCTCTTAAAGAAAACGGAGTGTGGCTTGGAGACTATAGAACGTAAAATAGACTTAGAGACTATACGCAGCAGATATGAGGCACTTAAAAAACATTTAACTTTTTGTGAGAATGATTCTCTGCATTCCCGTAAGAGATTCTCTAAGCCTAAATCAGAGTCAAGTCTTCCACATGAAGTATGCAATATGTTTAGCCCTTTGGAAAAAGGTTTAGCATTGGACTTGGATAATGTGAAGACTACTTCAGCGAAAGAAAGAAAGCTGTCTCTCCCGCAACTCATAGTTTTTTCTCCCTCTGAAGACCTCCCTGAAAAGCAAGCGAACATTACAGATGCTTATGAATTTCAAGGTAAGTACTGTTAACCCCCCACCTCACTTTACACTTGTGGTATCATAATTGAACATCTAATTGAGTAGGTTGAATCTTCACAGAAATCTACTATTGTACTCCTTTACATCCCTGTCCTCATTGGTTTTGTGTATGTATGGAAGATAAGTGTCACAAAATTAGATGTTTGCTAAAGTGTCATGATGCTATATACCACCATTGAAAATGATTTAATATAACACTGTGTTTAACCAAAAAAATACAAAAAAACTAAGTGCATTAAATTGAAGTAGGAAAGTTTGAACAGTTAAGCAAACTGGAATATTAACATTTTTGTGTTCTAGGCTCTGGAAAACTGAATAAGACTTTTGATTTTAAAAGGGAAGCCTCCGAACCACCGAAAAATACAGATGAAGTGCTAGGACAGATTATAAAGTTTTAATATTGTGAAACTGGGAGTTTCTGTACAGTTTGTGAAGCCTGTGTTTGTAAATAAATCAAAAACTATTTCTAATTAACTCACAAAATGTATTTATTTTATGTATTTTTATAACCCGCTAAACTTCAGATATCTAGAGAAGGATTTTTTCTCTTTGTATATATGTAATAAAAAAAATCTCAAAATACATTTTTTTTTTTTTTTTTTTTTTTTTTTTTTTAAATAAAGCATACCTAAAATAAACTAAACACCTGTTAGGTTTCCAGACATGAATGTTCTATATTAAAGTTAATCTTTCATGGGGCTTTCTCTTTACATTCTTTCATTTCAATTACTAAATAACCATGGCTGCTTGCTTTAACAAATTTTTGGTATATTTTTTTATATAAATGTAAATTGTTTTGATTGGTTTTAGTGGCAGTCACAGCCGTAGATATGTTTTGGTAAGGCCTGCTTGTTTTAATGCACAATTGTATAAAAAGTTTACATTTTATAACCAGAATCAGCTATTCATGATTTGATCCATGAGTAGTTATGCATAAGCATTAATTTTGTTAGCTTAATTTTCAATAACTATTGAAACTGCTTTAATGTGTTAACTGTCCTTCTTTTTCATGCGTTTGTACCATGTTGAGTGCACCAGCATGGACTCTTTATTTATATATCTATTATCTATCTTTAACAGGGGTAATCATTGGTGCACATCCAAACACATAAGACCACCTATTTCACATATTTTAAACTTGTTTCTTAATGCTGCAAAAAATTGCTTTCTTAATTTTTATTTATCTTATATCTATCTTTTATTTATCATCTATCTAGCCTAGATTCCGGTTAGGCACACATTTTTCATGTAAAATAAACATTACTATCTCTTGGACATCTTAATCCTCAACTGGTTTATGTTCTACGTTATTTTTTATTTAACACCTCTGTTGGTTAATTTCTCTTTACAGAATTGCACTTTATGAGTCACTAATTTAAAAACCTTAGATCTTGGATATTGAAGTATTTTTGATCCTGTACACACAGGGACATTTTAATATTCAATACAAGAATAATTCTATTTATGCCTTCATTATTTAAGATTAAATTAAAGGCACAGTAAACACATTGTAATTTACAAGACATCTCTTATGGTGCTATAGAAGATAAATATTTGCAGTAAAAGAATTAAAAACCGTTTGCTAAAGAATGCAATATATACTAACATTATATTGGTTATTGAACATATCAGCCAAGTCTTATCTGATAAAGCAAATTAGGGAGACAGATGTAGATGATATATAGTAGTTAGCCTTGAGAAGTCAGCAGGGTGCAGTTTAAGTTCTGGGAATTAGAAAATGCTCAATTTTCAGAGCTAAATTAAAAAAAGGGGAAAAAATAAATAGTGTCTTGCAAAGTTGTTTCATTATGTCTAACTAAACGTTATTCAAATATCAAGGTGTTTACTGCCCTTTTAATTTGTTCAACAATGTTCTGATGATCATCATTAATTTATTATATCTAGAAAACTGTAAATCCTGTAAATAAATATATCGACATCTATCTTATTTGGCTTTTCAGTAAAGTAGTAATTTAGCCAAAATCACGTGAAGTTTAAATATGCATTTATTGGTCACTATTTTATTAGAAGGAATAAAATCCTATTTCCAGTGGTTTGTTGTGTTGTATTTTTTTATTTGCAAATACTGACTGGCTTGAAGTAGGGGTAAAACTCCTTACAACTTCAGAGATTTAAATTTCACTTATGTTAGCTGATTTGTGTGTGCATTATTGGTACCCTAAACTAATAAAAATAAGTCCAGTAGAATGAAACTGCATTTCCTTACATGCTTTTTATTTCCATCACTCAAGCTTACTTGGCTATATAGAAAATGTATGAGGAGAAAATATTTCCTTCCATAAGGCAGGGAGAGTCCACAACTTCAATCTATACTGTTGGGAAATGCAACACCTGGCCACCAGAAGGAGGCAGACACACCAGCCAAAGGCTTAAATATCCCTCCCACTTCCCCTATCCCCCAGTCATTCTTTGCCTTTCGTCACTATAGGAGGTGGAGAGAAGTGTCAAGATTTGGATAGTCCTGTAATGGGTATGTTTCCTTCAAAGAAAGGACTGGAGTTTTAAGTAATCATGTCAACCTCTCAGTTGATGAGTTTCACTGCTTGCTGCTACACACTCTAGTCCATGTACATACAATTTAAAAACTCTATACAGGGTCACAGTGTGGCTCCTTTATTCCTGGATAGGATCAAGGGTTAATATCTCAGGGAGATTATTTGAACAGTTTGGGGATTTATATAATGTGAGTGTTTTTTTAGGCTCATAGACTGCATGTTTTTTGGCTTGGAACAAACAGGTTTCACTTTAGTTTTTTTAAGTGTTGCGCAGCTCATAATAGCTTGGCACCCTTTTTCCTAGCAGGGGAAGTCCTGTCTTACGTGACTGTGTGTGGCTCTTTAATCTCCTAACATCATGCTGCAGACCTCATTCCTGAGGAAAGCGTTTTCACGGTTAGTTGTCTGGGTCTAGGAGGCAGTGTTAATTTTGACAGCAAGTTTCAATTTAATCTTAGTTTTAGTCTTTTGACTAAAATGCCATTTTAGTTTTAGTCGTATTTTAGTCATCTGAATTGTTTTAGTTTTAGTCGACTAAATCTCCAGTAGATTTTAGTCGACTAAAATCTAAGGGGTTTAGTTGAAGTGTAATGCATTATTTAAGCATTTCTCTATAATTTGCAAACTAATTATATACTCCAGGAGTAAACATAACTCCTGTTAATATTTATGGTATTAAGGTTTAAACATGCAATACAGACACAGATTTAGCCGTTGTGATATGTAACCCTTTATTAAACTTAAAATTAAATAAAACCAAGTTTCATAAACAAACAGAAGTACAACTTTAAAATATAAGAAAACAAAACTGTAAACTGTATTGGCTGTATTGAACATATTACTCAATATAAAAACTTTAACAGTTCTCTGTTAATTAAAACAAATATCAAGTAACTCAACACAATAAGTTTCTGCAGCTAGCACAGGCACAGCATAACTTAAAGGGCCACTAAACCCAAAATCTTTTTCATGATTCAGATAGAGAATAGAAATTTAAACATTACAATTTACTTCCATTATTTATTTTGTTTCATTTTTTAGATATCCTTAGTTGAAGAAAAAGCAATGCACATGGTGAGCCAATCACACAAGGCTTCTATGTGCAGCAACCAATCAGCAGCTACTGAGCATATCTAGATATGCTTTTCAGCAAAGTATATCAAGAGAATAAAACAAATTAGATAATATAAGTAAATTAGAAAGATTCTCTTTCTAAATCATAAAAGAAAAAATGTGGTGTCATGTTCCTTTAAACCCATATTCATGGGTTATGCTTATTTCTATAGGAAGAATCAATTGATTCAAAAAATTTCGGCAATGATATTAGCACTGCTCTAGAACTTCCAAACTCATATACTCCTGGATTAAAGGTTTATTAACCTGTTTTTATTTATGGTATTAAGGTTTGAACATTCAATACAGATTTAACAGATTTAACTGTTGTGGTATATAACATGTCTTTATCTTAAAATTTAATAAAATTAAGTTTCTTAAATTTTACAAAGAGCAGTAATTGAATATGGATTAATTATAACATCTTGCATAAAATGTTTTTGTCAGCAAATTTTGATTTAGTTTTAGTCATAGTCTTTTGACTAAAATGTCATTTTAGTCCTATTTTAGTCATCAGAATTTCTTTAGTTTTATAGTCATTTTAGTCGACGAAATTAACACTGCTAGGAGGTAGTGAGTGCCCCAGCCATTGGGAGTATTAAGGTGCTGTATTTTTAAGTAAGTTTTATTTTTGATTTCCTTCTGTGAGTATATACAAAGCTATGGAGGATACTACATTAGGTTCTGCCCCTTCTGTACTGATGAATAATTCCTGTTTATATTGTGAGGAGGCTGTGGTTTGCCTGCCTGCTCAATTTTCTTCCATTTGCCTAAACACTGTTCTAAAGTCTAAGAAGGGAGACAAGCCCGCTAATAATCATAGCTCTATAAGCCCTTCTGAGCCGTCTACTTCTCAGGAATCTGGGTCCTGATAAATTACTACCCTTTCTATATTACCTGCTCCACATGCAGTTCCCTGCGGCTCAACTAATACATCTGGAGGGAGCTTTTTTCCAGCGGACTTTACCACGCAGTTAGAATCAGCGGTGTCTGCGGCCCCGAGTGCCTTACCTCACTCTAACAAATGCTAGAGAAAGGTTAAACATAGTTCTCCTCACCTAGAGTCATCTGAATATGTTGGATTTAGCTACTATATCCCAGCTATCCGAGGGTGAGTTAACCTCTGTAGCTTCAGAGGGTGAACTTTCCGAGTCGGAGACTTCAGTTACTAAACCTCCTTCAGCGGAGGAACCCTCCTTTAATAAAAAAACACAGATGCTCAATTTTAAATCTAAAGGAGGTTCTGTCTACTCTAGAGGTTCCAGAGGCTACACTCCCTGAGGAGCCTAAGATTCCTAAATTAGACAGGGTTTACGACGATAGGAAGATCCCTCTGACTTTTCCTGTGCCAGTTAAGATGGTGAACATTATTAGTAACGAATGGGAAAGAGTAGGAACTTCTTCCCCCCCCCCCCCCCATATCTACTTTTAAAAAATTATTCCCGGTCTCTGACTCTCAATTAGATTTGTGGGGCTCCATCCCGAAGCATACTACTATCCCTCTGGAGGATAGTTATTCTTTAACAGAGCCTATGGATAAAAAAAAATTAGAAACTTTTCTGAGGAAGATGTTTCAACATACGTGGCTTTTATTTCAACCGGCGTCAGCTGTAGCTGCAGTTGCTACCTACTGATGTGACACGGTCTGAGCTCATCGAGGTGGAGACTCCCCTTGAGGCTATTCATGAGGGAATTAAGGCACTGAGAATTGCTAACTCCATCTGTGATGTGAATATGCAGATTTGCATAAATGCAAAGGCTGTTGGCTTTGCGGTTCTAGCCCGCCGGGGTCTCTGGTTGCAGTCTTGGTCTGTGGATATGACTTCTAAATCCAGAGTCCTTTCTCTTCCCTTCAAGGGGAAGATTTTATTCGGTTCAGGGCTGGACTCCATTATCTATACGGTTACCAGAGGAAAAGGTGCCTTCCTACCGCATAAGAAGAATAGGCCTAAGGGACGGCAACTGTCTAATTTTAGTGCTGAAAAGTCCCAACGACAGCAATCCTCATCCAAGTCCGAACAGCCAAAGGGTGCTTGGAAGCCGGCTCAGTCCTGGAATAAGTCCAAACAGACTAAGAAGCCCACCGAAAACAAATCAGTATGAAGGGGAGGCCCCGATGCGGGATCGGATCAAGTAGGGGGCAGACTGCCTTTTCAGATGCTTGGTTCCAGGATCTACAGGAATCTTGGGTCCTGGAGGTTGTATCTCAGGCATACAGGATAGGATTCAAGTCTCATCCACCCAGGGGCAGATTACCAGTCTTTCGACAAGACCAAAAGAGAGGGCTGCTGCCTTAGGTTGCGTACGTGATCTCTCCTCTCTAGGAGTAATTGTCCCGGTACTTACAGCAGAAAGAGGTTTGGGGTTTTATTAAAACCTTTTTGTGGTTCCAAAGAAGTAGGGAACTTTTCATCCAATTCTGGACTTAAAGTGCCTAAACAAGTTTCTGAGTGTTCCCTCTTTCAAGATGGAAGCAATACAGTCAATACTTCCTCAGTTCAGGAAGGGCAGTTTATGACCACAATAGACCTGAAGGTAAGCTATTCAGTTCCGAGGTTTGCTTTTCTGGACCAAGACTTCTGATAAGGCTTATTTCTAAGACCAGGGACCTCTTAAAACTGTAGCAACAAGATTCTCTCTTTTTCTCCTGTTGGACACTGATAAGGCACTCTGAAAACATCAAGCGCTTGGAGAACCATTCACACAGACCCACAGAGACTCATGAGTAGTGTAAACAGCTGTTTATTTTAGGGAGACACAGAGTTTGAATACTATTCAGAAATACAGTGAAACACATAATCCTTAGCTCATTCTTAAGGTTGAATAACAACTGCTATATCTTACTCAGCGTTTGTGATATCTAGGTCTAAAAGAAGATTTGACATTACAACAGAAAAAATAGGAATCCTTGTAAGGTATAGCTCTCCCTTTGTCTGTGTGGTCAGTATTTCTTGCACGTGGCTAAAAAGTTCAACAGTACATGTATAGTTTTTATACATGAATAACAACAAATTCTAGTATTAAGTTTGATACAATAAAAATACATAACATAGTTAAATAAGGATACTTGCTTATAAGATACAAAGTATAATATCCTTTTATTCTAAAAAAAAAATATACGAAGATTTTGAAAAGAAAATAAGGAAGAAAGTGGTTAAAGGATATAGGCCTCAAGAATTGTCGTAAGGAAACTAACTAACTAGTTATCTAAGAGTAAGTGTGTGATATATAGGGTATGAAGAATGAGAAGTTGGGTGTTCCTTGGGGTGTCATTACCATTGTGCAGGGGCGCACCAGGACTAGGGAATGGGCTTAACTTATACATTAGGACTCCAATGATCAAAGTGGCCACACCAACAAGGACTGATAAGATCAACAGGTAGATGGCAGCTCATCAGATTAAGGAGCGGGCACTGAAGGGCCAGTGTCTGTCTTTCCATTCTATGGGGCTGCCTTGATCCGGCTGGCATGGATCGATGTCGGGCTCTCGTCAGTAAGGATAGCAGTACGAGTCACTGCGATGACCTCTGTGGGTTGTCCGAAGGGAGGATCCAGGCTTTTATTTTTGTGCAGTCGCTTCACAAGGACCTTGTCTCCAGGCTTGAAAGGGTGCGTTGGTGTACCTGAAGGGGATAGCAAAGAATAAGATACATCACCATAGATGCCATTCAGTTTCTCTACAAGTTGCAAAACATACTCCTCTTGTATAACATTCAGGTCTCCCCTTACCACAGGAGCACCCTTATGTTTAGACCAAGGAGTTGGGAAGGGTCTGCCCATTAAAATTTCAAAGTGTGAATAACCCGTAGTGGCACTAGGGGTCATTCTGACTTCTGCCAATACTGCAGGTAAATATTCAGGCCAATTAGTAAAGGTACCATCAGTTCCCTTCCTCAACTTTTCTTTTATAGTTCTATTCATCCTCTTTACCTGACCTGAGGATTCAGGATTATATGGGATGTGAAATTTCCAGTCAATGGAAAGCAAAGTACAAACATGCTGAGTTACTTGAGAAATTAATGGAGTACCTCTGTCACTATTTATTTGTAGAGGGCAGCCAAACCTAGGTATAATTTCTTTACACAAAATTTTAGCTACTATTTTAGCATTTTCTCTTGCTGTGAGAAAAGCCTCTACCCATTTACTGAATTGATTTACAATATATTTTATGCCTCCTTTTGTGGTGGGCATGTGTGTAAAATCAAACTATAATGTTTGCATAGGGCCATCAGGTGGTGGTAGATGATCTAATTTTTCATGTATGGCACCTCCAGGATTGTTGCGTGCACAATTTAGGCATCTGCTTAGTTGTGCATTCATCATTGAATGTAAGTCATGTATAAAATAACGTTGTGACATGTTGTGTTCCGTATTTTTCTTACTAATGTGTCCAAACCCATGATAGTGTGAGATAAAGAGGGGCTACAGATTTTGGAACACCCACTCTCAGCTCTTTGTCTGACCAGAGACCATTAGAGTCGAGGGTCAGACAGTGATTCCCCCCAAAAGCAATGTCATGTGTTGCTGATTGTTGGAGTGCGATTAAATTTGCATCTTGTGCCAACAAAGGAATATGTACCATTTGCAAATAAGTCATGTGTTTGTGTGTAATCGGGGTGTGATGGACCATTAAATGCAGCATGTTTGGCTAGCTGGTCAGCGAAGGCATTGCCTAATCGTATGTCAGAATTATCAGAGCTATAGCCTTTACATTTAACAATGGCAATAGTCCTTGGGAGTAAGAGTGCTGTTAGGAGGTGATTTACTAAGGTGGAGTGAGAAATACCTTTACCATCAGAAGTGACGAATCCTCTATTACACCAGATTATACCAAAGTCATGTACGACACCAAAGGCATACCTGGAATCAGTGTAAATGGTTACATCTTTGTTAGCAAAAAGTTTACAGGCCTGTGTGAGTGCTACTAATTCTGCAGCTTGAGCAGAAACAAAAGGGAGAGAACCTGCAGTTAAAACAACATTAGGGAGTTTAACGACACAGAAACCTGTAAGGAATAAACCATCAGGGGGTTTAGAGCATGAACCATCAACAAAAACTACATCACCTGTTGGCAAAGGAGTAGAAAAAAAAGATCAGAGCGAGGTGAAGTATCACTTTGAATAAGTTGCAGACAGTCATGGGTGTCGTCAGTGTCAAAAGGAGTGGAAGTTAAAAGTTGATGCAAAAGAGGAACAGGGTCTCCAGAAGGAGAGATGTATTTGACAGTAAGATTTGAGGTGGATGTGAGAATGGTTTCATAGACAGAGCGACGTTGTGCTTTCATGTGTTGTGTAGTAAGGTTACTAAGTACCTGTAAAACTTGATGTGAGGTGTGGAGAATCAGTGTATGGGATAGTACAAGAGTCTGTGCTGCCTCAACCATCATAGTACGGGCAGCAGTGGCTCTTAAGCATGCAGGCATACCCTGAACAATGGTAGGTAATAATTTGGAGTAAAAAGCGACTGGCCTGTATGCTCCCCCATGGTCCTGAACAGCAGCTGTGGTCCCACCCCCCTCTTTGCAATATAGATGAAATAGCAAGGAGTAGTTCAGTAGGCCCAAGGCTGGGACCTTGCACAAAGCAGTTTTGAGTGCATCGTATGCTTCATTCAGGGATGATGTTCAGTTAATGATGGAAGAACAGTCATTTCCTGTAACTGAACGAAGAATATGGTCATAATAAGAACAGGTATCCAAGGGTCAGGTATCCACTGCCTACAATAAGTAACCATCCCTAAAAAGGAAAGCATTGCTTCTTTGGTTCTTGGTCTGGGCAGTGACAAAATGGCTTTAACCCTGTCATGAGAAAGCAGTCTTTTTCCTGCAGCAAGGGTGAAACCTAAGTACTGGACTTGTGGTTTGCATAGCTGGAGTTTCTTTAGTGTAACTTTGTGACCAGTGTCTGCCAGGTGGTGCAGCAAGAGCAAAGAGTCAATGGTGCAACAACGTTCATCTTTACTACACAGTAAAAGATCATCCACATACTGTAGCAGAATGGAACCTTCATGACTCAAGGGTCTTGCGGACCACGGCGGAGTAGGCAGTCGGACTGTCTATAAAGCCCTGAGGCATTCTACAGTATCTAAATTGGCAGTTTCTGTATGAAAAACTAAGTAATGGCCTTGTCTAAAGGGTCTACTGGTATGCTAAAGAAAGCACTGCATAAATCAATTACAGTGACGCAAGTGGCATCACTGGGGATGGATGTGAGTATAGCATTTACATCTGGTAATATTGGGGCCAGGGGTTGGACTAGTGCATTTACAGCACGCAAATCTTGTCATTCTCCATGATACACCATCTGCCTTGCGGATTGGGTTAATGGGTGTGTTATATGGTGATGTTGTAGGTTTAATAATGCCTTTCTGTAGTAATTCTTCAGTGATGGGAGCTATCCCATCCTCCTTGTCCTTTGACTAGGAGTATTGTTTTATGTATACTGGTGCAGAGTTGGGTTTAAGTGTGGTCTTGTATGGTGAGCAAGAAATAAATCCAGGATCAGTGAAAGAAGTTGCCCACAGGGATGGGGGTAGGCTGACAAGGGTGGGAGGGATTTGTAGGGCTGGAGGTTCCAAAGTAATCATACATAAGGCATCATTACCACTAGGGGGTTGTATTGGAATATATGCTCATGGAGGAGGTTTAGGCCTTCCATAGCCATAGGTGGTCTTGTGTGGTGACAAATACCTGATTTGGGGTTATGTACAAACCATCAGGTTCTATGTCTCCCCTATCATGCATAGAAACTGTGGAAAGAAAAGGTTTCTCATAAGTACAGCACATAATGGCATTGTCATTTTTGGAGTAATTAAAAGCTTTTTCAAAGATAGACTTAAATTGTAAAGGAATTTGCATTACATGTGGCACAGTTGCTATTTGAATTTGCTGATTGTCACAGTAGCTATTGTACACTTTATTATATTGACTATTAGACATGTTTACATCATCATCATAGCCAATAATAACAGGAAAAGCAACACAATCAAGGTGTGATGTTTCAGGTATTCTCATTTCCTCCCATGGTGTGGTGTATTAATTTGTATACCTTCTTGTGGATCAATCTGAATGCCAATACCTAATTTACCTAGCAGGTCGCGTCCCAATAAGTTTACTGGAGATTGTGGCATTATACGAAATTTGTTAATTAGTGTGACATGTGATGCAAAGGTAGGGTGTACAGTGAGGGGGGGGGTTGGGACAAAGGAATGGGACTCCACACACGCCAACAGATCTTTCATATGTATTAGTAATTGGCCCTTGATATTCATGTTTAGAAATACTAGAAGCACTAGCTCCTGTGTCAACTAAAAAATCATAGGGAACTTTATTGACAATCACAGAGAGAAGCTGTAGCTCATCCCATGAGTGTGTAATTTGGGCCATATAACATGTGAGGAGTCCCGTCTGCTGGCTGTCCTAGTAAGTATTTCCAGCATTCCAGGATATAGGGAAACATACTGGATTTTGTGATTGCATTTGCTGTTGTGGGTGTGTCTGTGCCTGCTGATTTGCACTTTGTGATCTTTGTTGTGTGCCTTGTGTCTGTCGTGGATGTGGGCATTCACTCTGCCAATGATCTAGAGCCCCACAATTATAACAATCTTGGGAGGAGTTTTGGTTAAAGTTTCTAGTCTGACTATTAAATGTGTTGCAATTTTGGTCATTAAAGTTCTGATTATTAAATGTCCTCTTCCTTGTCTATTGAAATGACCTCTTGCCCTATTTCCTCTCCCTCTATTACCTTGAAAGTCTGCAAAATCCCCACTAATTTGTTCAGCAGGGAACACACCTGCTGCATCTTTCTCCCTTACCTCTTGTTCAAACTGCAAAGAAGTTTTCAAGTGTATTCCTGTTACAGTTTGCTTAATTATCTATGCTGTCTGTGGATACATATTATTTAACATGTACTGTACATACAGTTTGCCCATATTGTTATCTAAATCTAAACAACATTCCTGTATCCAGCAATCTCTAAACCTCTTCATATACTCCGAAACAGACTCATTTGACCTTTGTTTACATGTTGTTGCTATGGTGATATCTTTCCTATCTCCACATTTCTTTGTAATATTTTCCCACATATCTGCTACATGTTTTGGTCTATCCCAGGCATATGCCCCATCATAACTAGGTTTATCATATTGTGGATGTAATTCTGGTGCTATTTCAACAGCATTTAAGTCATCATACTTAGTTATAAGGGAAAATAGAAGTCTATAATCAGGACCACCTAAACACATGTCTTGAGTTATTCTTTTTAAGTAAGCCAAAGCACCAGCAGGACGTTTAATAGGATCAGGGCATTTTTCCGCCCATTTTGCAAGTAGTGCAGTGTCTGGGGGACGTATCAATACTGTGTTTCCTACAGTCATGAATGGATATGCTGTTTCAGTACATCCACTAGCTTGTACTATTTCCTCACTAGCTGTGTTAGTTTCCTGTTTAGTCGCATTGACCATTTTTGTGTCTTTGTTAACTGTTTTTCTTCCTTTGCTAGCCTTTTTTTTATCTCTACTGTTACACTAGCTAACTCCGTCACTGTCCTCATCTTGATTACTTTCTTCTTCACTTTCATTATTTACTGTCTTGATTATTTTGTCCCTTTTCTTTTTAACCTCGTCATATCTGGATCTTTTTATTTTTGTTATTTTGACCTTTTGCTTTTTAACCTCTCTAGTGGTGCTAGTCTTAGTTTTAACTTGTTGCTTATGTGATTTACTAGTTTGTTCAGGAACCTCATCCTTACAAATACCTTCTGTAGCCTCATCATTTGAAACATGTTCTCTATAGCTGTACTCTATTTTATCAGTTTTCTTCTTTTCTACTGTCTTTCATAATGTCACTATTTATTGTCACCTTCTCTGACTGTTCCTTCTGTAATTCCACATCAATGTAATCTTTGAGCATATCTGGGACCTTTTTGCATATTGTAATACTGTCTTGGATACTTTCACTAGACTGTGAGATTCTATAACTAGGTTTTTTCAATATGGCAATTATCGCAGCTACTTCCTCTAATTCTTCATTACTTTTGCTTAAGGCAGACAATTCAGGATATAATTTGTTATGGAAATGTCCTATAGGGGGAACAGGCAAAATGGAAGGAGCATTGGGAACCAAATATGGGGGAGGGGCATTATGATCAGTCCAAAAATAAGCCATTTTAACCCATACCTTCCCACATTCCTTCATATATTTCTTATTCCATTTTGGAGCCCCACATGGTACAGATTTACAGTCATTCCCTTTTTTCTCTAAACACATACATGTTATCATTGTTATATGGGGCTCAATCAAAGAACCTTCCATCGGAAAAGCATGTGAATTTTGCAGTGCTATACCCTCTGTCCAACCAGACAGTCATTAAATGGGTCAGCATAATAACTTTCAGCAATTCTAGTCACAAACTGTTTAGGTGTTTCCCCAGGTAAGGGCTTTGGAATAATATTTTTAAAACTATTTTGGCTTGCATTAGATGGTAAATCTTTAGGACCTTTATATTTCATTTTCATTTGTTTTGTAGCAATTTCATGTGTACTATTGGCAGACCCCATAATAAACTTATCACTTTAAATAAAGCAATTAGAAAAACAAATGCAATACAGCAATTTTAGTTTTTAGCAAGCAGAAAAAGATTGCACATAGAGAAAGCAAAAACTACTACTTAATATTACAACTTATATTCCTTATACAACACTATATACTTCAATATCCTTATTGTGGGACTTAAACCCTTTATTTGTTATAAAAGACTTTAACTTCTAACATAAACTTTAAACACCCTTATAGAAGACTTTAACTTCTAGTATACAACATAAAATACTTTTATAGAAGACTTTAACCTCTATAGTAATACATACATTTTCCCTGAGACTTGAACTCAACCCTATATTAAAGGGATTTTTTTTTTTTTTCAAAGAGGGACTCAAACCCTAAGGGTACGGTCTGTTTCTGGGTCTAGAAATTGACAGGGGAGCAAAGACAAAGAATAAAAGTGTTTACTCACCTTGTGCCAAAATCCACCACTTTCTGACACCAAATTTGATAAGGCTTATTTCTAGGACCAGGGACCCCTTAAAACTGTAGCAACAAGATTCTCTCTCTCCGAACAGCCCAAGGGTACTTGGAAGCTGGCTCAGTCCTGGAATAAGTCCAAACAGACTAAGAAGCCCACCGAAAACAAATCAGTATGAAGGGGCGTCCCCCAATCCGGGATCGGATCGAGTAGGGGCAGACTGTCTTTTTAGATGCTTGGTTCCAGGATGTACAGGAATCTTGGGTCCTGGAGGTTGTATCTCAGGGATACAGGATAGGATTCAAGTCTCATCCACCCAGGGGCAGATTCCCACTCTCCAGTCTTTCGACAAGACCAGAAAACAGGGTTGCCGCCTTAGGTTGCATTACTTCTTAAAGTAACAGCTTTTTTTCATTAGCATTTTATGTTTGGGACAATATCTTAGCTATGGACACGGAACAAGAGTCTGTTTCCTTTGACAAATGTTTTTTGTTTATAGGCCCAAATTGTTTTGCCTATGCAATTTTGTTCAACATGTTTAGCTAGAACCCTAAAGCTTAAAGATAAATTACTCCCTTCTGAGCCTATTGTCTCTCAGGATAATGCTGTTTAGGATATGCCACAGCTTTCACCTCAAACGTCCCAAGCCTCAATAGTTTCACATACAGTGCCCTGCGGTTTCTCTCAGCCTCCTGGAGGTGTGTATTTGCCTGCAGATTTTGCTGCACAGATATCTTCTGCGGTGTCTGCGGCCTTATCTGCTTTTCCCATTGTAGGTAAGCGCAAGAGGAAATCATATCAAGGTGTCTGTTCCATCCTCTTCTGTGAAGGTTGACCTTCCTCATAAGTCTGATGAGGAGGATACCTCGGTAGCTTCTGAGGGTGAGATCTCCAATTCTGCCAGTGTAAATCCATTGACTGATTCTGAAAAAGTAGATTTAAGCTTGATCACCTTACTTTTAAAGGAGGTACTGGCTACTTTGGACGACTCCGACCCTTCTGTCGCTGTCAACCCTAAAAGGTATGGTAAACTTAATAAATACTATGATGGTTCTTCTTCCGTGGAAGTATTTCCTGTTCCAGATCATGTGTCAGAGATCATATCACAGGAATGGGATAAGCCAGGGATACCTTTTTCCCCTTCTCCCGTTTTTAAAAAGACGTTTCCTGTTGCTGATTCCATTTGGGACTCATGGCGCACTGTGCCTAAGGTGGAAGGAGCTATTTCTACTCTGGGTAAGAGAACCACGATTCCTATAGAGGATAGCTGTTCTTTTAAGGATCCCATGGATAAAAAGTTTGTAGGCTTATTTAAAGACAATGTACATTCATCAGGGATTACAATGGCAACCTGCTGTTTGTATTGCTACGGTAGCAAGCGCAGCATCTTATTGGTGTGATGCTTTGTGTGAGCTGATTTTAGAGGAGACTTTGTTAGAGGAGATCTAAGATAGGATCAAGGCTCTTAAGCTGACCAATTCCTTTATCTCTGATGCCAACATGCAAGTCATTAGACTGGGAGCCCTTTTTGGTCCTGGTCTGGCGGAGATAATTTCTGAAATTACAGGTAGAAAGGGGTCTTTTATACCACAAGACAAGAAGAATAGACCTAAGGGGTGCCAAAATTCAAATTTTCGTTCCTTTCGTAACTTCAAAAGTCTTCCTCCTCCAAGCCGAAGCAGTCCAAGTCCTCTTGGATATCCATAAAGCCTTGGAATAAGGGGAAACAGTCAAAGAAGCCTTAATCTGAGGCTAAATCAGCATGAAGCGTCTGCCCCCCGGTCCAGTATTGGATCAAGTGGGGGGCAGGCTTTCCTTTTTTCGTCAAGCTTGGATACGTGATGTCCCAAATCCTTGGGCTGTGGACATCGTATGCTATGTTGTGGCTTACTGGCTAGCTCACTGGGCTTGCAAGCAGAAGGTCCAGAGTTCAAATCCACCTTCAGGTGCTGGTTGTTAACTTTTTGTTCATTATTGCTATTTCCTCTGCTCACAGAGTTTCTGAACTCTCGGCGCTGCAGTGGGATTCCCCTTACCTTATTTTTCATGAGGATAAGGCAGTCCTTCGTACTAAATTGGGGGTTTCTCCTAAGTTCGTTTCGGATCGAAACATTAATCAGGAAATCTTGTCCTCCCAGGGGCAGATTCCTCCTCTCAAGATTATCTGCAGACCAGGTAAAAAGAGAGGCCTTCTTAAACTGCGTTCAGGACCTTCCCTCCCTGGGAGTGATTCTTCCAGTTCCGGTAAGGGAACAGGGTCTAGGATTCTATTCAAATCTGTGGTTCCCAAAAAAGAGGAAACTCTTCGACCCATTTTAGATCTAAAATGTCTCAACAAATTTCTCAGTTTCTCGCAAACCAGTTACTCGTAAGATTTACCATAAGGTATGGCGCAAATACCTATATTGGTGTGAATCGAAAGGCTTCTCTTGGAGCATGGTCAGAATTTCTAGAATTTTGTCTTTTCTCCAGGAAGGTCTGAAGAAGGGTTTCACAGTCAGTTCTCTGAAGGGTCAGTTTTCTGCACTGTCTTTTCTTTTACACAAATGTCTGGTGGATGTGCCAATCTTTTTCTCAGGCCTTGGTCAGAATCAGACCTGTGTTTAAACCTGTTGCTACTCCTTGGATCTTGAATCTTGTGCTTAAAGTTTTGCAGCAGGCTCTGTTGGAGCCAATGCATTCTGTAGATATTGTTATCTTGGAACTTGTTGTTCCTTCTTGTCCTAATCCTTTTTCTCATAAGGAACATCTTTTGCATAATTTGGATGTTTTGCATGCTCTAAAATTTTACCTACAGGCTACTAAAGATTTTCGTCAGGCTTCTGCCCTTTTTGTTTGTTTCTCAGGAAAGCGGAAGGGTTAGAAAGCCACCTCTACTACTCTTTCCCTCTGGTTGAGAAGTATGATTCGTTTTGCTTATATTGTGGAGACGGACGTCTCTGTTTCTGATTCCTCAGGATCGGGGAATCAAGGGACCGCTGAGCAATCCGCCTCTGGAGCTTCTGTCCTCCGAGTGGCGAGTTCCCTTCCACCATCTCTTATTACGCATGCAGGTAACCCAGACTTTGCTTATCCTTCTCGGTAAGGTAGCTTGTTCCCACCGGGGGTTTTGGCACAATGTCGCATGTCCATAATTTTGGCACTGGCGAATCTGCAAGTTCCAGAAAGTTGCTTTAGATATTTTTCATGTTCCGTTATCCGGTGCTCCTCAGGCATGGGATGGCCTGTTCAGTTCTCTGGGGGAACGAGTGTCCCTGAGGCTTCAGGGGGTCAACCTTCGGGGCCGGAGTCGTCTTTTGCTCTGGCAGCGGTATGCTGTGCTTTTCAGTATATAGTGGCGCGCTTTGTGTTCTATTGAGGCACGCTTTGGCATCGTTGGAAGATCCGATCCTTATTGGATCTGAGAATTCTCAGTCTTCTTCCTCTAATAGCTTGCTGAAATAGATATAAGGGGATGAAGTATTCCTCTTATAGGCTTATTTGTTGAGTATCCTTTTTCAGTTCTGAGCTTGGAAGAATAGGGTCCCTGTTGGGCTATACTGCGGGTGTGTCTGTTCTCATTGGGTGATACGGGTTGCCTCTTTATTCACTCCGGTTTGGATGATTGTTTATTGATTACAGCTCATGTTTGTTTTATTTTTCCTTCGGGAATTATATTTTCTGGAATAAGATACTCACCATCTTTTTGATCACCATCTTTTTGAGGGTCCCTGTTGGGCTATACTGCGGGTGTGTCTGTTCTCATTGGGTGATACGGGTTGCCTCTTTATTCACTCCGGTTTGGATGATTGTTTATTGATTACAGCTCATGTTTGTTTTATTTTTCCTTCGGGAATTATATTTTCTGGAATAAGATACTCGCCATCTTTTTGATCGCATCATTTACGGAAGTTTGTTCTAAAGGACGGGTTTGGTCCTATGCTTATCTGCCGTTTATCTCCCTCTGGGGGTGGATATATGAGGCCTTGGGCCCTTGGTTGCAGGCTAGTCCTGCTTGGGTTCAGATCCTTCTGTCCCTCTTTCAGACTCATGGCGCCTGTTCTGCCTGGCTGATCCGGTTAAGGTGCCGAGTGCTTCACATTATTATTATTCTTGTTTTTAATTTACAAGTTCTACTGAGCATTCTGGAAGGACCTAAGGGTTGTGTGGCGTGGAGGATTGGTTCAGTCCTCATTAGCCTTTTTAGCTGGTCGTCTGGGATTCGGTGGAGTCCCGCTGCGACACACTCAGTTGTTTCCGATCTCTGTCGGGACTTAGAGTGTTCTTTCCCGCGTGGGTGAAGATTTGGAGGATTTAGGGCCTCCTTGCCGCCAGTTCCAGGTGGTCTTGCCTTTTAGGTTTTTTTTGGACTTGTTCCTTTTGTGGTCTCTTCTTTAGGGACTTCCGGACCTTAGCAGTTTAGCCGCCTTCTGGGAGGGCCTGTGGCCTTTTCCTGTTTTTGGGAGTTCGTTTTTCCCTATTGGGGACGATAGGCTGTGTGGTGTCCTTCTCCAAGCTTTGCTTAGGGTTTTTCTACCAGGATTGGGATGCTTTGCATTCTTTTTCCTTTTGTGGGTTCCTCTGGTTACGTACTCTGAGGTGTTTATGGAGACGTTTAGGGGCACACTGGCGTGGCCTCGTGATTTGCTCTAGCCTTGTTCTACTCCCTCTTCGGACGACTTGATCCTCAATGTTTTCTCTTGGTCCTGGATGCCTTATTGGTGTTCTGCACGCCTTTTTGGGCTCTAGAGTCTTGTAGCGACTCTGTTGTGCTCTAGCTCCTTTTGGAGTGCTGGACTCCGGCAAGGGGTGTTCTTTCCCTTTGAGTTGGGAATTTTCGAGTGACTCTTGTTTTCCGTTGTTTCCAGGTTAGTCCGGTCTTCCCCTGTGAGGTCTGTTTTCAGACAGGGTATTTGTGTTCCCTGTGGTGTGGTTGGTTCCACACATTCTGGGCTCGGGCCTATAGTTTTTGTCTTGGATCTTTCTGGATGTCTGAAACCTTATGATCCTGTGGCTGGTTCAGTGCGTTCCAGTTTTTCCAGGGAACATTGGCTATGACCTATGGTAGTTGAGCTGCTTGCAACTTGGCCAGGATCTGTGCGTTTTTGTATACGCTCCTTTTGGTCTGTCCTGTCCTTTGAATGAGTGCTCTACTTCATTGGGATGATTTTGATTCAGCTTTTGTTTTCATCAGTCTCCGGGTGGAGGTTCTCTTAGGAGTTCCTATTTGAAGGACCTATTTGGGTTGGCACCCGAACTCTATTGGGGTGGCTAGGTCCGTCCCATTCTGTCCTTTTTTTGGGCCGGAGATTGGGGTCCTTTTGTTCCCCTGTTTGTCAGATCTAGCTGTCGCTTGGCTGGTCTGGTGTTGGGAGCAGGATCTGGGGTTAGTCCTCTTTGAGGTTTCGGGTGTTTTTTCATGGTGGCTTGTGGAAGCCTGTGATGTGTTCAGTGGATGTTTTGCAGTTTGAAGGTGGGGTTGGTGCTCTGATCTGGTATTTTGGTTAAAGCAACAGCTTAGGTCTTTCGAAAACTCAGGATTGATTCCCATTGCTGGGAAGTGTTTTTTTTTTATCAAATCTTCTTCAGCTGCTCTTTACTTGCTCTGCAAGTATTTTTGTTTTCAAGTCATCCTGGTATGACTCTTGCATGTGCTTGATGCAGGTGTTTTCTATCTGGGTTTGCGGCACGCATTTTGGCTTCTGAATATCTTGATATTCTGAGTTCCTTGCGACTTGAGGAGATTGTCTTCAGTTGTTACTTAGGGTGCGTTGCACTGTAATAGGAGAAGTTTTCTTCTCTGTTTTCGGATCCCGGTCCTAATCTTGTTCTCTTTGGGGTCTAGGTGTTGCCTCCCCTTTTTTCTCAGGACTGGTTTTTGGTCTTCTTGAGCTTGACTTGGTCCTGGAGTTTTTTCCTTATTTTACTTGGAAATTGTTGTACCCTATTTAGGGTCTTCTGGGTATCCTTGTCTGGTTCTCTCTGTTCTCTTCCTTTTGGGAGTTTACGGTAGTTGTTCCCTTCTCTCGTAAGGGGTGTGTTGTGGGGGACCGACTGCTGGGCGATAGTGTCTCCCGGAGGCGTTTTGGCTCTGTCAAGTCTAATTTCTGCGGTCTCTAGCAAGGCTTGTAATCTGTGGGTCAGTGTCCTTAATCAAAGTTTTCTCGGCTTCGGACGAAGTGTTTTTTTTTGATAGGTAGTGGTTTCATGCCTGGTGCCCTCAGAATGGGCCGCCTTTTGTACCCTCCTGTTTTAGCATCCAGTGTCCTCTATAGTGTCGGTATTGTTTTCCAAAAGTAATGACTGCAGCTGTGGACTCTTTCCATTTATGAAGAAAAACATAAATTATGCTTACCTGATAATTTTATTTTCTTCAGATGGAAAGAGTCCACAGCTCCCCACCCGTATTTTTTCTGTGGGGCATCTGTTTTTTGTTCGTCTGGCACCTTTTCACCCTGATATTTATTCTACTGTTCCTTGTTCCTCGGCAGAATGACTGGGGGATGAGGTAAGTGGGAGGGGTATTTAATCCTTTGGCTGGGGTGTCTTTGCCTCCTCCTGGTGGCCAGGTTCTGAATACCCAAAAGTAATTAATGCAGCTGTGGACTCTTTCCATCTGAAGAAAAGAAAATTATCAGGTAAGCATAAATTGTTATTAATGAAATTTGCTAAATGCTTTATTTCATGTTTTATAAACAAATTGCATTATTTAAATTTTTTAAATCTTACATTATTAAATATTCATTATTTTTGTATCCTATAATTCCTGTCAATCACTTCTTTGTCTCCGCCCATCAATGTAGCTTCTCAGCACCTTATAAACATACCGCAGTCCCGCCTGCTGTGCACATCACTATTAGAGCTATTCCCATAATTTTATTACCTCGGTCCCTCAGAAAATGTTGCTTTCATAGTACAGCAATCCCGCCCCTTAAACACATCACTATGATCAGAGTGATTTGCATCAATGAAAATCAATAAGACAATTATTTTTATTATCTCTTTCCCTCAGAAAACGTTGCCTCAAAAGTAAAGTGACGTGTACAGCAGTCCTGCCTGCTGTACACATCACTAGGAGTAGAGCCGCGCGTTCAGAACAAATGAACACTTTCTAATATTTTTTTTTTCTTTTAGCCATCTCCTCTCCAAATGTATTGCTTTACAAGCAGGTTGACATGTACAGCAGTCCCGCCCGATGTACATGTCACTGTTATGGGTAGAGCGTTCACATCATAGCTAAACGAACGATTCTTATCCTGCAATCGTGTGTGCTTTTTATCATAACAATAGTGCATACCTTCAATCAGCTTGTCTAAAATAAAAAAAAATGAAAGTAGAATGAAAAAATAAATGCGCTTTGATAACGAAAAAAAAAGAGCATTTACAAAAATTAGAAATTTTGATAAACATCAATCAGTTGAGGTAAATTTTTGTGCCAATCGTGTAGAAAAGTAATACGCACTGACAGACAGTGGTTACTATGCATGCTTCAAAGGACCAGATGGCGGAGCTTTTGATTGGGCAGAACAAAGGGAAAAAATTAAACAGAGGAGGGAGGCTGGCAGGGGAGCATAATCTATAAAATAATAGATTAATAATAAAAAAATAATAATACAGGGAGTGCAGAATTATTAGGCAAGTTATATTTTTGAGGATTAATTTTATTATTGAACAACAACCATGTTCTCAATGAACCCAAAAAACTCATTAATATCAAAGCTGAATAGTTTTGGAAGTAGTTTTTAGTTTGTTTTTAGTTATAGCTATTTTAGGGGGATATCTGTGTGTGCAGGTGACTATTACTGTGCATAATTATTAGGCAACTAAACAAAAAACAAATATATACCCATTTCAATTATTTATTTTTACCAGTGAAACCAATATAACATCTCAACATTCAAAAATATACATTTCTGACATTCAAAAACAAAACAAAAACAAATCAGTGACCAATATAGCCACCTTTCTTTGCAAGGACATTCAAAAGCCTGCCATCCATGGATTCTGACAGTGTTTTGATCTGTTCACCATCAACATTGCGTGCAGCAGCAACCACAGCCTCCCAGACACTGTTCAGAGAGGTGTACTGTTTTCCCTCCTTGTAAATCTCACATTTGATGATGGACCACAGGTTCTCAATGGGGTTCAGATCAGGTGAACAAGGAGGCCATGTCATTAGATTTTCTTCTTTTATACCCATTCTTGCCAGCCACGCTGTGGAGTACTTGGACGCGTGTGATGGAGCATTGTCCTGCATGAAAATCATGTTTTTCTTGAAGGATACAGACTTCTTCCTGTACCACTGCTTGAAGAAGGTGTCTTCCAGAAACTGGCAGTAGGACTGGGAGTTGAGCTTGACTCCATCCTCAACCCGAAAAGGCCCCACAAGCTCATCTTTGATGATACCAGCCCAAACCAGTACTCCACCTCCACCTTGCTGGCGTCTGAGTCGGACTGGAGCTCTCTGCCCTTTACCAATCCAGCCACGGGCCCATCCATCTGGCCCATCAAGACTCACTCTCATTTCATCAGTCCATAAACCCTTAGAAAAATCAGTCTTGAGATATTTCTTGGCCCAGTCTTGGCGTTTCAGCTTGTGTGTCTTGTTCAGTGGTGGTCGTCTTTCAGCCTTTCTTACCTTGGCCATGTCTCTGAGTATTGCACATCTTGTGCTTTTGGGCACTCCAGTGATGTTGCAGCTCTGAAATATGGCCAAACTGGTGGCAAGTGGCATCTTGGCAGCTGCACGCTTGACTTTTCTCAGTTCATGGGCAGTTATTTCTCCAACATAGGTGTGTCCGGTCCACGGCGTCATCCTTACTTGTGGGATATTCTCTTCCCCAACAGGAAATGGCAAAGAGCCCAGCAAAGCTGGTCACATGATCCCTCCTAGGCTCCGCCTACCCCAGTCATTCTCTTTGCCGTTGTACAGGCAACATCTCCACGGAGATGGCTTAGAGTTTTTTAGTGTTTAACTGTAGTTTTTATTATTCAATCAAGAGTTTGTTATTTTAAAATAGTGCTGGTATGTACTATTTACTCTGAAACAGAAAAGAGATGAAGATTTCTGTTTGTATGAGGAAAATGATTTTAGCAATCGTTACTAAAATCCATGGCTGTTCCACACAGGACTGTTGAGAGGAATTAACTTCAGTTGGGGGAACAGTGAGCAGTCTCTTGCTGCTTGAGGTATGACACATTCTAACAAGACGATGTAATGCTGGAAGCTGTCATTTTCCCTATGGGATCCGGTAAGCCATGTTTATTAAGATAGTAAATAAGGGCTTCACAAGGGCTTATTAAGACTGTAGACTTTTTCTGGGCTAAATCGATTCATATATTACACATATTTAGCCTTGAGGAATCATTTAATCTGGGTATTTTGATAAAATTATATCGGCAGGCACTGTTTTAGACACCTTATTCTTTAGGGGCTTTCCCAAATCATAGGCAGAGCCTCATTTTCGCGCCGGTGTTGCGCACTTGTTTTTGAGAGGCATGACATGCAGTCGCATGTGTGAGGAGCTCTGATACATAGAAAAGACTTTCTGAAGGCGTCATTTGGTATCGTATTCCCCTTTGGGCTTGGTTGGGTCTCAGCAAAGCAGATACCAGGGACTGTAAAGGGGTTAAAGTTAAAAACGGCTCCGGTTCCGTTATTTTAAGGGTTAAAGCTTCCAAATTTGGTGTGCAATACTTTTAAGGCTTTAAGACACTGTGGTGAAATTTTGGTGAATTTTGAACAATTCCTTCATATTTTTTCGCAATTGCAGTAATAAAGTGTGTTCAGTTTAAAATTTAAAGTGACAGTAACGGTTTTATTTTAAAACGTTTTTTGTACTTTGTTATCAAGTTTATGCCTGTTTAACATGTCTGAACTACCAGATAGACTGTGTTCTGAATGTGGGGAAGCCAGAGTTCCTTCTCATTTAAATAAATGTGATTTATGTGACAATGACAATGATGCCCAAGATGATTCCTCAAGTGAGGGGAGTAAGCATGGTACTGCATCATTCCCTCCTTCGTCTACACGAGTCTTGCCCACTCAGGAGGCCCCTAGTACATCTAGCGCGCCAATACTCCTTACTATGCAACAATTAACGGCTGTAATGGATAATTCTATCAAAAACATTTTAGCCAAAATGCCCACTTATCAGCGTAAGCGCGACTGCTCTGTTTTAGATACTGAAGAGCATGACGACGCTGATGATAATGGTTCTGAAAGGCCCCTACACCAGTCTGATGGGGCCAGGGAGGTTTTGTCTGAGGGAGAAATTTCAGATTCAGGGAAAATTTCTCAACAAGCTGAACCCGATGTGATTACATTTAAATTTAAGTTGGAACATCTCCGCGCTCTGCTTAAGGAGGTATTATCCACTCTGGATGATTGTGAGAGTTTGGTCATCCCAGAGAAACTATGTAAAATGGACAAGTTCCTAGAGGTCCCGGGGCTCCCAGAAGCTTTTCCTATACCCAAGCGGGTGGCGGACATTGTAAATAAAGAATGGGAAAGGCCCGGTATACCTTTCGTCCCTCCCCCCATATTTAAAAAATTGTTTCCTATGGTCGACCCCAGAAAGGACTTATGGCAGACAGTCCCCAAGGTCGAGGGAGCGGTTTCCACTTTAAACAAACGCACCACTATACCCATAGAAGATAGTTGTGCTTTCAAAGATCCTATGGATAAAAAATTAGAAGGTTTACTTAAAAAGATGTTTGTTCAGCAGGGTTACCTTCTACAACCAATTTCATGCATTGTCCCTGTCACTACAGCCGCGTGTTTCTGGTTCGATGAGCTAGTAAAGGCGGTCGATAGTGATTCTCCTCCTTATGAGGAGATTATGGACAGAATCAGTGCTCTCAAATTGGCTAATTCTTTCACCCTAGACGCCACTTTGCAATTGGCTAGGTTAGCGGCTAAGAATTCTGGGTTTGCTATTGTGGCGCGCAGAGCGCTTTGGTTGAAATCTTGGTCAGCTGATGCGTCTTCCAAGAACAAACTACTTAACATTCCTTTCAAGGGGAAAACGCTGTTTGGCCCTGACTTGAAAGAGATTATCTCTGATATCACTGGGGGTAAGGGCCACGCCCTTCCTCAGGATCGGCCTTTCAAGGCCAAAAATAAACCTAATTTTCGTCCCTTTCGTAGAAACGGACCAACCCAAAGTGCTACGTCCTCTAAGCAAGAGGGTAATACTTCTCAAGCCAAGCAAGCTTGGAGACCAATGCAAGGCTGGAACAAGGGAAAGCAGGCCAAGAAACCTGCCACTGCTACCAAGACAGCATGAAATGTTGGCCCCCGATCCGGGACCGGATCTGGTGGGGGGCAGACTCTCTCTCTTCGCTCAGGCTTGGGCAAGAGATGTTCTGGATCCTTGGGCACTAGAAATAGTCTCCCAAGGTTATCTTCTGGAATTCAAGGGGCTTCCCCCAAGGGGGAGGTTCCACAGGTCTCTTCAGACCACATAAAAAGACAGGCATTCTTACATTGTGTAGAAGACCTGTTAAAAATGGGAGTGATTCATCCTGTTCCATTAGGAGAACAAGGGATGGGGTTCTACTCCAATCTGTTCATAGTTCCCAAAAAAGAGGGAACGTTCAGACCAATCTTAGATCTCAAGATCTTAAACAAGTTTCTCAAGGTTCCATCGTTCAAAATGGAAACCATTCGAACAATTCTTCCTTCCATCCAGGAAGGTCAATTCATGACCACGGTGGATTTAAAGGATGCGTATCTACATATTCCTATCCACAAGGAACATCATCGGTTCCTAAGGTTCGCATTCCTGGACAAGCATTACCAGTTCGTGGCGCTTCCTTTCGGATTAGCCACTGCTCCAAGGATTTTCACAAAGGTACTAGGGTCCCTTCTAGCGGTGCTAAGACCAAGGGGCATTGCTGTAGTACCTTACTTGGACGACATTCTGATTCAAGCGTCGTCCCTTCCTCAAGCAAAGGCTCACACGGACATCGTCCTGGCCTTTCTCAGATCTCACGGATGGAAAGTGAATGTGGAAAAGAGTTCTCTATCTCCGTCGACAAGGGTTCCCTTCTTGGGAACAATAATAGACTCCTTAGAAATGAGGATTTTTCTGACAGAGATACAAGTAAATCAGAGGACCAGAGACTCACTCCGTTGGTGGCTGTCCCTGGACAACCTGTCACAAGGGATGACCTTCCGCAGACCAGAGTGGGTCATTGTCACGACCGACGCCAGTCTGATGGGCTGGGGCGCGGTCTGGGGATCCCTGAAAACTCAGGGTCTTTGGTCTCGGGAAGAATCTCTTCTACCGATAAATATTCTGGAACTGAGAGCGATATTCAATGCTCTCAAGGCTTGGCCTCAGCTAGCGAGGGCCAAGTTCATACGGTTTCAATCAGACAACATGACGACTGTTGCGTACATCAACCATCAGGGGGGAACAAGGAGTTCCCTGGCGATGGAAGAAGTGACCAAAATCATTCAATGGGCGGAGACTCACTCCTGCCACCTGTCTGCAATCCACATCCCAGGAGTGGAAAATTGGGAAGCGGATTTTCTGAGTCGTCAGACATTGCATCCGGGGGAGTGGGAACTCCATCCGGAAATCTTTGCCCAAATCACTCAACTGTGGGGCATTCCAGACATGGATCTGATGGCCTCTCGTCAGAACTTCAAAGTTCCTTGCTACGGGTCCAGATCCAGGGATCCCAAGGCGACTCTAGTAGATGCACTAGTAGCACCTTGGACCTTCAAACTAGCTTATGTATTCCCGCCGTTTCCTCTCATCCCCAGGCTGGTAGCCAGGATCAATCAGGAGAGGGCGTCGGTGATCTTGATAGCTCCTGCGTGGCCACGCAGGACTTGGTATGCAGATCTGGTGAATATGTCATCGGCTCCACCATGGAAGCTACCTTTGAGACGAGACCTTCTTGTTCAAGGTCCGTTCGAACATCCGAATCTGGTCTCACTCCAGCTGACTGCTTGGAGATTGAACGCTTGATCTTATCGAAGCGAGGGTTCTCAGATTCTGTTATTGATACTCTTGTTCAGGCCAGAAAGCCTGTAACTAGAAAAATTTACCACAAAATTGGGAAAAAATATATCTGTTGGTGTGAATCTAAAGGATTCCCTTGGGACAAGGTTAAGATTCCTAAGATTCTATCCTTCCTTCAAGAAGGATTGGAAAAAGGATTATCTGCAAGTTCCTTGAAGGGACAGATTTCTGCCTTGTCTGTGTTACTTCACAAAAAGCTGGCAGCTGTGCCAGATGTTCAAGCCTTTGTTCAGGCTCTGGTTAGAATCAAGCCTGTTTACAAACCTTTGACTCCTCCTTGGAGTCTCAACTTAGTTCTTTCAGTTCTTCAGGGGGTTCCGTTTGAACCCTTACATTCCGTTGATATTAAGTTATTATCTTGGAAAGTTTTGTTTTTGGTTGCAATTTCTTCTGCTAGAAGAGTTTCAGAATTATCTGCTCTGCAGTGTTCTCCTCCTTATCTGGTGTTCCATGCAGATAAGGTGGTTTTACGTACTACGTTTCTAACAAAAACATTAACCAGGAGATAGTCGTACCTTCTCTGTGTCCGAAACCAGTTTCGAAGAAGGAACGTTTGTTGCACAATTTGGATGTTGTTCGCGCTCTAAAATTCTATTTAGATGCTACAAAGGATTTTAGACAAACATCTTCCTTGTTTGTTGTTTATTCCGGTAAAAGGAGAGGTCAAAAAGCAACTTCTACCTCTCTCTCTTTTTGGATTAAAAGCATCATCAGATTGGCTTACGAGACTGCCGGACGGCAGCCTCCCGAAAGAATCACAGCTCATTCCACTAGGGCTGTGGCTTCCACATGGGCCTTCAAGAACGAGGCTTCTGTTGATCAGATATGTAGGGCAGTGACTTGGTCTTCACTGCACACTTTTACCAAATTTTACAAGTTTGATACTTTTGCTTCTTCTGAGGCTATTTTTGGGAGAAAGGTTTTGCAAGCCGTGGTGCCTTCCATCTAGGTGACCTGATTTGCTCCCTCCCATCATCCGTGTCCTAAAGCTTTGGTATTGGTTCCCACAAGTAAGGATGACGCCGTGGACCGGACACACCTATGTTGGAGAAAACAGAATTTATGTTTACCTGATAAATTACTTTCTCCAACGGTGTGTCCGGTCCACGGCCCGCCCTGGTTTTTTAATCAGGTCTGATAATTTATTTTCTTTAACTACAGTCACCACGGTATCATATGGTTTCTCCTATGCAAATATTCCTCCTTAACGTCGGTCAAATGACTGGGGTAGGCGGAGCCTAGGAGGGATCATGTGACCAGCTTTGCTGGGCTCTTTGCCATTTCCTGTTGGGGAAGAGAATATCCCACAAGTAAGGATGACGCCGTGGACCGGACACACCGTTGGAGAAAGTAATTTATCAGGTAAACATAAATTCTGTTTTTGCGCCTTGGTTTTTCCACACGCTTCTTGCGACCCTGTTGACTATTTTGAATGAAACGCTTGATTGTTCGATGATCACGCTTCAGAAGCTTTGCAATCCCTCTGCAAGATATCTCACTATTTTTGACTTTTCTGAGCCTGTCAAGTCCTTCTTTTGACTCATTTTGCCAAAGGAAAGGAAGTTGCCTAATAATTATGCACACCTGATACAGGGTGTTGATGTCATTAGACCACACCCCTTCTCATTACAGAGATGCACATCACCTAATATGCTTACTTGGTAGTAGGCTTTCGAGCCTATACAGCTTGGAGTAAGACAACATGCATAAAGAGGATGATTTGGTCAAAATACTCATTTGCCTAATAATTCTGCACTCCCTGTAGAAGTATTAAAAAAAAATGAAGAGGTTTTTATAAAAATTATGGCATGAAATTTAATTTTTTTTAAAGTTATATTGAAGAGTTTACCATCCCTTTAACAGCTATGCAGTGGTGGCACTGCTGGCCAGGAGAGAATATCTCACTAGTAATTGGAATGATGTTGTGGACTCTCCATGTCTGTAAAGAAAGAAATTTATCAGGTAAGCATAAATTTTGTTATCTCGTTTTTCATGCTGATAAGGAGGTTTAACACACTAAGCTAGGGTTCCTCACTAAGGTGGTGTCGAATCATAACATTAATCAAGATATTGTTGTTCCTTCCTTGTGCCCTAATCCTCCTTCAGTGAAGGAACGTTTGCTTTATAATCTAGATGTGGTTCGTGCTTTGAAGTTCTATCTTCAGGCTACTAAGGAATTCAGACAATCTTCCTCTTTGTCATCTATACAGGGAAGCGTAAGGGGCAGAAGGCTACTACAACTTCCCTATCTTTCTGGTTGAGAAGTGTCATCCACTTAGCTTATGAGACAGTGGGATAACAGCCTCCTGAGAGGATAACAGCTCATCCCACTAGAGCAGTGGCATCCTCTTGGGCTTTTAAGAGCGAAGCCTCAATGGATTAGATTTGTAAGGCGCCTACATTGTCCTCCTTACACACTTTTTCTAAATTTTACAAGTTTGATGTGTTTGCTTCAGCTGAAGCAGCTTTCGGGAGAAAAGTTTTGCAGGCTGTGGTGTCCTCAGAATAGTGTCCGCCTCTTTTTTCTGTTCCCTCCCGTTATTCATTCAGTGTCCTCTGGAGCTTGGGTATAGTTTTCCAACCAGTAAGGAATGAAGTCGTGGACTCTCCCTGCCTTATGGAAGGAAAACATAATTTATGCTTACCAGATAAATTATTTTTCTTTCTGGCAGGGAGAGTCCACGACCCTGCCCGTAATTTATGTTTTTGATGGGCGGCTCCCTTTTTATATTATTTCTTCTGGCACCTTTTATACCCTCATGTTTCTCCTGCTTTTCCTTGTTCCCTCGGCAGAATGACTGGGGGATAGGGGAAGTGGGAGGGATATTTAAGCCTTTGGCTGGGGTATCTTTGCCTCCTCCTGGTAGCCAGGTGTTGTATTTCCCAACACTATGGAATTAAGTAGTGGACTCTCTCTGCCAGGAAGGAAAGGAATTTATCTGTTAAGCACAAATTATGTCATTAACCCTTTCAGATGGTGCTAGATGCAAGGTAATCATATAAGAAAAAGGACAGAAAAAGAGCATCCCCAAGCACTCGAGAGAAAAAAGGAATAAAATCTTATCCATATCAAGTCTCAAACTATATGACAGAAGAAATAGTTTCTAAAATTTAACTTTTATTAAAGCAATTCTAAAAAAAAATAGACTAAAATAGACTTAAAAGAAATTAAAAACCACATATACAAATACATGTCCAGTCCATATAACATTTATATCTAAATAATTTCAAATCAAATCCATTTAAAAAAAATGTTGTACTGGTCTGATACTTGACTTTTTTTTTTTAAAAGGGTTTTTGAAACTTTTTCTTCTGTCATATAGTTTGAGACTTGATATGGATAACTTTTGGTTCCTTTTTTTCTCTTGAGTGCTTGGGGATGCTCATTTTCATATACAGGTGAAACTCGAAAAATTAGAATATTGTGCAAAAGTTCATTTATTTCACTAATGCAACTTAAAAGGTAAAACTAATATATGAGATAGACTCATTACATGCAAAGTAAGATAGTTCAAGTCGTGATTTGTCATAATTGTGATGATTATGGCGTACAGCTAATGAAAACCCCAAATCCACAATCTCAGAAAATTAGAATATTACATGCAATCAATAAAACAAGTATTGTACATAGAACAATATTGGACCTCTGAAAAGTATAAGCATGCATACTGTATGTACTCAGTACTTGGTTTGGGCCCCTTTTGCAGCAATTACTGCCTCAATGCGATGTGGCATGGAAGCTATCAGCCTGTGGCACTGCTGAGGTGTTATGGAAGACCAGGATGCTTCAATAGCGGCCTTCAGCTCTTCTGCATTGTTCGGTCTCATGTCTCTAATCTTTCTCTTGGCAATGCCCCATAGATTACCTATGGGGTTAAGGTCAGGCGAGTTTGCTGGCCAATCAAGCACAGTAATCCAACGGTCATTGAACCAGATTTTGGTGCTTTTGGCAGTGTGGGCAGGTGCCAAGTCCTGCTGGAAAATGAAGTCAGCATCCCCATAGAGCTCGTCTGCGGAAGGAAGCATGAAGTGCTCCAAAATTTCCTGGTAGACGGCTGCGTTGACCCTGGACTTAAAGGGCCAGTCTACACCAGAATTTTTATTGTTTTAAAAGATAGATAATCCCTTTATTACCCATTTCCCAGTTTTGCATAACCAACACAGTTATAATAATATACTTTTAACCTCTGTGATTATCTTGTATCTAAGCCTCTGCAAACTGCCCATTTTTTCAGTTCTTTTGACAGACTTGCAGTCTAGCCAATCAGTGCCTGCTCCCAGATTTCTTCACGTGCATGAGCACAGTGTTATCTATATTAAATATGTGAACTAACACCCTCTAGTGGTGAAAAACTGTTAAAATGCAATCTGAAAGAGGTGGGCTTCAAGGTCTAAGAAATTAGCATATGAACCTCCTAGGTTAAGCTTTCAACTAAGAATACCAAGAGAACAAAGCAAAATTGGTGTTAAAAGTAAATTGGAAAATTGTTTAAAATTACATGCTCTATCTGAATCATGAAAACAGAATTTATGCTTACCTGATAAATTACTTTCTCCAACGGTGTGTCCGGTCCATGGCGTCATCCATTACTTGTGGGAAATGTTCTCCCCCACAGGGAAAGGCAAGGAGAGCACACAGCAAGAGCTGTCCATATAGCTCCCCCTCTGGCTCCGCCCCCCAGTCATTCGACCGACGGTTAGGAGAAAAAGGAGAAACTATAGGGTGCCGTGGTGACTGTAGTATATAAAGAAAAAATTTTTCAACCTGATTAAAAAAACCAGGGCGGGCCGTGGACCGGACACACCGTTGGAGAAAGTAATTTATCAGGTAAGCATAAATTCTGTTTTCTCCAACATTGGTGTGTCCGGTCCACGGCGTCATCCATTACTTGTGGGAACCAATACCAAAGCTTTAGGACACGGATGAAGGGAGGGAGCAAATCAGGTTACCTAAACAGAAGGCACCACGGCTTGCAAAACCTTTCTCCCAAAAACAGCCTCCGAAGAAGCAAAAATATCAAATTTGTAGAATTTGGCAAAAGTGTGCAGAGAAGACCAAGTCGCTGCCTTACATATCTGGTCAACAGAAGCCTCGTTCTTATAGGCCCATGTGGAAGCCACAGCCCTAGTAGAGTGAGCTGTGATACGGTCAGGAGGCTGCCGTCCGGCAGTCTCATAAGCCAAGCGGATAATGCTTTTCAGCCAGAAAGAGAGAGAGTTAGCAGTAGCTTTTTGACCTCTCCTCTTACCAGAGTAAACGACAAACAAGGATGAGGTTTGTCTAAAATCTTTTGTTGCTTCTAAATAGAACTTTAAAGCACGAACAACATCTAAATTGTGTAATAAACGTTCCTTCTTTGAAACTGGATTCGGACACAAAGAAGGAACAACTATTTCCTGGTTGATGTTCTCGTTGGAAACAACTTTTGGAAGAAAACCAGGCTTAGTACGCAAAACAACCTTATCTGAATGGAACACCAGATAGGGTGGATCACACTGCAAAGCAGATAATTCAGAAACTCTTCTAGCAGAAGAAATAGCAACCAAAAACAGAACTTTCCAAGATAGTAACTTAATATCTATGGAATGTAAAGGTTCAAACGGAACCCCTTGAAGAACTGAAAGAACTAAATTTAGACTCCAAGGAGGAGTCATGGGTCTGTAAACAGGCTTGATTCTAACCAAAGCCTGAACAAAAGCTTGTACATCTGGCAAAGCTGCCAGTCGTTTGTGCAACAAGACGGATAATGCAGAAATCTGTCCTTTTAGAGAACTAGCTGACAATCCTTTATCCAAACCTTCTTGGAGAAAGGAGAGAATCTTTGGAATTTTAATCTTACTCCAGGAAAATCCTTTGGATTCACACCAACAGATATATTTTTTCCATATTTTATGGTAAATCCTTCTAGTCACAGGTTTTCTGGCTTGGACCAGAGTATCAATCACAGAATTTGAAAACCCACGCTTGGATAAAATCAAGCGTTCAATTTCCAAGCAGTCAGCTGCAGAGAAACTAGATTGGGATGTTCGAATGGACCTTGTACTAGAAGGTCCTGTCTCAAAGGTAGCTTCCATGGTGGAGCCGATGACATATTCACCAGGTCTGCATACCAAGTCCTGCGTGGCCACGCAGGAGCTATCAGAATCACCGAGGCCTTCTCCTGTTTGATCCTGGCTATGAGCCTGGGGAGGAGAGGAAACGGTGGAAACACATATGCTAGGTTGAACGACCAAGGCGCCACTAATGCATCCACTAGAGTCGCCTTGGGATCCCTGGATCTGGACCCGTAGCAAGGAATCTTGAAGTTCTGACGGGACGCCATTAGATCCATGTCTGGAATGCCCCATAATTGGGTTAACTGAGCAAAGACCTCCGGATGGAGTTCCCACTCCCCCGGATGGAAAGTCTGACGACTCAAATAGTCCGCCTCCCAGTTGTCTACTCTGGGATGTGAATAGCAGATAGATGGCAGGAGTGATTCTCTGCCCATTGGATTATCTTGGTTACTTCCTTCATCGCTAGGGAACTCTTTGTTCCCCCCTGATGATTGATGTACGCAACAGTCGTTATGTTGTCCGACTTAAATCTTATGAACCTGGCTTCCGCTAGCTGAGGCCAAGCCAGGAGCGCATTGAATATAGCTCTTAGTTCCAAAATGTTTATCGGGAGAAGCGACTCTTCCCGCGACCATAGGCCCTGAGCTTTCAGAGAGTCCCAGACCGCGCCCCACCCCAAGAGGCTGGCGTCGGTCGTGACGATGACCCACTCCGGTCTGCGGAAACTCATTCCCTGAGACAGGTGATCCTGGGTCAACCACCAGAGAAGTGAGTCCCTGGTTACCTGGTCTACTTGAATTTGGGGAGAGAAGTCTGTATAGTCCCCATTCCACTGATTGAGCATGCACAGCTGTAATGGTCTTAGATGAATTCGAGCAAAAGGAACCACATCCATTGCTGCGACCATTAGTCCTATTACTTCCATGCATTGAGCTATGGAGGGTTGAGGAATAGAGTGAAGAACTCGACAAGCTTTTAGAAGCTTTGTCTTTCTGACGTCTGTGAGAAAGATCTTCATTTCCACAGAATCTATTATTGTTCCCAGAAAAGGAACCCTTGTGGACGGTGACAGTGAACTTTTTTCTATGTTCACTTTCCACCCGTGAGATCTGAGAAAAGCCAACACAATGTCTGTATGAGCCCTCGCTTTGGAAAGAGACGACGCTTGGATTAGGATGTCGTCTAGATAAGGTGCTACAGCGATGCCCCTTGGTCTTAGGACTGCTAGAAGGGACCCTAGCACCTTTGTGAAAATTCTGGGAGCGGTGGCTAAACCGAATGGAAGAGCCACAAACTGGTAATGTTTGTCCAGAAAGGCGAACCTCAGGAACTGATGATGAGATTTGTGGATTGGGATATGCAGATACGCATTCTTCAGATCCACGGTAGTCAAAAATTGACCCTGCTGGATTGTTGGTAAGATTGTCCGAATGGTTTCCATCTTGAAGGATGGAACTCTGAGGAACTTGTTTAATATCTTTAAATCCAGAATTGGCCTGAAAGTTCCCTCTTTTTTGGGAACCACAAACAGGTTTGAGTAAAACCCTAGACCTTGTTCCCCGGAGGGGACTGGGTTTATCACTCCCATCTTTGATAGGTCTCTTACACAATGTAAGAATGCCTGTTTCTTTATCTGGTCTGAAGATAAGCGAGACAGGTGGAACCTTCCCTTTGGAGGAAGTCCCTTGAATTCTAACAGGTATCCCTTGGAAACTATCTCTAGTGCCCAGGGATCCAGAACATCTCTTGCCCAAGCCTGAGCGAAGAGAGATAGTCTGCCCCCTACCAGATCCGGTCCCGGATCGGGGGCTACCCCTTCATGCTGTCTTGGTAGCAGCAGCAGGTTTCTTGGTTTGTTTACCCTTGTTCCAGCCTTGCATGGGCTTCCAAGCGGGTTTGGGCTGGGCCGCGTTACCTTCTTGTCTAGCGGCAGTGGAGTTATTAGCCGGTCCGTTCCTGAAATTGCGAAAGGAACGAAAATTAGACTTGTTCTTAGCCTTAAAAGGCCTATCCTGTGGGAGGGCATGGCCCTTACCCCCAGTGATGTCTGAAATAATTTCCTTCAATTCCGGCCCAAAAAGGGTCTTACCCTTGAAAGGAATATTCAGTAACTTAGTCTTGGACGACACGTCTGCCGACCAGGATTTTAGCCAAAGCGCCCTCCGCGCTACTATAGCAAAACCTGAGTTTTTCGCCGCCAATTTCGTTATTTGAAAGGCGGCATCCAATATAAAGGAATTAGCTAACTTTAATGCGTGAATTCTGTCCATGACTTCTTCATAGGAAGTCTCTTTCTGGAGCGACCTTTCTAGTTCTTCGAACCAAAAGGACGCCGCTGAAGTGACAGTAATAACACACGTAGCTGGTTGAAGGATGAACCCTTGCTGAACAAAAATCTTTTTAAGCAATCCTTCCAATTTTTTATCCATAGGATCTTTGAAAGCGCAGCTGTCCTCTATAGGAATAGTTGTGTGCTTCGCTAGTGTTGAAACAGCTCCCTCAACCTTCGGGACCATTTGCCATGCGTCCCTTCTAGGGTCTACTATGGGAAACATTTTCTTAAATATAGGAGGTGGGGCAAAGGGTACACCTGGCTTCTCCCACTCCTTTTCCACTATGTTCGCTACCCTCTTAGGTATTGGAAAAGCGTTGTCGTGCACTGGGACCTCTAAAAATTTGTCCAATTTGCACAACTTCTCTGGTACTACCATGGAATCACAGTCACCCAGAGTAGCTAATACCTCCTTAAGCAAAGCGCGGAGATGTTCTAGCTTAAACTTAAATGCCACTAGATCAGGTTCTGCCTGTTGAGAAATTTTTCCTGAGTCTGAAATTTCACCCTCAGACAGCCCTTCCCTCACAGCCAATTCCGATTGATGTGAGGGTAAAATAGATAAGGCATCGTCAGCGTCTGATTGTTCATCCTTTTTATCTGTATTTAAAACTGAACAATCACGCTTTCTCTGAAAAACTGGCAGTTTGGATAAAAGATTTGCTATAGAATTATCCACTACTGCTGATAATTGTTGCATAGAAATAAGCACTGGCGCGCTAGGTGTCGCCTGCGCGGGCAAAGCTGGTGTAGACACAGAAGGAGAGGATGTAGAGCTATCCCCATTACCTTCATTAGATAAATCATCTTGGGCAACATTATGAAAAATAACAGAGCTGTCCTGATTTTGTTTGGACGCTATGGCGCAATTATCACAAACACTCGAAGGGGGAACCACATTTGTCTCTATACACACAGAACATAGGTTATCTGATGGAACAGACATGTTAAACAGATTTAGGCAGGCAAACAATGCAATAAAAATGATTTTAAACAAAAACGTTACTGTCTCTTTAAATAATAAAATGACACATTTATTTCTGAATGTTCAAAAAACTATGAAGGCAATATCCGATTTTTCTGAAATTTGGACCCCAGTGTCTTAATGCTTAGAAAGTATTGCACAGAAAATATGGAGACTCTAGCTCTTAAAACAAGCAAACCGGAGCTAATTGTTGGATTTAACCGTTTTTACACACCACAATCCCAGCTACAGCCTTGCTGCAGCTTTTTACCTTCCTTAGGGGTCACCATTCACAGAAAAAAGCCTTTTGGAGTCACTTTCTGAACCACAGGACCCTCTCACATGAATCTGCATGCACTGCCTTGAAATTCAACTGCACAGCTGAAGTGCCAAAATGAGGCTTCCTCCCTCAGCACACTAGAGTGAAGGGGCCTTCCTGATTAGATTTAGGTGTCTAAAACAAGCCAGATCAATAAAAAAACGTTCCCAAGTGTATGTGAGCTTATAAAATATTTCAAATGGTATAATATTGTAATAAAAACCAATCGATTTAGCCCCTAACAGTGTCTACCAGCATAAAAAACAAAAAGGGGAAGCCTGTTATCTTTTTTGCTGAGGTGAAAGAAAAATGGCTTACCGTTTCCCCTGAGGGGAAAAATGACTGTCATCTAGCATTAGCCTGTGTTGTTAGAAGGAGACTAGTCATACCTGAAGCAGATGAGTCTGCAAACTGTTACCCCCAACTGAAGTTCTCTTGTTTCAACAGTCCTGCGTGGTAACAGTAATGGATTTTAGTTACTTGTGCTAAAATCATAGCCCTCTTAAACAGAAATCTTCATCACTTTTCTGTTATAGAGTAAATAGTACAAGCCAGCACTATTTTAAAATAACAAACTCTTGATAGAAGAATAAAAAACTACAACTAACACCACAAACTCCTCGCCATCCCCGTGGTAGATGCTACTTGTTCAGAGCGGCAAGGAGAATGACTGGGGGGGCGGAGCCAGAGGGGGAGCTATATGGACAGCCTTTGCTGTGTGCTCTCCTTGCCTTTCCCTGTGGGGGAGAACATTTCCCACAAGTAATGGATGACGCCGTGGACCGGACACACCAATGTTGGAGAAAGTTTATTTTGGCCTAGACTGTCCCTTTAATGAAGCACAGTGGACCAACACCAACAGATGATATGGCTCCCCAAATCAACACAGACGGTGGAAACTTCACACTGGACTTCAAGCATCTTGCAGTGTGTGCCTCTCCCTTCTTCCTCCATACTCTGGGTCCTTGGTTTCCAAATGAGATGCAAAATTTTCTCTCATCAGAAAAGAGGACTTTGGACCACTGAGCAACAGACCAGGTCTGTTTTTCTTTAGCCCAGGTAAGACGCTTCTGACGTTGTTTGTTGTTCAGGAGTGGCTTGACAAGAGGAATACAACATTTGAAGCCCATGTCCAGGATCCGTCTGTGTGTGGTGGCTCTTGATGCACTGACTCCAGCCTCAAGTCCACTCCTTGTGAAAGTCCCCAACACTTTTGAATGGCCTTTTCCTGACAATCCTCTCCAGGCTGCGGTCATCCCTGCTGCTTGTGCACCTTTTTCTTCCACACTTTTCCCTTTCACATAACTTTCTATTAATGTGCTTTGATACAGCACTTTGGGAGCATCCAACTTCTTTTGCAATTACCTTTTGAGGCTTTCCCTCCTTATGGAGGGTGTCAATGATGGTTTTCTGCACAACTGTCAGGTCAGCAGTCTTTCCCATGATTGTGATTCCTACTGAACCAGACTGAGAGACCATTTAAAGGCTCAGGAACCCTTTGCAGGTGTTATGGCTTAATTAGCTGATTAGAGTGGGACACTTTGAGCCTAGAATATTGCACCTTTTCACAATATTCTAATTTTCTGAGATTGTGGATTTGGAGTTTTCATGAGCTGAAGGCCATAATCATCACAATTATGACGAATCACGGCTTGAACTATCTTGCTTTGCATGTAATGAGTCTCTCATATATTAGTTTCACCTTATAAGTTGCATTAGTGAAATAAATTAACTTTTGCACAATATTCAAATTTTTCGAGTTTCACACACACATATATATATATATATAAATATATATATATATATACACACAGATACAGATACTCGTCGACTTACGACCGCGTTACGTTCTGACCTTCCGGTCGTAAGATGATTTGGACGTAAGTCGGACAAAATATATGGCATGTAAATAATATGGTCTATTGTGTGATGTGTTGGGCTGACATTTCATGATTAATAATAACAATAACACCAGAGTTGTTTTAAATTAAATTCCTTTACTAATACAGTATCATCACAGTATGAATAATAAAATAACATTTACTGTACTGTACCTGTACTGTGCAAATAATAACATAACATTTACTTTGCAAATAATATTACTGTACTGACATTTACTGTACTGTACCTATACTGTACTGTAATAAAATAACATTTTTTTTTTGTACTCTACCTGTAGTACTATGAAAATAATAACATAACATTGACTGTACCTGTACAGTAGTTTGCAGGAACTTTAACACTTATTTTACTTTAAACTTTTAAGAAAAGTAACTGAACTCAAATTTTTCTTTTACTGTACTTTTACAGTTATATGTCATCAGAGTTATCATCTTGGTGAGTTGAGGCTGGAGGGGTTTCAGATGCAGTGTTCTTTTAAAAAAACATGCTGAGCTTTGTTTGACGCGTTTGTTTCTTTTTCTCCTCATAGATTTCACGATAGCCGCGCACAGCTTCCTGAATTTGACGGTCAACCTTGTTAAATCTTTCAACATTCTGGTCCATGTTTTCAAAACAGGAGACAGCTTTATTTAGCAATGTAAAGCCTTCAGTCAACCCCTTTGCAGTGAATTTCTTCTCTGGCTCTTCTTCTTTGTCTTCTTCCTCTCTCCTCTTTTCCTCTGCAACTATCTCTGCTTCCAGTTCTATTAGATCTTCATTTGAAAGTTCTTTTGACTCATAATCTAACAGCTCTTCTACATCTTCCACTTCACATTCCAATTCAAGATTGTTTGCAAGTCTTACAATGTTTTCTCGAATTTCATCGAGCTCTTCCTCTGTTTCAAATCTCTCAAATCTGGTCACATATCGTTTTAGGCACTTCTTCCAAATTCCATTCATGCACTTTTCTGTTACATCCTCCCACGCTGCTGCAATATTTTTTATGCACTGAAGAATGTTATAACTTTTCCAAAAATCACGCAATGTTATGTCATCATCAGCATCTGTAGCAGCTATGGCTTGGGAGAATGTAGATCTGAGGTAGTATGCTTTAAACGTGGCAATTGCCCCTTGGTCCATCGGTTGAATGAGTGGTGTTGTGTTGGGTGGCATATAAACCACTTTTACATCAGGATTAAGGTCACCCAGGTGTGGTGGATGTCCAGGTGCGTTGTCTAAAATCATTAAAATGTTGAACTGGATTACTTTCCCTAAGCAATATTCACGAACTTGGGGAATGAAACAGTTAACAAACCAGTCTGTGAACAATGCCTGAGTCATCCACGATTTAGCATTTGACCGGTAATACACAGGCAGCGTGTGATTATTAATGTTTTTAAATACACGTGGATTTTCTGAGCGATAGATAAGAAATGGCTTAAGCTTAAAACCAACAACGTTTCCTCCAAGTAACAAGCTTACCCGATCCTTGAATGCTTTAAATCCTGGCATGGTTTTTGATTCTTGGTGAATGTATGTGCGCTCAGGCATCCGTTTCCAGAACAGACCCGTTTCATCAACGTTGAATATTTGTTCAGGTAAATACCCTCCCTCTTGGATTAATTCATCCAAAGTGTCAATGAACTTTGCAGCGGCTTCTGAATCTGCACTTGCTGCTTCTCCTGAAACCCGCACATTATGCAGACTGAATCTTCTTCTAAAACGTTTAAACCATCCAGTGCTTGCCTGGAAATTCTCTTTGTAATCCTCACCAGCTTTCTCCTTTAAAGTCTCAAACAAACTTTTAGCCTTCATCTGAATTGTTAGAAGGCTTATGGGTGTACGTTTTTGTATTTGATCTTCTATCCACAACATTAATAATTTTTCCATTTCATGAATGGGCCCTTGACGTTGTTTTGTTATTATTGTTGATTTCATTGGTGCGGAACCTTTTACAGCTTCACGTATGCGTTCCTTGTCCTTAATGATTGTGGAAACTGTGGAATGCGACAGTTTCATATCACGGGCAATCGCATTCACTTTTTTACCTTTGTCATACTGCTTTATCACTTTCATTTTTAACTCCAAATCAAGAGCTTTCCTCTTCTTTGTAGCCTCTTTGCCACTACACGGTACCGGCCTTTTGGACTGCGACATGGTCAGACCCATACAAAGGCTGCTGCTTACAGTCACTTCTCATCACACACAAGCACCGCCTTTGCGCACACAAGCACTGCCTTGCCTTTACGCACATACGCAAATAAGCATCACCCTCAGTGTGACCGATGGTCGTAAGTACCGCCTTTGCGACCGATGGTCGTAAGTACCGCCTTTGCGCACACAAGCACTGCCTTGCCCCTTTACGCACATACGCAAATAAGCATCACCCTCAGTGCGACTGATGGACGTAAGTACCGCCTTTGCGCACACAAACACTGCCTTGCCCCTTTACGCACATATGCAAATAAGCATCACCCTCAGTGCGACCGATGGACTTAAGTACCGCCGTTTCGACCGATGGTCGTAAGTACCGCCTTTGCGCACGCATCGCCTCTTCAGTGCGACCGATGGTCGTAAGTACGGATGGCCGTAAGTCGCATAGGTCGTAAGTCGATGAGTATCTGTGTATATATATATATATATATATATATATATACATACAGTATATATATATATATATATATTTATTTATTTTTTGTACGCAGGGACACTATAATAGCTTTGGTGTACTACTCTGCTGGCTTCATTGAAGACTGCGATGGAGATAATGTACATAACCTGTGTCTGATATGACATGTCTGCTTAGGTGATCAGGATGGCCATGAGATGGGGAGGAGTGAATTTAAACTCCTGCCCATTCCCTGAAATGTAAGATGATATATTATAGGGTTTCCCTCTGCTCAGGGTATTATTACTTTTACCGTGCTTGCAATGCTGTTCCTCATTAAAGTTGCTTGTGAGGACCCCTTACAGAAAGTCTTTTATATGTTGGACAGTTAATTCAGGAAAAATCCCAGCACATTCCTTGTTTGTGCTGTATAACTTTTCTATCTTCTGTCTTTAGATTGTATTTTCCGTTATTTGTCCCATAGAGAGAATTTTTTTTGTATGTTTATATTTTTCTTCTTCTCTGGGAATGTGGGGAGATCAATCTGATCATGTGCTACAACTCCATTATACAAATTATTAAAGTTCCCGTGGCCTAACCTGTCCTCAGAATATCAAAATCTTTATTTTCTATGCCCAATACTGATCTAAAACTGCCATGTGGGGGGTTCCTTTTATTAATAGAATGAGAAAGTAGATCAAGTGCCATTGTCCACTACTCTCCCCCTAACCTGGGACTATAAATTATAAGGTAACAGAAAAGAATGTGGAAAGCAGCAACTGTATGCAGCTTTAGATGGATTATACAAACATTTATTAATACAATTAAAATACACAAATTAAGTTAAAATAGCACCTAGATATTTGTACATATACATTGAAATAATTAGGCTGCTATTAATACCAGTTCCAACAACGGTAACATGAATACAAAAAAGGGTATTATCCTTGCGAATGTCATTATGGTATAGTAACAACGTTCTAATATGTGTCCAAGAAGTCTTTAAAACCCCAATGAAGTCAGTGAAAGTTCCAAGAATGTAGCCAATCTTAAAAAGAAAATCCACAGAAGAAAAAAAAAAGGAGAAAAAATAAAATAAAAAAATATCCAAAGAATACATTTTTTTTATTCCTAAATCCTTAAATGTAATACTATTTCCTTTCCTCAGACACCCCTGCCCTCATTCTTGGCGACTTCAACATCCTTCTTGACAATCCCACTGCCTCCTCTACAAAACAACTTTTCAACTCACTTCCTCTTTTTACGGCCTGTCACAATGGACTGACTCTCCCACTCACAAAGATGGTCATTCCCTTGATCTGATTTTCAACTATCAATGCACTATCTCATATTTCACAAACTCCCCTTTTCCTCTCTCTGACCATCGTCTCCTAACTTGCAACATCACTTCCCTACCTACAACTCCCTCTACCCCTCACACCAAACTTCACAGAAGCACTAAGTCATTAGATCTGCAACAGCTCGCTAGCTCTCTCAAACCTCTCCTCTCATCCATCACCTCCTCTTCCTGCCCTGACCAATCTATCTGCCAGTATAACTCCACCATTATATCGGTAATTGACAATCTGGCCCCTCCAACCATAGCTCAGAAACCACACTCTCATCCTCAGCCCTGGCATACTCCTCTGTCACGGTACCTACGCAGATGTTCCTGTACTGCTGAGTGACACTGGAGGAAATCTTGAGTTCAGCTGACTTTCTTCACTACAAGTTAATCCTGAACTCCTACTATTCTGCGCTTAATCTTTATAAGGAACAATACTTCTCTAATCTCATCTCTACTCTTTCCTCTAACCCAAAACGTCTGTTCTCCACGTTCAATACTCTTCTCCGCCCACCCCCACCTCCTAATACAACTTCTCTCTCAGCTCAAGATTTTGCCAGCCACTTCAATAACAAAATTTACTCCATCAGAAGTAAAATCAGCTCTCAACATACTACCAATCTCCCACCCCCTCAAAAGCTCACAATCATCCAAAACCCAAATATCCAAAAATGCAGCTCTTTTGCCCTTGTTAACGAGGACAAAGTTTCTGCCCTTATACTGTCTTCCCACCTCACTACCTGTCCCCTCGACCCCATCCCCTCACAGCTACTCCCCTCCCTCTCTTCTACCCTCACCCCCATACTCACACACATTTTCAATCTCTCCCTCAGCACTGGTATATTTCTCTCATCTCTAAAACATGCACTGGTCACACCTATCCTCAAAAAACCTTCCCTCGATCCAACCTCCCCATCCAACTACCGCCCTATTTCCCTACTCCCTCTTGCCTCAAAGCTCATCGAAAAGCTAGTATACGCACGTCTATCCCATTTCCTTACACTAAACTCTCTTCTTGACCCACTGCAATCTGGATTTCGTCCCCATCACTCTACAGAGACAGCAATTGTCAAGGTTACCAACGACCTACTTACAGCAAAATCCAAAGGCCACTTCTCTCTGTTTATCCTCCTTGACCTGTCTGCAGCCTTTGACACTGTTGACCACCCTATTCTACTCCAAGCCCTCCAATCCTTCGGCATCTGCGACACAGCTCTCTCGTGGTTCTTTTCCTGTCTGACTAACCGTACATTTAGTGTAGCCTTCTCCGGAGCATCCTCTGCCCCGTCACCACTTTCTGTTGGGTTACCTCAAGGCTCTGTCCTCTGTCCCCTTCTCTTTTCAATCTACACGTCATCATTAGGTTCCTTAATAAAGTCCCATGGGTTTCAATATCATTTGTATGCCGATGACACCCAAATCTACCTCTCTGCACCAGACCTACCTCCTTCCTTACTAACCCGTGTCACTAACTGTCTTTCTCATATCTCGTCTCGGATGTCCTCTCACTACCTTAAGCTAAATCTCTACAAAACTGAACTCCCTTTCTTCCAATGTCCACCCCCAAATTTTCTATAACTGTTGATAATTCCATCATTACACCTACCCTGCATGCCCGATGTCTTGCAGTCACACTTGACTCAGATCTATACTTCACTCCTCACATTCAGTCCTTGGCTAAAGCCTGCCGCTTCCACCTTAAAAAACATCTCTAAAATTAGACATTTCCTTACACAAGATACAATTAAGATTTTAATCCATGCTCTCATCCTTTCCTGCCTCGACTACTGCAACTCCGTCCTCTCTGGTCTACCTAGCTGCCGTATAGCTCCTTTACAATCCATTATGAATGCCTCTGCCAGGCTCATCTTCCTTACTCGTCGCTCTTCATCTGCTGCACCTCTCTACCAATACCTTCACTGGCTTCCTCTTGCCTCTAGGATTAAACACAAAATCCTCAGTGTGACATACAAAGCCCTCAACTGCACTGCTTCCCCCTTCATTTCAGAACTTGTCTCCAGATACTCTCTCTCCCGTCCCCTTCGATCAGCTCAGGATCTCCTCCTCTCCTCCTCTCTTGTTACTTCCTTACATTCCCGTTTACAGGACTTCTCCAGACTGGCCTCCATCTTGTGGAACTCCCTGCCTCGCTCCACAAGACTCTCCCCTAGTTTTAACAGCTTCAAGCGCTCCCTAAAAACTCTACTATTCAGAGATGCATACAACCAACACTAACCTTTCCTAACTCCATTGCTTTCCCCTTGAACCCCTTAGAATGTAAGCCTATGAGCCCAGCTGTTTGTAGATCGCCTTCATAAGAGCCGACTACAACAGTGAAACTCTCGGCAGGGCCCTCTACCCACTTGATCCCTACAAAAGCTATCCTGTATATTGACTATGTTTACAGCGCTGCGGAATCTGTTGGCGCTCTATAAATACATGATAATAATAATACTATTATCTTACATATACTGTGGTCCCAAATGATATATCCTTAGTGACCTACAAATTGAAAAAAGAAAATGCCAAACGTGTGCACTGTAAACATAATAATGTGAAATCCAATAGAAATATTAGTTTACTGGAAAGGCAACAGTTGCATTCAGTCAACATGTTTCTGCTCTCATAAGAGCCTTTATCAAGACTGGCAACCATAGTTTGGTACTTTTTGACAAGTTTGTATCTCTACTTTGCATAAGTACTATTTACATTTTATTGAAAAGCTTGCTTTAAACTCCTAGCAGCTAGTCCCATTATATTTGTGTACAACAGAAATTAATTTGCCTACCGTGTAGATAAGGGATGGCTAGCCTTTGTACCCCAGGTTTTTTGGAATTTCCCATGATGCTTAACTTTAAAGGGATACTAAATCCAGATTTCTTTCATGTAATTAGCAAGAGTCCATGAGCTAGTGACGTATGGGATATACATTCCTACCAGGAGGGGCAAAGTTTCCCAAACCTCAAAATGCCTATAAATACACCCCTCACCACACCCACAAATCAGTTTTACAAACTTTGCCTCCTGTGGAGGTGGTGAAGTAAGTTTGTGCTAGATTCTACGTTGATATGCGCTCCGCAGCAGGTTGGAGCCCGGTTTTCCTCTCAGCGTGCAGTGAATGTCAGAGGGATGTGAAGGGAGTATTACCTATTTGAATTCAATGATCTCCTTCTACGGGGTCTATTTCATAGGTTCTCTGTTATCGGTCGTAGAGATTCATCTCTTACCTCCCTTTTCAGATCGACGATATACTCTTATATATACCATTACCTCTACTGATTTTCGTTTCAGTACTGGTTTGGCTTTCTACTACATGTAGATGAGTGTCCTGGGGTAAGTAAGTCTTATTTTCTGTGACACTCTAAGCTATGGTTGGGCACTTTTATATAAAGTTCTAAATATATGTGTTTAAACATTTATTTGCCTTGATTCAGGATGTTCAACGTTCCTTATTTTCAGACAGTCAGTTTCATATTTGGGATAATGCATATGAATAATTCAATTTTTTCTTACCTTAAAATTTGACTTTTTTTCCTGTGGGCTGTTAGGCTCGCGGGGGCTGAAAATGCTTCATTTTATTGCGTCATTCTTGGCGCGGATTTTCTTGGCGCAAAAATTTTCTTGTCATTTCCGGCGTCATACGTGTCGCCGGAAGTTGCGTCATTTTTTTTACGTTTTTGCGCAAAAAAATGTCGGCGTTACCGGATGTGGCGCCATTTTTGGCGCCAAAAGCATTTAGGCGCCAAATAATGTGAGCGGCTTTTTTGGCACTAAAAAATTTGAGCGTCATTGTTGTCTCCACAATATTTAAGTCTCATTATTTATTGCTTCTGGTTGCTAGAAGCTTGTTCATTGGCATTTTTTTCCCCATTTCTGAAACTGTCATTTAAGGAATTTGATCAATTTTGCTTTGTATGTTGTTTTTTTCTATTACATATTGCAAGATGTCTCAAATGGACTCTGAATCAGAAGCCACTTTTGGAAAAACGCTTAACTGAGTTTCAGTTCTACCAAAGCTAAGTTCATTTATTTTAAATGTTATAAATGTTTATCTTTAGCTATGGTTTGTAATAAGATATTATGTTATACTTTTACATGCGGAATCCATTAGTATTTATGCTTTATATATTTTCTTTTCTTACAAGAAATATTTAGAAGACTTATAAGAAATATTTTTCTGATTCTATGTTAAAGGCTTTGTCTGACTTTGTGCCTTCTAATAAAATTTTTAGGTCTTTTTCACTTCTTTTTTAATTATTGAAGTTTCAAATGACCAACAACATACTGATTTATCCTTCTCTGATGATGTTTTTTTCAGAAATTTTCTTCATCAGATATTGACACTAACAAATCTACTTTTTTATGATTTTTCAATTATTAAAGTACATTTGTTCTTTGTTGAAAAGGTGTTGATTATTTTGGATATTAAGGTAACTAGTTCTTTAAGACTAGCTGACATTATTTCTGCCTATTTATTTCTTTAGAGGTTTTCTTTCCAATTCCCTATACTAGGGAATGGAATAGGCTGAGAATTTTCTTTTATTCCTTCTTCAAAGGTTTTAAACTATATTCTTTGCCAGCAGTTAAATTCAATTTGGAGGGTTCTCCAATTTATTGGGGCTATCTCTAATTCTACTAATTATGCTATTGTTTCTATAGCAAAATAGTATTTATTTTCCTTTAGATAGTTGTATCTTATTTATGGAAAATTATTTAGTTTCAGGTACTTTTCTTGGCCCTGTGATTTATTTGGATATTGCAATTGCTTCATTTTCTCTGTTTACTTTAAGATCAAGTATCAGATTATGATTTATTTTAGCATTGTTAAAGGGACAACATTTACTAGACTAGGTGCTGTTGCATTTGTCTTGTTGTTTTGCATTTATTGATTATGCAAGTCCACTGTATTGGCTGGTCCTTTAAACCGGACTATCATGCTAATAATTTCATTTGTGTCTTCATTTTATTGAATATTTTCGCAAATGAGGGTTAATCTATGTCTTTAGCTTTTTTAGCTAGAAGAATTTTGTGATTTTTTAAAAATAAATAAATCCATATTTCCTTTGTTCTAAGATAATCAATTATTTGTTTTATAATTGGATTCAATTCTTAACTGTTACTCTGGGCTTCAAGGTTGAGTTCTAAGACTAAAACTTTAAGCTTATACTAGTTTGGTTGTTCTTATTAAGGAACGAATTCCTGAGTTCTTTCCCAAGTAACATGTCTATAATTGGAGTTCGAAATCAGCTCCCTAATTTTGCGATGTACGTGCCGTATTCCAGCTTGGCTGGTAAGGGGCAGGTTAAGGCTTCTTTGCCTTTTTATGGTCTTTGATAGCATTATTTGTTTTCATTAGATAAAATAAATGCATATTTTCATTTTTCTGTTTTCATTCATATTATTTTCTGAGGATGCGGAATCTCATATGATTCACTTACTCTTCAGGACATAGTTAGAGGATCTTCTTTTCTAAAGCTCTTGATCCCTCACACAAGGGTCACCTTTTTTAGGTTCCCAGATAGTTTGTGTCACTGTCCTTGTCTCTATCAGACAAGGGATAATGTTATTGGGTTCCGTCTATCAGTACCTTTAGTCTCTATTATTTCCTTCAGTTGCTATATATGCATAGAAGTTTTAGGTCTTATGGCCACAGCATTGGATTCAATTCCCTTTGCTCATTTTCTCTAGAAAGAACCTTTTCAGTCTTTTATAAGTGTTGTTTCTTCAAGAACATGGTTGGAGGATCAATTTACCAAAAAGTTTGTTTGATTCCTCAGACAAGGGTAACCTTTTTAGGTTTCCTGATGGATTCAGTGTTCTTGATTCTGTCTCTGACGGACAAGAGGCGTCTGAAATTGGTTTCAGCTTATCGAAACCTTCAGTCTCAATCATTCCCTTCGGTAGCCTTATGCATGGAAATTCTAGGTCTTATGACTGCTGCATTGGATGCGATTCCCTTTGCTCGTTTTCACATGCGACCTCTTCAGCTCTGTATGCTGAACCAGTGGTGCAGGGATTATACAAAGATATCTCAATTAATATCTTTAAAACCGATTGTTCGACACTCTCTGACGTGGTGGACAGATCACCATCGTTTAGTTCAGGGGGCTTCTTTTTGTTCCTCCAACCTAGACTGTGATCGCAACAGATGCAAATCTGACAGGTTGGGGAGCTGTATGGGGGTTTCTGACAGCACAAGGGGTTTGGGAATCTCAGGAGGTGAGATTACCAATCAACATTTTTGGAACTCCGTGCAATTTTCAGAGCTCTTCAGTCGTGGCCTCTTCTAAAGAGAGAGTCGTTCATTTGTTTCTAGACAGACGATGTCAAAACCGTGGCATATGTCAATCATCAAGGAGGAACTCACAGTCCTCTGGCTATGAAAGAAGTCTCTCGAATACTTGTATGGGCGGAATCCAGCTCCTGTCTAATTTCTGCGGTTCATATCCCAGGTATAGACAATTGGGAAGCGGATTATCTCAGTCGCCAAACACTACATCCGGGCGAATGGTTTCTTCACCCAGAGGTATTTCTTCAGATTGTTCAAATATGGGGACTTCCATAAATAGATCTGATGGCTTCTCATCTAAACAAGAAGCTTCCCAGGTATCTGTCCAGATCCAGGGATCCTCAGGCGGAAGTAGTGGATGCATTGTCACTTCCTTGGGAGTATCATCCTGCTTATATCTTTCCGCCTATAGTTCTTTTTCCAAGAATCTAAGGAACGTTCGTTTATTCTGCTGGTGGCTCCAGCATGGCCTCACAGGTTTTGGTATGCAGATCTTGTCCGGATGGCCACTTGCCAACCGTGGACTCTTCCGTTAAGACCAGACCTTCTATCGCAAGGTCCTTTTTTCCATCAGGTTCTCAAATCCTTCAATTTGAAGGTATGGAGATTGAACGCTTGATTCTCAATCATAGAGGTTTCTCTGACTCTGTGATTAATACTATGTTACAGGCTCGTAAAACTGTATCTAGGAAGATATATTATCGAGTCTGGAAGATTTTCATTTCTTGGTGTTTTTCTCATCTTTTTTCTTGGCATTCTTTTAGAATTCCTAGAATTTTACAGTTTCTTCAGGATGGTTTGGATAAGGTTTGTCTGCAAGTTCCTTGAAAGGTCAAATCTCTGCTCTTTCTGTTCTTTTTTTCACAGAAAGATTGCTAGTCTTCCTGATATTCATTGTTTTGTACAAGCTTTGGCTTGTATAAAACCTGTTATTAAGTCAATCTCTCCTCATTGGAGTTTGAATTTGGTTCTGGGGGCTCTTCAAGCTCCTCCGTTTGAACCTATGCATTCGCTAGACATTAAATTACTTTCTTGGAAAGTTTTTTGTTTCTTTTGGCCATCTCTTCTGCTAAGAAGAGTTTCTGAATTATCTGCTCTTTCTTGTGAGTCTCCTTTTCTGATTTTTCATCAGGATAAGGCGGTGTTGCGAACTTCTTTTAAATTTTTACCTAAGGTTGTGAATTCTAACAACATTAGTAGAGAAATTGTGGTTCCTTCATTGTGTCCTAATCCTAAGAATTCTAAGGAAAACTCGTTGCATTCTTTGGATGTAGTTAGAGCTTTGAAATATTATGTTGAAGCTACTAAGGATTTCCGAAAGACTTCTAGTCTATTTGTTATCTTTTCCGGTTCTAGGAAAGGTCAGAAGGCTTCTGCCATTTCTTTGGCATCTTGGTTAAAATCTTTGTTTCATCATGCCTATGTCGAGTCGGGTAAAACTCCGCCTCAAAGGATTACAGCTCATTCTACTAGGTCAGTTTCTACTTCCTGGGCGTATAGGAATGAAGCTTCAGTTGATCAGATTTGCAAAGCAGCCACTTGGTCTTCTTTGCATACTTTTACTAAATTCTACCATTTTGATGTGTTGTCTTCTTCTGAAGCAGTTTTTGGTAGAAAAGTACTTCAGGCAGCTGTTTCAGTTTGATTCTTCTGCTTATAATTTCAGTTTTTTTCATTATAAGATTTAAACTTTATTTTGGGTGTGGATTATTTTCAGCGGAATTGGCTGTCTTTATTTTATCCCTCCCTCTCTAGTGACTCTTGCGTGGAAGATCCACATCTTGGGTAGTCATTATCCCATACGTCACTAGCTCATGGACTCTTGCTAATTACATGAAAGAAAACATAATTTATGTAAGAACTTACCTGATAAATTCATTTCTTTCATATTAGCAAGAGTCCATGAGGCCCACCCTTTTGTGGTGGTTATGATTTTTTTGTATAAAGCACAATTATTCCAATTCCTTATTTTTTATTCTTTCGCACTTTTTTCTTATCACCCCACTTCTTGGCTATACGTTAAACTGATTTGTGGGTGTGGTGAGGGGTGTATTTATAGGCATTTTGAGGTTTGGGAAACTTTGCCCCTCCTGGTAGGAATGTATATCCCATACGTCACTAGCTCATGGACTCTTGCTAATATGAAAGAAATGAATTTATGAGGTAAGTTCTTACATAAATTATGTTTTTTTTTATTTAAAGATTCAGATAGAGCATGCAATTTTAAGCAACTTTCTAATGTATTCCTATACATTTTTTGTCATTCTACAGCTATCTTTATTTTAAAAGCAGGAATGTAAAGCTTAGGAGCCAGCCCATTTTTGGTTCATCACCTGGGTAGCACTTGCTGATTGGTGTCTAAATGTAGCCACCAATAATCAAGCACTAACCAGGTTGGTGAACCTAAAATAGGCTGGAACGAAGAAAAATGTATAATAGGAATAAATTAGAATGTTGCTTAAAATTGTATGCTCTATCTGAATCATTAAATATATATTTTTTTAGTTAAGTATCCCTTTAACTGAAGAGTGCCTAAGCATTATGGAAAATGTAGTTACAATACATCTGGGGTGCCAAGGTTAGCCATCACTGCTGTATACTAATACTATAAAAAAAACTAAAAAAAGACATCTTTCCTAATAAAGTTTGAACAAAAGTAGCAAAAAAGTGTTCTCCACTAGGTGGTAGTCCAACCACCCTGTGAATCGCAAGCAAAGGCTAAACAATTTTCATCATTTTAACATTGAAGCTTTCAATACTTATGAAGAATGCGCTCCAAACAGTATGGTTACAGGAGGCATCAATAACTAACCTATATTATAGTTGTCAATCTTTATAAATATTTATGTTGGCTTTTAAGTATATATTGATAAATGTTGATTTGCAAATCTTAAAGGTATGGTAAACACCAAAAATGTTATTGTTTAAAAATATAGATAATCCCTTTATTTACCATTCCCCAGTTTTGCATAATATACTTTTTACCTGTGATTATCTTGTATCTAAGCCTCTGCAGACCTCTTGCAGGAGCACTTGATGACAACTCTATTTCCTACAATGTATTGCTCCAGATATACCTAGGTATCTCCAACACAGAATATTATAGGAACAAAACAAATTTGATAATAGAAGTAAATATATAATCCCTTTTATTACTCATTCCCCAGTTTTGCACAGCCAATATGGTTATATTAATACACTTTTTACCTCTATGATTACCTTGTATCTAAGCCTCTTCTGACAGCCCCCTTATTACATGGCTATGTATTTATTATCTATTGACTAGCATTATAGCCAATTTGTGCGGTGTCCTGCACAACTCCATGGGAGAGAGCACAATGTTATTTATGGCACACATGAATTAGCAGTATCCTGTTGTGAAAAGAAAATAAAAAAGCATGTGATAAGAGGCTGTCTGTAGTGGCAGACATTTAGTGGTTTAAATGTTATAAACTATATTAATATAACAATTTTGTTTGTGCAAAGCTGGTAAATGGGTAGTAAAGGCGTAATAATAATTATTTTGGTGTAGACCGTCTCTTTAACGTGTGTCATTTTAAGTGTTCTTTGTGTAGTCTGAGCACTGGAATAGTTCAATTTTAGTTTTTAAACACTTAACACAGGTAAAATACAAGAAAAAAACAAATTCTGCTATTGCTATTAGAAACACAAACATAGATTTAAAAAAAGTAAAATACAAAACTCCCCAGCTTTGGTCTTCAGAAGGTACTTTTTCCAATATTTACCACTTATTTAAATTGTAAATGTAGTTAACAAATGATCTGTGTGCTATGTCCCTTTTAAATATGGGGTTTTGCAGTGATGCTCCTAACAGCCCCAAGTTGTTGTTTTTCCCTCCTTACTTCATATTGGCCAAAGCATGCTGCCCAGACACATCAAGTCAAACCTGGTTAGGGAAGTCCTACTTGAAAGGAACAGTAAAGTCACAATTAAACTTTTATGATTCAGAGTATGCAGTTTCCAACTTTCCATTTTTCCCCCTCTAATTTCTTTCAATCTCTTGGTAACCTTTGTTGAAAAGCATACCTAGGTAGGCTCAGGAGCAGCAATATACTACTGGGATGTTGTTGATGGCTGCACACTTATGCTCCCAGTAGTGTATGAAGCAAATTTGATATATAAATAAAATGGAAAGTTGTTTAAAACTGCATGCTCTGAGCCATAACATTTTGACTTTACTATCCCTTTTAAAGTAGGACTTTCCTGACAAGGTTTGACTTGATGTGGCAGACCAGCATGCATTGCAAAATCTGAAATGTAAAAAGAATTTCCTTTAGGGTAGGGGCTGACAAATCTGTTTAAAATGTAGGTGCTAGTAAGAATATTTAGGAGCCAAAAATACTTTTAGGACCCATACAGTGGTATTTGTATATAGATACATAGAGATTAACCCAAAATGTTTGCAGCCAGGGGTAAAATTCTAGGAGCCAATGGCTCCTGGGTTTGTTGATCCCTGCTTTAGGGGTATCACTGCAAAGCTTCATATATAAATGGGCATAGCACATAGACCTTTAAATTTAAATAGCCGCTTTAAAGGGATATGAAACCAACATTTCTTTCATAATTCAAACAGAAAATACAATTTTAAACAGCTTTACAGTTTACTTCTATTATCTAATTTGCTTCTTTCTCTTGGTATCCTTTATTGAAGAAGCATCAATGCACTACTGGGATCTAGCTGAATGCATATATGTGTAGCCTCCAATAAGCAACTCCGAGTCTACTTAGGTATCTTTTTCAACAAAGCATATCAAGAGAACAAACAAATTTAGATAATAGAAGTAAATTAGAAAGTTGCTTAAAATCACATGCTCTATCTTAAAGAAAAAAATGTGTGTTTAATGTTCTTTTTTAATTTAAAAAAAATATTTAAACACCATTTTACTGTCCCTTTTCTTTTTAAAACCAGCTTTATTTAAAAATGTAAACAAAAAAGAAATAGAAAATTGGGAGTCGCAGCATCCTTTTTGAGCAGAGCGAATGGGACGGGAGGGAAAGTATCTGGAGACAAGGTCTGAGATATAGGGGGGAGCAGTGCAGTTGAGGGCTTTGTATGTCAGAGTGAGAATTTTGTGTTTAATCCTGGAGGCAAGAGGAAGCCAGTGAAGGGATTGGCAGAGAGGTGCAGCAGATGATGAGAGACGTGTAAGGAAGATGAGCCTGGCAGAGGTATTCATTAAGGATTGTAAAGGAGCTAGGCGGAAGCTAAGGAGACCAGAGAGGACAGAGTTGCAGTAATCGAGGCGGGAAAGGATGAGAGAGTGGATTAAAATCTTAGTTGTGTCTTGTGTAAGGAAATGTCTAGTTTTGGAGATGTTTTTAAGGTAGAAGCGTCAGGATTTAGCCAAGGACTGAATGTGATGAGTAAAAGAAAGATCTGAGTCAAGTGTGACCCCAAGACATCAAGCATGCCGGGTAAGGGTAATGATGGAGTTGTCGACAGTTATAGAGAGATTGGGGTGGAGATTTTGGAAGAAGGGGGGAAAATAAGGAGCTTAGTTTTGGAGAGATTTAGCTTGAGGTAGTGAGAGGACATCAAGGAAGAGATGTGAGAAAGACAGTTAGTAACACGGGTTAGCAAGGAAGGAGATAGGTCTGGTATATACTGGAAATAGATAGGTTCCCTTGCCTAAATAACGTTAAATTTTGTTTCTTTCATGTAATTAGCAAGAGTCCATGAGCTAGTGACGTATGGGATATACATTCCTACCAGGAGGGGCAAAGTTTCCCAAACCTTAAAATGCCTATAAATACAACCCTCACCACACCCACAATTCAGTTTTACAAACTTTGCCTCCCGTGGAGGTGGTGAAGTAAGTTTGTGCTTAGATTCTACGTTGATATGCGCTTTGCAACAGGTTGAAGCCCGGTTTTCCTCTCAGAGTGCAGCGAATGTCAGAGGGAAGTGAAGAGAGTATTGCCTATTTGAGAACAATGGTCTACCTCTAGGGGATCTTTTTCATAGGCTCTCTGTTATCGGTCGTAGAGATTTATCTGCTACCTCCCTTTTCAGATCGACGATATACTCTTATACACCATTACCTCTACTGATTCTCGTTTTAGTACTGGTTTGGCTATCTACTATATGTAGATGAGTGTCCTGGGGTAAGTAAGTCTTATTTTTTTGTGACACTCTAAGCTATGGTTGGGCACTTTATATGTAAAGTTCTAACTTATATTTGCCATCATTCAGGATAATCAGTATTCCTTTAAAATTCAGACTGTCAGTTTCATTATTTGGGATAATGCTTTTCAATTTATTTTTTCCTTACCTTGAAAATTTTTTAATTGACCTTTTTTTTCCTGCGGGCTGTTAGGCTCGCGGGGGCAGAAAATGTTTATTTTTATTGCGTCATTCTTGGCGCATACTTTTTTGGCGCAAAAATTTGTCACTTCCGGCGCCATAGTTGACGCCGGAAGTTGTATTCTGTCTAACGTCTTTTTTGACGCATGCGTATTCAGACATTGTTTTTGCGCCAAAAAATGTGGGCGTCATTTGTGGCGCCATTTTTTCTCACATTATTTAAACATTTCTCTTCATTGCTTCTGGTTGCTAGAAGCTTATTTTTTTGCATTCTTTCCCATTCCTGAAACTGTCATTTAAGGAATTTGATAATTTTGCTTTATATGTTGTTTTTTCTATTTACATATTGCAAGATGTCTCATCTCGACCATGGATCAAAATCTACTAATGAACAGACGCTGCCTGATGCTGGTTCTACCAAAGTTAAGTGCATATGTTGTAAACTTGTGGTAACTGTTCCTCCAGCTGTAGTTTGTGAATGCTGTCATGATAAACTTTCTAAAGCAGATTGTGTCTCCATTAGTAATAATCCTTTACCTGTTGTTGTTCCTTCAACATCTATTGTTCAGGATGTTCCTGTTAATGTAAAAGAATTTGTTTCTAATTCTATTAGGAAGGCTCTGTCTGTTATTCCTCCTTCCAGTAAACGTAAAAGGTCTTTCAAGACTTCTCACATTTCAGATGAATTTTTAGGTGATCATCATCATTCTGACGTATCTGATTCTGATGAGGTTTCTTCTGGTTCAGAAGATTCTACTACAGATATTGATTCTGATAAATCCTCATATTTATTTAAAATGGAGTTTATCCGTTCATTACTGAAAGAAGTTTTGATTGCATTAGATATGGAGGAATCCAGTCCTCCTGATACTAAAACTGCTAAACGTTTAAATTCGGTTTATAAACCTCATGTGTTAATTCCTGAAGTTTTTCCAGTTCCTGATGCTATCTCAGATGTGATTGCTAGGGAATGGGATAGTTTGGGTACTTCATTTACTCCTTCTTTAAGGTTTAAGAAATTGTACCCTGTGCCATCTGATAGACTAGAGTTTTGGGATAAAATCCCTAAAGTCGATGGGGCTATCTCTACCCTTGCTAAACGTACTGCTATTCCTACGGCTGATAGCACTTCGTTTAAATATCCTTTAGATAGAAAAATTGAATCTTTTTTAAGAAAAGCTTATTTATTTTCAGGTAATCTACTTAGACCTGCTATATCTTTGGCTGATGTTGCTGCAGCTTCAACTTTTTGGTTGGAGGCTTTAGCGCAACAAGTGACAGATCATAATGCATATAGCATTGTTAAACTTCTTCAACATGCTAATAACTTTGTCTATGATGCCATCTTTGATATCATTAGAGTTGATGTACGGTATATGTCTTTAGCTATTTTAGCTAGAAGAGCTTTGTGGCTTAAATCTTGGAATGTAGATATGACTTCTAAGTCAACTTTGCTTTCTCTTTCTTTCCAAGGTAATAAGTTGTTTGGTTCTCAGTTGGATTCTATAATTTCAACTGTTACTGGTGGGAAGGGAGCCTTTTTGCCCCAGGGCAAAAAATCTAAAGCATAGGGCTGCTAATCGTTTTCGTTCCTTTCGTCAGAATAAGGAGCAGAAGCCCGACCCTTCTCCTAAAGGAACAGTTTCCGGTTGGAAACCTAATCCAGTCTGGAATAAATCCAAGCCTTCCAGAAAGTCAAAACCTGCTCCTAAATCCGCATGAAGGTGCGGCCCTCATTCCAGCACAACTGGTAGGGGGCAGGTTACGATTTTTCAAAGATGTTTGGATCAATTCGATACACAATCTTTGGATTCAGAACATTGTTTCACAAGGGTACAGAATAGGTTTCAAGGTAAGACCACCTGTGAGAAGATTTTTTCTCTCACGCATTCCAGTAAATCCAGTAAAGGCTCAGGCGTTTCTGAAATGTGTTTCAGACCTAGAGTTAGCTGGGGTAATTATGCCAGTTCCAGTTCTGGAACGGGGTCTGGGGTTTTACTCAAATCTATTCATTGTGCCAAAGAAAGAGAATTCTTTCAGACCAGTTTTGGATCTAAAGATATTGAATCGTTATATAAGGATACCAACATTCAAAATGGTGACTATAAGAACTATTCTGCCTTTTGTTCAGCAAGGGCATTATATGTCTACAATAGACTTACAGGATGCATACCTGCATATTCCGATTCATCCAGATCACTATCAGTTTTTGAGATTCTCTTTTCTAGACAAGCATTACCAGTTTATTGCTCTTCCATTTGGTCTAGCAACTGCGCCAAGGATCTTTTCGAAGGTTCTAGGTGCCCTTCTCTCTGTAATCAGAGAACAGGGTATTGCGGTATTTCCTTATTTGGACGATATCTTGGTACTTGCTCAGTCTTTACATTCTGCAGAATCTCACATGAATCAACTTGTGTTGTTTCTTCAAAGACATGGTTGGAGGATCAATTTACCAAAAAGTTCCTTGATTCCTCAGACAAGAGTAACCTTTTTAGGTTTCCAAATAGATTCAGTGTCCATGACTTTGTCTCTGACAGAAAAGAGACGTCTGAAATTGGTTTCAGCTTGTCGAAACCTTCAGTCTCTATTGTTCCCTTCGGTAGCATTATGCATGGAGATTTTAGGTCTCATGACTGCTGCTTCGGACGCGATACCTTTTTCTCGTTTTCACACGAGGCCACTTCAGCTTTGTATGCTGAACCAGTGGTGCAGGGATTATACAAGGATATCACAAATAATATCCTTAAACCCCAATGTTCGATCATCTCTAACTTGGTGGATGAATCACCATCGTTTAATTCAAGGGGCCTCTTTTGTTCGTCCAACCTGGACTGTGATCTCAACAGATGCGAGTCTTTCAGGTTTTGGAGCTGTTTGGGGATCTCTGGCAGCGCAGGGGTTTTGGGAATCTCAGGAGGCGAGATTACCAATCAACATTCTAGAACTCCGTGCGATTTTCAGAGCTCTTCGGTTCTGGCTTCTTCTGAAGAGAGAATCGTTTATCTGTTTTGAAACGGACAATTTCACGACCGTGGCATATGTCAATCATCAAGGTGGGACTCACAGTCCTCAAGCAATGAAAGAAGTATCTCGGATACTTGTATGGGCGGAATCCAGCTCCTGTCTAATTTCTGCGGTTCACATCCCAGGTGTAGACAATTGGGAAGCGGATTATCTCAGTCGCCAGACGTTACATCCGGGCGAATGGTCCCTCCATCCAGAGGTTTTTCTTCAGATTGTGCAAATCTGGGGTCTTCCAGAAATAGATCTGATGGCCTCTCATCAGAACATGAAACTTCCCAGGTATCTGTCCAGATCCCGGGATCCTCAGGCGGAAGCAGTGGATGCGTTGTCACTTCCTTGGAATTATCATCCTGCTTATATCTTTCCGCCTCTAGTTCTTCTTCCAAAAGTAATCTCCAAAATTCTAATGGAGCGTTCCTTTGTACTGCTGGTGGCTCCAGCATGGCCACACAGGTTTTGGTATGCGGATCTCGTTCGGATGGCCAGTTTCCAACCTTGGACACTTCCGTTAAGGCCAGACCTTCTATCTCAAGGCCCAATTTTCCATCAGGATCTCAAATCATTAAATTTGAAGGTATGGAGATTGAAAGCTTGATCCTTAGTCATAGAGGTTTTACAGGTTCGTAAATCTGTCTCTAGAAAGATTTATTATCGGGTTTGGAAGACTTACATTTCTTGGTGTTCTTCTCATAAATTTTCTTGGCATTCTTTCAGGATTCCTAGAATTTTACAATTTCTTCAGGATGGTTTAGATAAGGGTTTGTCTGCAAGTTCTTTGAAAGGACAAATCTCTGCTCTTTCTGTTCTTTTTCACAGAAAGATTGCTAATCTTCCTGATATTCATTGTTTTGTACAGGCTTTGGTCCATATCAAACCTGTCATTAAGTCAATCTCTCCTCCTTGGAGTCTTAATTTAGTTTTGAAAGCTTTGCAGACTCCTCCGTTTGAGCCTATGCATTCTTTGGACATTAAATTACTTTCTTGGAAAGTATTGTTCCTTTTGGCTATCTCTTCTGCTAGAAGAGTTTCTGAGTTATCTGCTCTTTCTTGTGAATCTCCTTTTCTGATTTTTCATCAGGATAAGGCGGTGTTGCGGACTTCATTTCAATTTTTACCTAAGGTTGTGAATTCTAACAACATTAGTAGAGAAATTGTTGTCCCTTCATTGTGTCCTAATCCTAAGAATTCTAAGGAAAGATCGTTGCATTCTTTGGATGTAGTTAGAGCTTTGAAATACTATGTTGAAGCTACTAAAGATTTTAGAAAGACTTCCAGTCTATTTGTTATCTTTTCTAGTTCCAGAAAAGGTCAGAAGGCTTCCGCCATTTCCTTGGCGTCTTGGTTAAAGTCTTTGATTCATCATGCTTATGTGGAGTCGGGTAAGTCCCCGCCTCAAAGGATTACGGCTCATTCTACTAGGTCAGTTTCTACTTCCTGGGCTTTGTGTTTTCTTCTTCTGAAGCAGTTTTTGGTAGAAAAGTACTTCAGGCAGCTGTTTCTATTTGATTCGTCTGCTTATAATTTCAGTTTTTTTTCATTATAAAGATTAAAACTTTTTGATTTGGGTTGTGGATTATTTTTCAGCGGAATTGGCTGTCTTTATTTTATCCCTCCCTCTCTAGTGACTCTTGCGTGGAAGTTCCACATGTGGGGTATTTACTATCCCATACGTCACTAGCTCATGGACTCTTGCTAATTACATGAAAGAAAACATAATTTATGTAAGAACTTACCTGATAATTTCATTTCTTTCATATTAGCAAGAGTCCATGAGACCCGCCCTTTTTTTGTGGTGGTTATGATTTTTTTGTATAAAGCACAATTATTCCAATTCCTTATTTTTTGATGCTTTCGCACTTTTTCTTATCACCCCACTTCTTGGCTATTCGTTAAACTGAATTGTGGGTGTGGTGAGGGGTGTATTTATAGGCATTTTAAGGTTTGGGAAACTTTGCCCCTCCTGGTAGGAATGTATATCCCATACGTCACTAGCTCATGGACTCTTGCTAATATGAAAGAAATGAATTTATCAGGTAAGTTCTTCCATAAATTATGTTTTCTTTCATGTAAGTGACAAGAGTCCATGAGCTAGTGACGTATGGGATATACATTCCTACCAGGAGGGGGCAAAGTTTCCCAAACCTCAAAATGCCTATAAATACACCTCCCACCTTGCTCACACCTCAGCTTTACAAACGTTGCCTCCTTGTGGAGGTGGTGAAGCAAGATGTGCTTGATTTTCTTCTGTCAAAGGCGCTTCTAAGCATTTTGAAGCCCAATTCCTCTCTGAGTACAGTGTTTGTCTCTGTAAATCGGTCGCAGGGATTCATCTGCTGCCTCCCTTTACAGATCGACATTATACTTCTCTACCATTACCTCTGCTGATATGTTTCAGTACTGGTTTGGCTGTCTGCTATATGTTGATGGGTGTCTTACACGGTAAGTATATACTTTTATTATATAAGACACTCGGCTATGGATTGGGCACTTTTTAAGTAAAGTTGTTATATATTGTTTGCATACATGCCTTGAGTCAGTAATTCAGTGCTCTTTTTTAGCAACTTTATTTGTGGCTAAATATTTGTTGAGTTGGTAGAGTCTGTGAAACATACAGGTTTTTTTTGGAGCTAGTAATTTATTTATAAATTAGGATGCTAAGAATTATCTTAGTCTCATGGAATGTTGATAATCACATTTTATGCAGCTATAATAGAAGTATCCATTTGGCTTTATTTTGGTACATTTTGTTTTCCATCTTATATGAGGAGACTCCACAGCTTCATTCATTACTTGTGGGAAATACAGAACCTGGCCACCAGGAGGAGGCAAAGACACCCCAGCCAAAGGCTTAAATACCTCCCCCACTCCCCTCATCCTCCAGTCATTCTTTGCCTTTCTTCACAGGAGGAGGGCAGAGAAGTGTCGTAAGATTTCGGAGTAGACTCTTATGGAGGGTAGTACTCTTCGGAATGGGACTGGAGTTTTAAGTAGTCCTGTCAGCGTCTCAGTAAGAGCATTGATGAATGTTAGGGTCAGGAGATGCAGGGAGAGTCTTTCTGCAAAACCATCCAGACTCGTATTAACAGCTCCTTAAGCAATCAGTGTTGACGAGTTTCACTGCCTGCTTTCTTCACTCAAGTCCATGTCAGGAGTGATGCTACACACTGTCAAACTTGAGAGGCCGTGTTCCTGTTCCACGGTGTTGATTCTGGTAAGATCGTTTACCTGTATAGAATCAAGGGTTAATATCTCCGGAAGGTGATTATTGAACAGGGGGGGTGTATACATGATTGTTTTTATTGTGTTTTTTGCTGCGACATGTTTGAAATGTGGCTCTGGCAATGTGTGAACAGTCAGGTTCAGCCTGTTTAGTTTGGCGCGCTTGTTCTCGGCTGCAGGGGCGGTCCTGCATGGCACTATATGTGACCGGGTGTGGCCTCATTCTCTTGCAGAAGACAAAAGCGGTTTCTCTTTGGGCCTGGGTCAAAGGAGGTGGTGAGTGCCCGGCTATTGGAAGTATAAAGGTGCCATTTACTGTTTTTCTTAGTCCTTATTAAAGCGCAAGCTATGGAGGACTCTGATATGTTAGAGGGTACTCCCTCTTTACCTAAATCTAATGCCTGTGTTTATTGTTAGGAGGTTTCCATATACCCACCTGCTCAACTATGTTCCACATGCCTCGATAAAATAGTGATATCTAAAAGAAATAAGATGTTTAGTACCACTGAGCCATCCTCCTCTGAGGGATCTCCGTCCCGTGAGGTGCATTCCCTACATTCATCTCAGATTACACATGCAGCTCCCCAGTGCACTTCTAATCTTCCTGCGGGAGGGGCCACGTTGTCGCTCAATTTTGCTGAGCAGTAAAAAACAGTGGTTTCTGCGGTCATTAGTGCTTTACCTCACCCGGCCAAGCGCAAGCGAAAGGTTAAACATTGCTATCCTTCCCAGGGGTCATCTACTCCATTGGATGTATCTAAAGCTAGATTATCCGCTGATGCTGAGGATTCCGATACTTCGGAGGACTCTCTCTCTTGGTCAGAATCTGCAGCCTCTAAACCTCCGGCTGCGGAGGAACCAGACTTTAGGTGTAGGATGAAGATCTTGCACTTTTTGTTAAAAGAGGTGTTAGTGACTCCAGAGGTTCCGGAACCAAAGATACCGGATGAACCTTCTATTCCTAAGCTTGATAAAGTTTATGAGGACAGGGTAGTGCCCCAGACTTTTCCGGTTCCCATAAAGATGGCAAATATTATTAAGAATGAATGGGAGAGACTTGGTTCGTCTTTCTCCCCTTCTTTGTTAAAAAAATTGTTCTCTGTTCCAGATTCTCAGCTGTGCCTAAGGTGGATGGAGCTATCGCCACACTCGCTAAATGCACCACTATCCCGCTTGAGGATAGTTAGTTGTTTAAGGAACCAATGGATATGAAATTAGAGACCCTGTTAAGTAAAATGTTTAAGCACATGGGGTTCATTTTTCAACCGGCAGCTGCGGTTGCTGTGGTTTGCGGGAGCCTCTACCTATTGGTGCGACTCTCTGTCAGAAATGATCGATGTGGAGACTACCCTCGATGAGATACATGAAAGAATTAAGGCCCTGAGGGTAGCTAATTTGTTTATTTGTGATGCTAATATGCAGATTATTCGCTTGATTGCCAAGAAATTACGCTTTTCTGTTCTGGCCCGGTGGTTGAAGTCGTAGTCTGCTGACATGATGTCCACATCTAGATTGCTTTTCGGTCCAGGCCTGCACTTGATTATATCCACGGTCACAGGGGGCAAGGGAGCCTTTCTACCGCAGGATAAGAAGTATAAACCTAAGGGTCCTAATTTTCCTCCCTTTCGCTCGGACAAGTCCCAATGACAGTGACCTGCTGCGAAGCGCAAGCAATCCAATGGATCTTGGAAACCCTCTCGGTCTTGGACTAAAGCCAATCAGAGCAAGTAATCCTCCGAGACAAAATCTGCATGAAAGGACGGCTCCCAATCTGTCTCGATCTCGTAGGGGGCACACTCTCCTTTTTCGTGGAGGTTTGGTTGAGAGACATATAGGATCCTTGGGTTCTGGAAGTTGTTACCCAGGGTTACAGGTAGGTTTCAAGAGTCTTCCTCTCAGGGGCAGATTCCTCTTGTCAAATCTCTCATCAAATCCAGAGAAACGGATTGCCTTTCTAGAGTGCGTGAGGGATCTCTCCTCTCTAGGAGTAATTTTACCGGTACCTCTAGCAGAAAGGGGTCTAGGGTACTATTCAAACCTTTTTGTGGTACCAAAGAAGGAGGGCATGTTTCGCCTGATTCAACACCTAAAGTGTTTAAACAACTTTCTGTTGGTTCCATCATTCAAAATGCAGACGATAAGGTCTATACTGCCCCTAGTTCAAGGGGGTCAGTGTATGACTATGATACACTTGAAGGACGCTTACCTTCATGTGCCAATACACAAGGATCACTTCAGGTTCCTAAGGTTTGCCTTTCTGGATCAGCACTTCCAGTTTGTAGCTCTCCCCTTCAGGATGGCTACTGCACCGAGAATCTTCACGAAGATTCTGGGAGCTCTGCTCGTGGTGGCGAGATCCAGAGGGATAGCAGTGGCTCCTTATCTGGACAACATTTTGGTTCAGGCAGAGGACCATTCGAGTGCTCTTGTCCTTCTTCTGCAATCTCATGGATGGAAGGTAAACTCAGGAAAGGGTTCTCTGGTTCCCAGTACCAGAGTAGCGTTCCTGGGCACGATAATAGACTCCATTGCCATGAAGATATTCCTAACAGACAAGAGACATTGCAAAATTTTCTCCTGATGTCTTGCCCTTCAATCCTACTCAAGGCCATCATTGGCCCGGTGCATGGAGGTGATTGGGCTCATGTTATCCACTATAGATGTCATTCCATTCGCCAGATTCCATCTCCGGCCTTTTCAGCTGTGCATGCTGAGGCACTGGAACGGCGATCATTCTGACCTGTCCCAACTGATCTCTCTGGACAATGGGTCGAGGGAGTCTCTCTCTTGGTGACTCAGGGGACATCCTTCCTCCAACCATCTTGGGAGATTGTGAGTACGGACGCGAGTCTCTTAGGGTGGGGAGCAGTTTGGCATGCCAGGAAGGCACAGGGCAAGTGGAATCGGAAGGATTCTCTTCTCCCAATCAACATCCTGGAACTTCGGGGCAATCTTTAATGCTCTGGAGGCTTGGCCTCTCCTGGGTTCGTCCAAGTTCATCAGATTCCAGTTGGACAACATTACCTCGGTGGCTTACATCAATCACCAGGGGGGAATGAAAAGCTCCCTAGCCATGAAGGAAGTATCTCGGATTCTGGAGTCGGCGAAGGCCCATGAATGCTCGCTATCAGCAATTCACATCCCGGGTGTGGACAACTGGGAAGCGGACTTTCTCAGCAGACAATCTTTTCATCCAGGGGAATGGTCTCTTCACCCCGAAGTGTTTGTGGAGATTTGCAACAGTTGGGGGATTCCGGAGATATATTTCATGGCATCCAGACTCAACTTCAAGCTACCCAGATACGGGTCGCAGTCCAGGTATCCCTAGGCATAACTGATAGATGCCTTAGCAGTACCTTGGGGATTCAACTTAGTGTACATATTTCCACCATTACCACTTCTTCCTCGTGTAGTGGCATTAAACAGGAGCAAGCGTCAAATATTCTGATTGCTCCGTTGTGGCCGCGGAGGATGTAGTTTGCGGATCTAGTGGGGATGTCATCCTCCCCTCCATGGAGGTTGCCCTGTCGCAAGGATCTGCTGGTACAGGGCACCTTTGTGCATCAGAATCTAGATTCTCTGAGGCTGGCTGCATGGAGCCAGAAAGCCGGTCACCCGTCGCATCTATCATAAGGTGTGGAGGACCTACTTACTCTGGTGTGAATCTTGTGGATATTCCTGGCTTAAGGTCAGGGTATACAGAATTCTTTTCTTCCTCCAGGACTGTCTGGAAAAGGGACTTGCCGCCAGTTCCTTAAGGGGACAGATTTTGGCTCTATCGGTTCTGTTTCACAAATAGCTCGCTGAGCTTCCTGATATTCAGTATTTTGTTCAGGCTCTGTGCAGGATCAGGCCTGTGTTTAGACATTATGCTCCTCCTTGGAGTTTGAATTTGGTTCTGACGGTTTTGCAGGGGCCCCCGTTCAAGCCTATGTATTCTCTTGACGTTAAGACTCTGTCTAGGTTCTTTTTCTACTGGCCATTACTTTGGCACGCAGAGTCTCTGAATTAGCAGCCTTGCAATGTGAGACTCCTTACCTGGTTTTCCATGCAGATAAGGCTGTCTTTCACACTGGACTGGAATTTCTTCTTAAGGTTGTGTCTGATTGCAACATTAATCAGGAAATTGTGGTTCCTTCTTTGTGTCCTAAACCTTCTTATTCGAAGGAATGGTTACTTCATAACTTGGATGTTGTTCGAGCCTTGAAATTCTATCTTTAGGTTACGAAGGATTTCAGACAAGCTTCAGCTTTGTTTGTTGTCTATTCGGGGAAGCGCAAGGGGCAGAAAGCTTCTTCTACTTCCCTATCCTTTTGCTGAGGAGCATGATTTGTTTGGCTTATGAGACAGCGGGACATAAGCCTCCTCAGATTATTACGGCTCACTCAAATAGAGATGTGGGTTCTTCTTGGGCCTTTAAGAATGAGGCCTCTATGGAGCAGATTTGTAAGGCAGCTACCTGGTCCTCCTTACATACTTTTACAAAGTTTTACAAATTTGACGTTTTTGCTTCGACTGACGCAGATTTTGGGAGAAAGGTTTTGCAGGCTGTGGTGCCCTCAGAATAGGGTCCACCTCCTTTTTACCCTCCCGTTTTTCATTCAATGTCCTCTAGAGCTTGGGTATTTGTTTCCCACAAGTAATGAATGAAGCCGTGGACTCGCCTCGTATTAGATGGAAAACATAAATTATGCTTACCTGATAATTTAATTTCCATCATTACGAGAAGAGTCCACGGTTCCCGCCCGGTTCTCCATTGGGCAGACCTAAATTTCTTTTGTTTTTTCTTCTGGCACCTTTTATACCCTGATATTTCTCCTACTGTTCCTTTTTTCCTTGGCAGAATGACTGGAGGATGAGGGGAGTGGGGGAGGTATTTAAGCCTTTGGCTGGGGTGTCTTTGCCTCCTCCTGTTGGCCAGGTTCTGTAATTCCCACAAGTAATGAATGAAGCCGTGGACTCTCCTCGTAACGATGGAAATGAAATTATCAGGTAAGCATAATTTATGTTTTTTTGTATATACAATCAAAATTCTAACCTGCTTTTTAGAGTGATAGGTGTATTAGAAATCCTCTTCAACTTTGCATGTCGCGCATGTGATGATGCTATTTATGTCATAGGGTAATGTGTCATCATTGTGTGCCATTTTTTTGGCACCAAAAATTAAAATGTTCCTGCTAAAATTGCCGTTATAAGCTTCGCCCCCAGCTCATTCAGTGTTCTCAGTAAACACTTAGAGAGCTTTAATGCAGCTTTTTATGAATCAGCTTTCTTTTGTAGAATTTTTTCGCTCTGTTTCCCATTCTCTCAAGCCCATTATATATATATATATATATATATATATATATATATATATATATATATATATATATATATATATATATACATAGAGTATATATGAGCATGGATATAAATTTGTAGAATTAATTTATTTTTATTTTTTTCTAATTTAGTTTTTTTGCAATTATGTCTCAAACTCAACCTGCCTCTGATGTTACCATAGGATTTGAGCTGCCTAAACCAGTATTTAACAAAGCTAAGTATGCATGTTGTAATTAAGCTGATCTAAATTATTCAGTTCTATTATGTGGCTCTTGTTTAACAAATTGTTAAATATATCTATGAGTACAAATACACACACTGTTATTCCGTCTCAGTCTAAATGTACATAGCATTACTGCAGAAATGTAAGATTTTATTGCTACAGCTATAGAGAAGGCAATGACTGCTATTTTGCATTCAAATAAATGTAAAAGGTTTTTGCAACATTTTCCTAAACTTAGTGAATTAAGTTCTGACCTTCAGCATACTGACGTATCCTCTACTGATGGGGTCTCCTCTGATTCAGAGGATGCCACGTCAGAGACTGATATAGACAAATCTTTTTTATTCAAGTTAGAATATATTCGTTCTCTCTTAAAGGAAGTTTTGTTTACTTTGGGTATTGAGGAGTCTAACTGCTAAATTACGAGTTGTGCGTTAGGGTTAAAAAGCATCGTTGGCCGGTCCCAACGCTGCTTTTTAACGCCCGCTGGTATTACGAGTTCACTTTTTTTGCCAGACTCGGAAATACCGCAAATCCATTTACGTCAATTGCGTATCCTATATTTTCAATGGGACTTGCATAGCGCCGGTATTACGAGTCTGCCAAAAAGTGAGCGGTACACCTCCTCCTGTCAAGCCTGGTACCGCATTTTAAAGTCAGTAGTTAAGAGTTTTACACTACAACGACGTAGCATAAAACTCTTAACTAAAGTGCTAAAAAGTACACTAACACCCATAAACTACCTATTAACCCCTAAACCGAGGCCCCCCCACATCGCAAACACTAAAATAAAATTTCTTTCATGTCATTGGCAAGAGTCCATGAGCTAGTGACGTATGGGATATACAATCCTACCAGGAGGGGCAAAGTTTCCCAAACCTCAAAATGCCTATAAATACACCCCCCACCACACCCACAATTCAGTTTTACAAACTTTGCCTCCTATGGAGGTGGTGAAGTAAGTTTTTGTGCTAGATTTCTACGTTGATATGCGCTTCTCAGCTTTTTGAAGCCCGGTTCCTCTCAGAGTGCAGTGAATGACAGAGGGATGTGAAGGGAGTATTACCTATTGAATACAATGGTCATCCTAACGGGGATCTATTTCATAGGTTCTCTGATATCGGTTCATCTCCTACCTCCCTTTTCAGATCGACGATATACTCTTATATACCATTACCTCTGCTGATTCTCGTTTCAGTACTGGTTTGGCTATCTACTTTATGTAGATGAGTGTCTCTTGGTAAGTATGTTTCTTTTATTTAAGACACTCTCAGCTATGGTTTGGCACTTTATATTTAAAGTTCTAAATATATGTTTATTCTTATATTTGCCATGATTCAGGTTCATCAGTATATTTCCTTTTTGAAGACTGTCAGTTTCATATCTGGGAAATGCATTAAAAAAAAAATTCTTACCTGAAGTTTTCAAATTGACTCTCTTTTCTAAATTACGGGCTGTTAGGCTCGCGGGAGCGCAAAATGCTTCAATTTATTGTGTCATTCTTGACGCAAGACTTTTTTTGCGCGAGAATTACTTTTGTTGAGGTAATTTTGTCATTTCCAGCGTCTTAGTTGGTGCCAAGTTTTTTCACGAGGTTGCGTCATCTATGACGCTCGTGTTTGTTGCAGACGTTTTTGGCGCCAAAAAATATTTTGTCAGTTGTGGGCGTCATACTTGGCTCCAAACTTTTGGACATTATTTAAGACTTCATTTCTTTGGTTTCCAGAGGCCTATTTTGTTTGCATTTATTTCCCATTCCTGAAACTGTCATATAAGAAAATTGATAATTTTGCTTTATATGTTATTTTTTCTCTTACATATTGCAAGATGTCTCAATCTGACCCTGTCTCAGAATCTACTACTGGAATCCTGCTGCCTGATGTCGGTTCTACCAAAGCTAAGTGCATTTGTTGTAAACTTGTGGTAACTGTTCCTCCCGCTGTAGTTTGTGATAGTTGTCATGACAAACTTTTACATGCAGACAATATTTCCATTAGTAGTAATTCATTACCTGTTGCTTGTCCTTCAACATCTAATGCTCAGGATATTCCTGTTAATGTGAGAGAATTTGTTTCTAATTCCATTCAGAAGGCTTTGTCTGCTATACCGCCTTCTAATAAACGTAAAAGGTCTTTTAAAACTTCTCATAAAATTGATGAATTTTTAAATGACCGACAACATTCTGATTTATCTATCTCTGATGAGGATCTATCTGGTTCAGAAGATTCTGCCTCAGATATTGACACTGACAAATCTTCATACTTATTTAAAATAGAGTATATTCGTTCCTTATTAAAAGAGGTGTTGATTGCATTAGATATAGAGGAGACTAGTCCTCTTGATATTAAAACTAGTAAACGTTTAAATTCGGTTTTTAAACCTCATGTAGTTATTCCTGAGGTTTTCCCAGTTCCTGATGGTATTTCAGATGTGATTTCTAGGGAATGGAATAAATTGGATACTTCTTTTACTCCTTCTTCAAGGTTTAAGAAACTGTATCCTTTGCCGACTGATAGATTGGAGTTTTGGGAAAAGATCCCCAAAGTTGATGGGGCCATCTCTACTCTTGCTAAGCGTACTACTATTCCTACGGCAGATAGTACTTCTTTTAAAGATCCTTTAGATAGGAAACTTGAATCTTATCTAAGGAAGGCTTATTTATGTTCAGGTCATCTTCTTAGGCCTACTATTTCTTTGGCTGATGTTGCAGCTGCTTCAACTTTTTGGTTGGAAACCTTAGCGCAACAAGTACCAGATCATAATGTGTATAGCATTGTTAAGTTAATTCAACATGCTAATAATTTCATTTGTGATGCCATTTTTGATATCATTAGAATTGATGTTAGATATATGTATTTAGCTATATTAGCTAGAAGAGCTTTATGGCTTAAATCTTGGAATGCTGATATGACTTCTAAATCAACGTTGCTATCTCTCTCTTTCCAAGGTAATAAATTATTTGGTAATCAGTTGGATTCGATTATTTCAACTGTCACTGGGGGGAAGGGAGCTTTTTTGCCTCAGGATAAAAAATCTAAGAGTAAATTTAAGGCTGCTAACCGTTTTCATTCATTTCGAAAAAATAAGGAACGGTTTCCAATTGGAAGCCTTCTTCAGTCTGGAATAAATCCAAGCCATTTAAAAGATCTAAATCAGCCCCCAAGTCCGCATGAAGGTGCGGCCCTCATTCCAGCTCAGCTGGTAGGGGGCAGACTAAGATTTTTCAAGGATGTTTGGATTCAGAACATTGTCTCTCAGGGGTACAGAATAGGTTTCAAAGTAAGACCGCCTGTGAGAAGTTTCTTTCTCTCACACATTCCAGTGAACCCAGAGAAAGCTGGAGTTATCTGGGGAAATTGTGCCAGTTCCTTTTCAGGAACGGGGTCTGGGGTTTTATTCAAATCTGTTCATTGTCCCAAAGAAGGAGAATTCTTTCAGACCAGTTTTGAATCGTTATATAAGAATACCAACATTCAAAATGGTGACTATAAGGACTATTCTGCCTTTTGTTCAGCAAGGGCATTATATGTCCACAATAGACTTACAGGATGCATATTTTCATATTCTAATTCATCCAGATCACTATCAGTTCCTGAGATTCTCTTTTCTAGACAAGCATTACCAATTTGTTGCTCTTCCTTTTGGCCTAGCAACAGCTCCAAGGATCTTTTCAAAGGTTCTCGGTGCCCTACTCTCTGTAATCAGAGAGCGGGGTATTGCGGTGTTTCCTTATTTGGACGATATCTTGGTACTTGCTCAGTCTTTACGTTCTGCAGATTCTCAAACGAATCAACTAGTGTTGTTTCTTCAAAGACATGGTTGGAGGATCAATTTACCAAAAAGTTCTTTGATTCCTCAGACAAGGGTAACCTTTTTAGGTTTCCAAATAGATTCAGTATCCATGACTTTGTCTCTAACAGACAAGAGACGTCTGAAATTAGTTGCAGCTTGTCGGGTCCTTCAGTTTCAATCATTCCCTTCAGTAGCTATGTGCATGGAGGTTTTAGGTCTCATGACTGCAGCATCGGACGCAATCCCCTTTGCTCGTTTTCACATGAGACCTCTTCAGCTTTGTATGCTGAACCAATGGTGCAGGGATTATACAAAGATATCACAATTAATATCCTTAAATCCCAATGTTCGACTATCTCTGACTTGGTGCTTAGATCACCATTGTATAGTTCAAGGGGCCTCTTGTTCGTCCAACCTGCACTGTGATCACAACAGATGTGAGTCTTTCAGGTTGGGGAGCTGTCTGGGGATCTCTGACAGCGCGGGGGGTTTTGGAAATCTCAAGAGGCGCGATTACCAATCAATATTTTGGAACTCCGTGCGATTCTCAGAGCTCTTCAGTTTTGGCCTCTACTGAAGAGAGAACCGTTTGTTTTCAGACAGACAATGTCACAACCGTGGCGTATGTCAATCATCAGGGTGGGACTCACAGTCCTCAAGCTATGAAAGAAGTATCTCGATACTTGCTTGGGCAAAATCCAGCTCCTGTCTAATTTCTGTGGTCCATATCCCAGATATAGACAATTGGGAAGCAGATTATCTCAGTCGCCAGACTTTAACATCTGGGAGAGTGGTCGCTTCACCAAGATGTGTTTTTTCAGATTGTTCAGATGTGGGGGCTTCCAGAAATAGATCTGATGGCTTCTCATCTAAACAAGAAACTTCCCAGGTATCTGTCCAGGTCCAGGGATCCTCAGGTGGAAGCAGTGGATGTGTTGACACTTCCTTGGAGTTATCAACCTGCCTATATTTTTCCGCCTCTAGTTCTTCTTCCAAGAGTGATTTCCAAAATCATAATGGAGCGTTCGTTTGAACTGCTGGTGGCTCCAGCATGGCCACACAGGGTTTGGTATGCGGATCTTATTCGGATGTCCAGTTGCTAACCTTGGACACTTCCGTTAAGGCCAGACCTTCTATCTCAAGGCCCGTTTTTCCATCAGGATCTCAAATCATTCAATTTGAAAGTATGGAAATTGAACGCTTAGTGCTTAGTCATAGAGGTTTCTCTGACTCCGTTATTAATACTATGTTGCAGGCTCGTAAATCTGTGTCTAGATTTATTATCGAGTTTGGAAGACTTACATTTCATGGTGCTCTTCTCATAAATTCACTTGGCATTCTTTTAGAATTGCTAGAATTTTACAGTTTCTTCAAGATGGTTTAGATAAGGGTTTGTCTGAAAGTTCCTTGAAAGGACAAATCTCTGCTCTTTCTGTTCTGTTCCACAGAAAAATTGCTAAACTTCCTGATATTCATTGTTTTGTACAGGCTTTGGTTCGTATCAAGCCTGTCATTAAATCAATTTCTCCTCCTTGGAGTCTTAATTTGGTTTTGAAGGCTTTACAGGCTCCTACGTTTGAGCCTATGCATTTCTGGACATTAAATTACTTTCTTGGAAAGTGTTCCTTTTGGCCATCTCTTCTGCTGGAAGAGTTTCTGAATTATCTGCTCTTTTCTGATTTTTCATCAGGATAAGGCGGTTTTGCGGACTTTGTTTGATTTTTTTTTTGTGAACTCCAACAACATTAGTAGAGAAATTGTTGTCCCTTCTTTGTGTCCTAATCCTAAGAATTCTCTGGAGAGATCTTTACATTCTTTGGATGTGGTAAGAGCTTTGAAATATTATGTTGAAGCTACTAAAGATTTCAGGAAGACTTCTAGTCTATTTGTTATCTTTTCTGGTTCTAGGAAAGGTCAGAAGGCTTCTGCCATTTCTTTGGCATCTTGGTTAAAGCTTTTGATTCATCATGCTTATTTGGAGTCGGGTAAATCCCCGCCTCAGAGGATTACGGCTCATTCTACTAGGCCAGTTTCCACTTCCTGGGCTTTTAAGAATGAAACTTCTGTTGATCAGATTTGCAAAGCAGCATCTTGGTCTTCTTTGCATACTTTTACTAAATTCTACCATTTTGATGTTTTCTCTTCTTCAGAAACAGTTTTTGGTAGAAAAGTACTTCAGGCAGCTGTTTCAGTTTGACTCTTCTGCTTATAATTTCAGTTTTTTTCATTATAAAGATTAAAACTTTTGATTTGGGTTGTGGATTAATTTTTCAGCGGAATTGGCTGTCTTTATTTTTATCCCTCCCTCTCTAGTGACTCTTGCGTGGAGTTCCACATCTTGGGTATTTGCTATCTCATACGTCACTAGCTCATGGACTCTTGCCAATTACATGAAAGAAAACATAATTTATGTAAGAATTTACCTAATAAATTAATTTCTTTCATATTGGCAAGAGTCCATGAGACCCACCCTTTTTACCTATTGTACCTAGTTAAAATAAATACAAAGTTGCCTGTAAAATAAAAATAAACCCTAAACTAGCTACAATGTAACTATTAGTTATATTGTAGCTATCTTAGGGTTTATTTTATAGGTAAGTATTTAGTTTTAAATAGGAATTATTTAGGTAATTGTAGTAATTTTATTTAGATTTATTGTAATTATATTTAAGTTACGGGGGTTAGGGTTAGACTTAGGTGTTGGCGTTTATAACTTTATTATAGTGGTGGCGACGTTGTGGGTTGCAGATTAGGGGTTAATAAGTGTAGGTAGGTTGCGGCGACATGGGGGCGGCAGATTAGGGGTTAATAAATATAATGTAGGGTTCAGCGATGTTGGGGGCAGCAGATTAGGGGTTCATAAGTATAATGTAGGTGGCTGCGGTGTCCGGAGCGGCAGATTAGGAGTTAATAATATAATGCAGGTGTCAGCGATTTCGGGGTGGCAGATTAGGGGTTAATAAGTGTAAGATTAGGGGTGTTTAGACTCGGGGTTCATGTTAGGGTGTTAGGTGTAGACATAGAATGTTTTTCCCCATAGGAATCAATGGGGCTGCGTTAGGAGCTTTATTCTGCTTTTTTGCAGGTGTTTGTTTTTTTTTTTCAGCCGGCTCTCCCCATTGATTACTATGGGGAAATCGTGCACGAGCACGTTTTACCAGCTCACCGCTAACATAAGCAGCGCTGGTATTGAGGTGAGATGTGGAGCTAAATTTTGCTCTTCGCTCACTTTTTTGCGGTTAGCGCCGGGTTTCTAAAAACCCGTAATACCAGAGCTATCTGCAAGTGAGCAGTGAGCTTAAACTGCTCGTTAGCACTGCACCCCTCCTAACGCAAAACACGTAATCTAGGTGTAAATCTCCTGATGGTTAAGATAGTAATTGTCTAAATTCTGTATTTAAGACTTCTGTTATTACTCCTGAAGTATTTCCTATTCCTGACGCTATCTCTAATGTGATTGCTAAAGAATTGGTCTAAGCCTGGTACCTATTTTAAGCCTTCTTCTAGGTTTAAGAATTTTTTTCCTTTAGCTGTAGGATCCAAGGATCCTTTAGATAGAAAGCTTGAATTTTATCTAAGAAGGGCATATTTACTTTCTGGCTATATTCTTAGATCTGTTATATCTATGGCTGATGTTGCTGCTGCTTCTACTTTTTGGTTGGACAGTTTAGCACAGCAGTTGTCTTCAGATTCTAAATTATCTAACATTATTGTTTTACTTCAACATGTAAACCATTTTATTTGTGATGCTATATTTGATGTTAGGAAGATCAATGTCAATCCATGTCTTTAGCCATTCTAACTAGAAGAGCTTTATGGCTTAAATCTTGGAATGCTGACATGGTGTATAAAACTAGATTATTATCTCTCTCTTTTCAAGGTAAAAATCTTTTTGATTCACAATTGGATTCTATTATCTCCACTGTTACTGGGGGTAAGGGAGTTTTTTCTGCTCCAAGACAAAAAAAATCTAAGGGTAAATTTAAAGCTCACAATTGTTTTTGTTCCTTTCATCAGAATAGAGAACAGAAAACCGCTCCTTCCCCTAAGGCCTCTGGCTCTAATTGGAGACCATCTCCGAATTTGAATAAATCCAAGCCTTATAAGAAACCAAATCCTGCCCCTAAACCTATATGAAGGTGCAGCCCTCAAGCCAGTTCTTCTGGTAGGGTGCAGACTAAAGATATTTCAAAGAGTTTGGACAGGCTCTGCCCAAAATCCGTGGATTCAGAATATAATTTCTTAGGGGTGTCGAATAGAATTCAAATAAGACTTTCTTTGGGACGATTCTTTCTTACCCATGTAACTAAAAACATAGTAAAAGCTCAAATTTTTCTGAAATGGGTTTCAGATCTAGAGCTTTCAGGGGTCATTTTTTCCAGTTCCACAGCAGGAACAAGGATTGGGGTTTTTATTTAAATCTATTCATTGTACTTATGAAGGAAAATTCTTTCAGACCAATTTTGGATCTGAAAACTGTTTAAATGTTTTGTAAGAGTCCCAACTTTCAAGATGGTGACTATAAGGACTATTGTGCCTTTTGTTCAGCAAGGTCACTTCATGTCCACAATAGACTTACAGGACGCTTACCTTTACAAATCTGATTCATCCAGATCACTATCATTTTCTGAGATTTTCTTTTCTAAATAAGCATTACCAATTTGTCGCTCTTCTGTTTGGCTTTACAACAGCACCAAGAATATTCTTATTAGTTTTAGGTGCCCTTCTATCTGTAATCAGAGAGCAGGGTATTGCGGTGTTTCCTTATTTGGACAATATCTTGGTACTAGCTCAATAGATTTCCAGATAGATTCAGTGTCCATGACTCTATCCCTAACAGAAAAGAAACGTTTGATATTGGTTTCAGCTTGTCTAAACCTTCAGTCTCTTATTATTCGCTTCAGTGGATGGAAGTTTTAGGTCTCATGTTTCCAGCATCGAACGCGATCCTTTTTGCTTGTTTTCATATGAGACCTCTACAGTTTTGCATGTGGCACCAATGGTGCAGGGATTATACTCAGATATCACTACTGATATACTTAAATCCCAACTCTCCACTCTCTCTGACTTAGTGGTTATACCATCACCTTATTGTTTAAGGGGCCTCCTTTGTTTGTCCTACCTGGACTTTGATCACAACAGATGCACGTCTCTCAGATTGGGAAGCTGTTTGGGTGTCTCTGACAGCACAAGCAGTTTGGAATCCTCGAGAGGTGAGGTTACCAATCTATATCTTAGAACTCCATGCTATTTTCAGAGCTCTTCAGGCTTGGCCTCTATTAAAGAGAGAATCATATATTTTGTTTCAACCAGACAATGTCACAACAGTGGCATATGTCAATCATCAAGGGGGGACTCAAAGTTCCCTAGCAAAAATTTGGAAGCAGATTCTCTCAGCCGTTAGATTCTACATCCAGGGAGTAGTCTCTCCATCCAGATGTGTTCTATCAGATTGTGCAGATGTGGGGTCCTCCAGACATAGATCTGATGGCCTCTCATCTAAACAAGAAACTTCTCAGATATCTCTCCAGGTTCAGGGATCCTTAGGTGGAAATGATGAATGCTCTAGCAGTTCCAAGGTTTTACCAACCTGCTTAAATTTCACCTCTGGGAGTGATCTCACAGATCATAATGGAACAATCTTATTTGTTTCTGATAGCACGAGCATGGCCTCACAGGTTCTGGTATGCGGACCTTGTCTAAATGTCCAGTTGCTAGCTTTGGTCACTTCCTATAATACTAGACCTTATGTCTCAAGGCCCAGTTTTCCATCAGGATCTCAAATCTCTAAATTTGAAGGCATGGAAATTGAACGCTTAGTTCTTAGTCATAGACGTTTCTCTAATTTAGTAATTAACACTATGATACAGGCTCGTAAGTCTGTTTTAAGTAAGATTTATCATAGGGTTTGGAAAAACAAAATTTATGCTTACCTGATAAATTCCTTTCTCCTGTAGTGTAGTCAGTCCACGGGTCATCCATTACTTATGGGATTATAACTCCTCCCCAACAGGAAGTGCAAGAGGATCACCCAAGCAGAGCTGCTATAGCTCTTCCCCCCTACGTCATATCCAGTCATTCGACCGAAACCAAACGAGAAAGGAGAAACTATAGGGTGCAGTGGTGACTGGAGTATAATTTAAAATTTAGACCTGCCATAAAAAACAGTGCGGGCCGTGGACTGACTACACTACAGGAGAAAGGAATTTATCAGGTAAGCATAAATTTTGTTTTCTCCTGTTAAGTGTAGTCAGTCCACGGGTCATCCATTACTTATGGGATACCAATACCAAAGCTAAAAGTACACGGATGACGGGAGGGACAGGCAGGATCTTTATACGGAAGGAACCACTGCCTGAAGAACCTTTCTCCCAAAAACAGCCTCCGAAGAAGCAAAAGTGTCAAATTTGTAAAATTTGGAAAAATCTGTTCAACAGAGGCCTCATTTTTAAAGGCCCAAGTGGAAGCCACAGCTCTGGTAGAGTGAGCTGTAATTCTTTCAGGAGGCTGCTGTCCAGCAGTCTCATAGGCTAAACGTATTATACTACGAAGCCAGAAGGAGAGAGAGGTAGCCGAAGCCTTTTGACCTCTCCTCTGTCCAGAATAGACGACAAACAGGGAAGAAGTTTGTCGAAAATCTTTAGTTGCCTGCAAATAAAATTTCAGGGCACGGACAACGTCCAGATTGTGCAGAAGTCGTTCCTTCTTTGAGGAAGGATTAGGGCACAATGAAGGAACAACAAACTCTTGATTGATATTCCTGTTAGTGACTACCTTAGGTAAGAACCCAGGTTTAGTACGCAGAACTACCTTGTCTGAATGGAAAATCAGATAAGGAGAATCACAATGTAAGGCAGATAACTCAGAGACTCTTCGAGCCGAGGAAATAGCCATTAAAAACAGAATTTTCCAAGATAACAGCTTGATATCAATGGAATGAAGGGGTTCAAACGGAACACCCTGTAAAACGTTAAGAACTAAGTTTAAGCTCCATGGCGGAGCAACAGTTTTAAACACAGGCTTAATCCTGGCCAAAGCCTGACAAAAAGCCTGAACGTCTGGAACTTCTGACAGACGTTTGTGTAAAAGGATGGACAAAGCTGAGATCTGTCCCTTTAACAAACTAGTGGATAAACCCTTTTCTAAACCTTCTTGTAGAAAAGACAATATTCTAGGAATCCTAACCTTACTCCATGAGTAACTCTTGGATTCGCACCAATGCAAGTATTTGCGCCATATTTTATGGTAAATTTTCCTGGTAACAGGCTTCCTAGCCTGTATCAAGGTATCAATCACTGACTCCGAGAATCCACGCTTTGATAGAATCAAGCGTTCAATCTCCATGCAGTCAGCCTCAGAGAAATTAGATTTGGATGTTTGAAAGGACCCTGCACCAGAAGGTCCTGTCTCAGAGGTAGAGACCATGGTGGACAAGACGACATGTCCACTAGGTCTGCATACCAGGTCCTGCGTGGCCACGCAGGCGCTATTAGAATCACCAATGCTCTCTCCTGTTTGATCCTGGCAATCAATCGAGGAAGCATCGGGAAGGGTGGAAACACATAAGCCATGTTGAAGACCCAAGGTGCTGTCAGAGCATCTATCCGTAATAAGGAAGTTTGGCGTTCTGGCGAGACGCCATGAGATCCAGATCTGGTTTGCCCCAACGCCGAAGTATTTGGGCAAAGACCTCCGGATGAAGTTCCCACTCCCCCGGATGAAAAGTCTGGCGACTTAGATATTCCGCTTCCCAGTTCTCCACGCCTGGGATGTGGATCGCTGATAGGTGACAAGAGTGAGACTCTGCCCAGTGAATTATCTTTGAGACTTCCATCATTGCTAGGGAACTCCTTGTCCCTCCCTGATGGTTGATGTAAGCCACAGTCGTGATGTTGTCCGACTGAAACCTGATGAACCTCAGAGTTGCTAACTGAGGCCAAGCCAGAAGGGCATTGAAAACTGCTCTTAATTCCAGAATATTTATGGGAAGGAGACTCTCCTCCTGAGTCCAAGATCCCTGAGTCTTCAGGGAATTCCAGACAGCGCCCCAACCTATCAGGCTGGCGTCTGTTGTTACAATCGTCCAATCTGGCCTGCTGAAGGGCATCCCCTTGGATAGATGTGGCCGAGAGAGCCACCATAGAAGAGAGTTTCTGGTCTCTTGATCCAGATTCAGCATAGGGGATAAATCTGAGTAATCCCCATTCCACTGACTTAGCATGCACAATTGCAGTGGTCTGAGATGCAGGCGTGCAAAGGGTACTATGTCCATTGCCGCTACCATTAAGCCGATTACCTCCATGCATTGAGCCACTGACGGGTGTGGAATGGAATGAAGGACCCGGCAAGCATTTAGAAGTTTTGTTAACCTGACCTCTGTCAGATAAATCTTCATTTCTACAGAATCTATAAGAGTCCCTAAGAAGGGAACTCTTGTGAGTGGCAATAGAGAACTCTTTTCTTCGTTCACTTTCCACCCATGTGACCTTAGAAATGCCAGTACTAACTCTGTATGAGACTTGGCAGTTTGGAAACTTGACGCTTGTATCAGAATGTCGTCTAGGTACGGAGCTACCGATATTCCTCGCGGTCTTAGTACCGCCAGAAGAGAACCCAGAACCTTTGTAAAGATTCTTGGAGCAGTAGCTAACCCGAAGGGAAGAGCTACAAACTGGTAATGCCTGTCTAGGAAGGCAAACCTTAGATACCGGTAATGATCTTTGTGAATCAGTATGTGAAGGTAGGCATCCTTTAAATCCACTGTGGTCATGTACTGACCCTTTTGGATCATGGGTAAGATTGTCCGAATAGTTTCCATTTTGAACGATGGAACTCTTAGGAATTTGTTTAGGATCTTTAAATCCAAGATTGGTCTGAAGGTTCCTTCTTTCTTGGGAACCACAAACAGATTTGAGTAAAACCCTTGTCCGTGTTCCGACCGCGGAACCGGGTGGATCACTCCCATTAGTAAAAGTTCTTGTACACAGCGTAGAAATGCCTCTTTCTTTATCTGGTTTGTTGACAACCTTGAAAGATGAAATCTCCCTTTTGGAGGAGAAGTTTTGAAGTCCAGAAGATATCCCTGAGATATGATCTCCAACGCCCAGGGATCCTGGACATCTCTTGCCCAAGCCTGGGCGAAGAGAGAAAGTCTGCCCCCTACTAGATCCGTTTCCGGATTGGGGGACCTCACTTCATGCTGTCTTAGGGGCAGCAGCAGGTTTTCTGGCCTGCTTGCCCTTGTTCCAGGTCTGGTTAGGTTTCCAGCCCTGTCTGTAGCGAGCAACAGTTCCTTCCTGTTTTGGAGCAGAGGAAGTTGATGCTGCTCCTGCCTTGAAGTTACGAAAGGCACGAAAATTAGACTGTCTAGCTCTTGGTTTGGCTCTGTCTTGAGGCAGGGCATGGCCCTTACCTCCAGTAATGTCAGCGATAATTTCTTTCAAACCGGGCCCGAATAATGTCTGCCCTTTGAAAGGTATGTTAAGCAATTTAGATTTAGAAGTCACATCAGCTGACCATGATTTTAGCCACAGCGCTCTGCGCGCCTGAATGGCGAATCCTGAATTCTTAGCCGTGAGTTTAGTTAAATGTACTACGGCATCAGAAATAAATGAATTAGCTAGCTTAAGGGCTTTAAGCTTGTGTGTAATCTCATCCAATGGAGCTGTGTCAAGGGTCTCTTCCAGAGACTCAAACCAGAATGCCGCCGCAGCCGTGACAGGCGCAATGCATGCAAGGGGTTGCAATATAAAACCTTGTTGAACAAACATTTTCTTAAGGTAACCCTCTAATTGTTTATCCATTGGATCTGAAAAAGCACAGCTATCCTCCACCGGGATAGTGGTACGCTTAGCTAAAGTAGAAACTGCTCCCTCCACCTTAGGGACCGTTTGCCATAAGTCCCGTGTGGTGGCGTCTATTGGAAACATTTTTCTGAATATAGGAGGGGGTGAGAAAGGCACACCGGGTCTATCCCACTCCTTGTTAACAATTTCAGTAAGTCTTTTAGGTATAGGAAAAACGTCAGTACACGTTGGTACCGCAAAATATTTATCCAACCTACATATTTTCTCTGGGATTGCAACCGTGTTACAATCATTCAGAGCCGCTAACACCTCCCCTAGTAATACACAGAGGTTCTCAAGCTTAAATTTAAAATTTGAAATGTCTGAATCCAGTTTATTTGGATCAGATCCGTCACCCACAGAATGAAGCTCTCCGTCTTCGTGTTCTGCAAATTGTGACGCAGTATCAGACATGGCCCTAGCATTATCAGCGCACTCTGTTCTCACCCCAGAGTGGTCTCGTTTACCCCTAAGTTCTGGCAATTTAGATAAAACTTCAGTCATAACATTAGCCATGTCTTGTAAAGTGATTTGTAATGGCCGCCCTGATGTACTTGGCGTTACAATATCACGCACCTCCTGAGCGGGAGATGCAGGTACTGACACGTGAGGCAAGTTAGTCGGCATAACTTCCCCCTCGTTGTCTGGTGAATTTTTCTTAACCTGTACAGATTGGCTTTTATTTAAAGTAGCATCAATGCAATTAGTACATAAATTTCTATTGGGCTCCACATTGGCCTTTGAACATATTGCACAAAGAGATTCCTCTGTGTCAGACATGTTTAAACAAACTAGCAATTAGACTAGCAAGCTTGGAAAATACTTTTCAAATGAATTTACAAGCAATATAAAAAACGTTACTGTGCCTTTAAGAAGCACACAAAAACTGTCACATTGAGATAACAATGAACCGGTTTAGATATAGCAATCAATTTTTCACATGAAATGCATTAATTTAGCAAAGGATTGCACCCTTTAGCAAATGGATTATTAACCCCTTAATACCAAAAAAACGAATAACAAATAAAATATATACGTTTTTATCACAGTCAAAGCACAGTCTCACAGGTCTGCTGTGAGTGATTACCTCCCTCAAACTAGTTTTGGAGACCCCTGAGCTCTGTAGAGACGTCCTGGATCATGCAGGGACAATAAGGAAGACTGTGCGTAGTAAAAGCGCCAAAATAGGCCCCTCCCACTCATAATACAGCAGTGGGGAAGCTCAGTAAACTGATTTTATTCAAAATAAACGACAGCCAAGTGGAAAATAATGCCCATAAATTTTTCACCAAGTACCTCAGAGAGAAAAAACGATTAACCTGCCAGTAAACGTTTTAAAATATGAAATGATAATAAAAGCCTGTTGCTAGTCGCTATCACTGCAGATAGGCTATAAGTTATATGTATACAGTATTTTCTTAGTGAAGTGCCATTCCCCAGAAATACTTTAGTGCCAACATACATACATAACAGCCTGATACCAGTTGCTACTACTGCATTTAAGGCTGTACTTACATTATATTGGTATTAGCAGTATTTTCTCAGTCAATTCCATTCCTTAGAAAATAATATACTGCAACATACCTCTTTGCAGGTGAACCCTGCCCGCTGTCCCCTGTTCTGAAGTTACCTCTCTCCTCAGAATGGCCGAGAACAGCAAATGGATCTTAGTTACGTCCGCTAAGATCATACACAAACTCAGGTAGATTCTTCTTCTAATACTGCCTGAGGAGAAACATCACACTCCGGTGCTGTTTAAAACAACAAACTTTTGATTGAAGAATAAAAAACTAAATTTAATAACCACACTCCTCTCACACATCCTATCTATTAGTTAGGTGCAAGAGAATGACTGGATATGACGTAGGGGGGAGGAGCTATATAGCAGCTCTGCTTGGGTGATCCTCTTGCACTTCCTGTTGGGGAGGAGTTATAATCCCATAAGTAATGGATGACCTGTGGACTGACTACACTTAACAGGAGAAACCTATATTTCCATCTAAAGGGGAGGAGAGTCCATGGCTTTATTGATTACTGTTCGGAATTAAGAACCTGGCCACCAGGAGGAGGCAAAGACACCCCAGCCAAAGTCTTAAATACCTCCCCCACTTCCCTCATCCCCCAGTCATTCTATGCCTTTCATCACAGGAGGATGGCAGAAAAGTGCAGAGGATTCGGAGTAGTCTCTTATGGAGGGTAGTACTCTTCGTAGTGGGACTGGAGTTTTAAGTTGTCGTGTCAGCCTCTCAGTGAGAGCCTGGGTGAAAGTTAGAGTCTAGAGATGCAGGGAGAGTCTTTTTGCGAAACCATCCCAACTCATATTAACAGCTCCACAAGCAATCAGTGTTGACGAGTTTTGCTGCCTGCTTTCTGCACTCCAGTCCATGTCAGGAGTGAGGCTACTAACCTGTCACACTTGAAGGGCCGTGTTCCTGTTCCATGACATAGATTCTGATAAGATTGTTTAATTTTTTATTCATAATGATAACACGGAAGACAGGGTCACAGTGTGACACCTTTTATCTTTAATGAATTGAGGAATAATATTTCTGGAAAGGGGATTATTGAACAGGGGGGTTATACATTATATTGTTTATTGTGTCATTGCTGCGTTATGTGCGAGATGAGGCTCTGGCAATGTGTGGAACTTTCAGGTTACTGGCGGGAGTATTGCGCAGTCCTTTTTGGCACGTTTTCTCCTTAGTGCAGATGCGGTCCTGCCAGGCATTCCATGTGACTGTGTGTGCCTTTCTCTCTTTCTCTGTTGATCAACAGCGCAGGAGACGAAACGGTTTCTGTAGTCCGGGTCCTAGGAGGTGGTGAGTGCCCTGGCCATTGGAGGTATAAAGGTGGATCTTGAAAAAGCCCTGTATAGGGAGAAACGCGTTGATGTGTTGTAACTTGAAGTGACTGTTCATTTGTCTGTAGCTGGAGCTACATATATCCCTTTTGAAAAATGCTGTGATCCTAATTGGCTAATCACAGACTTTGAATGTAAGGATTGGGACTATTGACAACAAGTTTAGCCGAGCACTTTCTCTTGCGGGCACTCTTCGGAATTGGTTGAGAAGTCCTAACAGAGTGTCTCTTCTACACAAGTATCCTGCGTGCTGTTGGGCACCTAAGAGCAGATACTTTGCATTCTGAATTCATCCACTACCTTCTCAAGCTGATTCGCAATCAGGACCAATCAGATGGCCGATCTGAGACAGCGCCCACATAAGTGACGTCATCCCGCTATGGCTGTAATTTCACTCACAGAGGACACAGAGTGTATACAGCCCGGTGGTAAGCCTGCGTTTGCTAGCAAACAAATTTACTTTTTTGAACTTCTTCCTTGCAATACCAATGTTATATTGAACAGACTCAGCCAACGGATCAGAGGCTCGATTTCACAGATTTATATGTGGTGGCAACCTCATTTTTAGCTAACGGAGACGTCAGTTTTTTAAATTAGATTTTTATAGTGTTTACTGAATGTGTTGGTTTTATGTGTAATTAAATTTTGGCACTAGCCACTTTCTACATATTTGGTTGAACATCAATTATTCTCACATTTATTAATCACCCTTTATTTTATTTAATATTGGTTTGTTCTAATTGAAGGTATATACCTCTCATTTAATATTCAGATACTCACACTCAATATTTAGGAGTCACTTTAATATTTAATATTTATATTGAACTTAAATTTTTGTATCCACTTTTAGCTGTAGTGCTCCTGTTTCTCCAATCCTGTTTTATGCTATGACCTATGTGAGGGACTCTTAGGTTCTTTCAGGAGCTTGGTGGTCTCACCCTGCGCTCATTATATACCCCCTCTTTTTTTGAGGTATAAAGGTGCCTATTGATAAGTTAAGCTAGTCCGTTATAGAAGCGCAAGCTATGGAGGACTCTGACGCGTTAGAGGGTTCTCCCTCTTTAACAAAGTCTCATTTCTGTATTTTTTGTGAGGAAGTTCTGGTAGATTAACCTGCTCAACTATGTTCCACATGCCTTGAGAAAGTTACGACATCTAAATGTAAATGGATGTCTAGTACTGAGCCATCCACCTCTAAGGGAATTGGCGGTTTCGATAGTGATCCATGCCTTACCATGTCTTGCTAAACACAAGCGTAGGGTGTATTCTGGATCTCCGAGCAATCTACAATGCTCTGAAGGCATGGCCTCCTCTGGGGTCGTTCAGCTTCATCAGATTCCAGACCGACAACATTACCTGGGTAGCTTACATCAACCATCAGGGGGGTACGAGGAGCTCCCTAGCAATGAGGGAGGTGTCTAGTATCTTGGAGTGGGCGGAGTCCCACAGCTGCTCACTCCAAGCGATTCACATTCCAGGTGTGGACAACTGGGAAGTGGACTTTCTCAGCAGACAATCCTTCCATCCAGGGGAATGGTCTCTTCACCCTGAGGTGTTTGCAGAGATTTGTCTAAGATGGGGAGCACCGGAGATAGATCTCATGGTGTTCAGACTCAATTGCAAGCTACACCGATATGGGTCAAGGTCCAGGCATCCCCAGGTAGATCTTATAGATGCCTTCCACCTCGTGTAGTGGCACACATCAAACAGGAGCCAGCCTCGGCCATTCTGATTGCTCCATCGTGGCCGCGGAGGACGTGGTTTGCGGATCTGGTGGGGATGTCATCCTCTCCGCCGTGGAGGTTACCCTAACGCAGGGATCTGCTGGAACAGAGCCCTTTTCAACATCGGAATCTAGATTCTCTGAGGCTGACAGCGTGGAGCTTGAACGCCTAGTCTTGGCCAAGAGAGGCTTTTCTGAAAGTGTGATTGATACTCTAATTCAGGCAAGGAAGCCTCATCGCATCTATCATAAGGTGTGGAGGACCTACTTGTCCTGGTGTGAGAAACATAGATATCCCTGGCACAAGGTGAAGGTATCCAGGATTCTGTCCTTTCTCCAAGACTTGCCGCCAGTTCCTTAAAGGGACAGATTTCGGCATTATCCGTCTTGCTGCATAGGAGGCTCGCTGAGCTCCCTGACATTCAATCTTTTGTTCAGGCTCTGTCTAGAATCAGGCCTTTCTTTAGACAGTCTGCTCCTCCATGGAGCTTAAACTTGGTCCTTAGGATATTGCAGAGGGTTCCGTTTGAGCCTATGCATTCCGTTGACATTAATATTCTGTACTGGCTGCCTTGCAATGTGAGCATCCTTATCTGGCTTTTCATGCGGATAAGGCTGTACTTCACACTGGTTTGGGGTTTCTTCCCAAGGTGGTGTCTACCCCGTAACATCAATTAGGAATTAGTTGTTCCTTCTTTGTGTCCAAACCCTTCTTCTTCTAAGGAAAGGTTACTTCATACCTTGGATGTGGTTCGTACCTTAAAGTTCTTCAGGCTATGCAGGATTTCAGACAGTCTACATCTCTTTTTGTGGTGTATTCAGGGAAGCGCAAGGGGCAGAGGGCCACTTCTATTTCTTTGTCCTTTTGGTTGAGGAGCTTGATTCGCTTGGCCTATGAGACAGCGGGACATAAGCCTCCTCAGAGGATCATGGCTCATTCAACTAGAGCTGTTGCTTTGTCTTGGGTCTTCAAGAATGAAGCCTCTATGGAGCAATTTTGTAAGGTGGCTACCTGGTCCTCCTTACACACTTTTACCAAGTTTTACAAGTTTGACGTTTTTGCTTCTGCGGAAGCTGTTTTTGGGAGGAAGGTTTTGCAGGCTGGGGTGCCCTCAGATTAGGGTCCACCTTTTATCCTCCCGGTTTCATTAAGTGTCCTCTAGAGCTTGGGTATATGTTCCCAACAGTAATGAATGAAGCCATGGACTCTCCTCCCCTTTAGATGGAAAACATAAATTATGCTTACCTGATAATTTCATTTCCATGAAGGGGAGGAGAGTCCACGGCTCCCACCCATAGCTCCGATGGGCGGATTTAAATTTAATTTATCTTCTGGCACCATTTATACCCTGATATTTCTCCTATTGTTCCTTGTTCCCTCTGCAGAATGACTGGGGGATGAGGGAAAGGGGGAGGTATTTAAGCCTTTGGCTGGGGTGTCTTTGCCTCCTTCTGATGGCCAGGTTCTTAATTCCCAACAGTAACGAATGAAGCCGTGGACTCTCCTCCCCTCGATGGAAATTAAATTATCAGGTAAGCATAATTTATGTTTTCATGGTGTTCCACATGAATATTCTTGGCATTCATTTAGAATTCCTAGGATTTTACAGTTTCTTCAGGATGGTTTGGATAAAGGTTTGTCTGCAAGTAAAGGACAAATCTCTGCTCTTTCTGTCTTATTTCATAGAAAGCTTGCTAAGCTTCCTCTAATCAATTTCTCCTCCTTGGAGTCTCAATTTGATTTTAAAGATTTTGCAGGCTTCTTCTTTTGAGCCTATGCATTCTTTGCATATTTAACTACTTTCTTGGAAAGTTTTATTTCTTTTGGCTATCTCTTCTGCTAGAAGAGTTTCTGAATTGTCTGCTCCCTCTTGTGAGTCTCCTTATCTGATTTTCTATCAAGATAAAGCTGTTTTGCGGACTTCGTTTAAAGTTTTGCAAAAGATTGTGAATTCTAACAACATCAATAGGGAAATTATTGTTACTTCCTTGTATCCTAATCCTAAGAATACTCTTGAAATGTCTTTACATTCTTTGGATGTGGTAAGAGCTTTGAAATATTATGTTGAGGCTACTAAAGATTTCAGAAAGACTTCTAGTCTATTTGTTATTTTTTCTGGTTCCAGAAGAGGTCAGAAAGTCTCTGCCATTTGCTTGGCATCTTGGTTGAAGCTTTTGATTCACAAAGCCTATTTGGAGATGGGGCAGTCTCCGCCTCAGCATATTACAGCTCATTCTACTAGATTAGTCGCCACATCTTGGGCTTTCAAGAATGAAGCTTCAGTTGATCAAATTTGCAAAGCAGCAACTTGGTCTTCTTTGCATACATTTACCAAATTTTACCATTTTGTTTTGTTTGCTTCTTCGGAAGCAGCCTTTGGTAGAAAGGTTCTTCAGGCAGCTGTCTCAGTTTGATTCTAGTGATTCTAGTTAAATTTTAAGAAAACTTAATTATTTTTTTAATTTAATTTCTCAGTGAACTTCCACATCTTGGGTATTATATCCCATACGTCACTAGCCCATGGACTCTTGCCACATACATGAAAGAAAACATAATTTATGTAAGTACTTACCTGATAAATTAATTTCTTTCATAGTGGCAAGAGTCCATGAGACCTACCCTATTTTTCTGTGGTTATGGTTTTTTTGTATAAAGCACATTATTTTTCCAGTTTTTGTATGCTTTTTACTCCTTTTTTTTTTTTTTTACACCTCACTACTTGGCTATACGTTAAACTGAGGTATGAGTTAGGTGGGAGGTGTATTTATAGGCATTTTGAGGTTTGGGAAACTTTGCCCCCTCCTGGTAGGAATGTATATCCCATACTTCACAAGCTCATGGACTCTTGCCACTATGAAAGAAATTAATTTATCAGATAAGTTCTTATGTAAATTATGTTTTTATAGCTATGTTTTCCCAATCTAAATCTTTAAGTTTCAGTAATTGGTCTGCGTAGTGTGTTGTAGTTGTAAATATGAAAAAGATTGTTGGTTTGAGATCCCAAACTCCCTCTTGCATTCATCAAAAGTTTTTACTTTACTATTTTCAATATTAATTAACTGAACCATAAATCTTATTCCTGCCTGAGACCATTTTTCAAATCTTGCTGGGTTTTCTCTTAGAGCTAACAACAAAGATATCCCATAATTAATACCTAATCTTTCACACAACTTACGCCATGTTCTTTGACTAATAATTGTTTAATTTTTTTAGGTATTGAATTTGTAGGCATATGAACAAGGGCTTTTAGTGAGAAAGGCGCTACCATCGCTTCTTCTATTTCATAAATTGAGAAATGTCCTAACTCTAAAAACCAATCAAATATATATTTAACATTTGTTGCTATATTATAGCTTTAAAATCTGGTTTTGTCATTCCAAAACCTTTTTTCCAACAAATAAACGATTCATGGCTATTCTAGGTCTTTTATTCTTCCAAATAAATTGTCTAATAAGTTTATTAATTATAACAATATCTTTCTTTTGTATTATAAGTGGGAGAGCCTGGAATGTATATAAAAATCTAGAGAGTGTGACAATTTTAATTAAATGGATTCTGCCTGATAGAGAGAGGCAGATTCATCCATCTATCGATGTCTCTCTTAAGAGATATAATCAGTGGAGGAATATTTAAACTGTACCAATATTTTGGTTCTCGTGAGAATTTCAGCCCCAAATATGAGATATTTTCTTTTGCTTCTTTAAATGGGGTTTGGGGCAAATTCCTATGTTTAATCAACTAAAATATTTCCGTCTTGTCTTTATTAATACTAAAAACTGAAAAGGTTTGGAAATCATCTAAAACCTTAATAATTAATGGTAGATTATTTTGAAGATTTTGTGTAAAAATCAATAGATCATCAACATAAATAGCTTGCTGAATCTTATACTTATCTATATATAATTCCCTCAATCTTATTCCTAAAATGGATGGCTAGAGGTTCCAATGCTAAATTAAAGAGAAGAGGTGAGATGGGGCACCCCTGGCATGTTCCTCGCTGTAAAACAAGACTCTCTGATAACGTGCAACTAATGACTAAGGCTGAGGAGGGAGAGGTGTATAGCAAGGAAATCATATTAAAAAAATGATCCATAATTCCAAACGTCCTAATAGTAGTAAACATATGGTACTATAGAGGGTTAAAGTTAATACAAAGATTCTACACTCAGACTCTTAGCTAATCCCAAATGGTGATGTAACCTCAAAAACACTATCACCGAAGTTTAGAAGAGAAGAAAAAGTGATTGGGATAGCGCTATGCAGCTGCGAGTCTTATAAAGTGAAATAAATATATATTAGTTTGGATCTATTTTTATCTGAATATGAAGGTGTCCCTGTTTTGGGTTGTTCAATTATGGGATTACTATTTTGATATATAAGGATCCCCGGTTTATTTTGATCATATAACCTGGATGATAGAGTAATTTCTATATTTTTAAAATAGTCTTATGTCCTATGTTTTTTATATATAAGTATCTTATAGATATTATTATAAAATATGATGTAAAAGAAGAGAGAGGAGCAAGTGCTTTAAGATATATGTATTTTATTCCTATACAGATAAGGTTCTTATCGTATAATAGTTAACAATAAAATCTAACACATAGATGCCGGCATCTAGATTTAAAACCACATTAAAACAGTTTTTTATTTGAAATTTATACTTGTTATATTCTATCAGTATTACTGCTGGTTTTGGACTATAACCGTGGTTTTATGAAAGCAGCTCTGATTGGCAACATCTGATAAAAAACAAAAAGTTTCTATTCCTTGACATACATGTATCGTATATTTTGTTTGTTACAATTACAATTTTTCAGTGCAGATCTAGTTTTACAATATATTAGCTAGATGAGTGTGAATACCACATATTTTTACTTAGACATTGATATTCCAGGTCTACGGTGGTTTGTCACAGCGGTAAATGGTAGTAAGTGGATTTATCTGTCATATATACGTGTATAAGCAGATTGTCTCTTGTTATAAAAACCTTTTTATATTGTCCATATTCTGGATCTCCTCCGTTAAAGTTGTGACCGGCCGGTCCTTTGGTGAAGTAGTTCCGTATGTTCTCCCTTGTTTTCTTTTTTTTGGTTCCAGTAACCGCTCCAGCCTCAATCACCTGGCTTAAGGGCTACACAGACACAAGGAGAAAATCCACAATTGGATCAGGAAATACCTGAAGAACCCGGATTTTAACCAAAAAAAAGAAAACAAGGGAGAACATACGGAACTACTTCACCAAAGGACCGGCCGGTCACAACTTTAACGGAGGAGATCCAGAATATGGACAATATAAAAAGGTTTTTATAACAAGAGACAATCTGCTTATACACGTATATATGACAGATAAATCCACTTACTACCATTTACCGCTGTGACAAACCACCGTAGACCTGGAATATCAATGTCTAAGTAAAAATACGTGGTATTCACACTCATCTAGCTAATATATTGTAAAACTAGATCTGCACTGAAAAATTGTAATTGTAACAAACAAAATATACGATACATGTATGTCAAGGAATAGAAACTTTTTGTTTTTTATCAGATGTTGCCAATCAGAGCTGCTTTCATAAAACCACGGTTATAGTCCAAAACCAGCAGTAATACTGATAGAATATAACAAGTATAAATTTCAAATAAAAAACTGTTTTAATGTGGTTTTAAATCTAGATGCCGGCATCTATGTGTTAGATTTTATTGTTAACTATTATACGATAAGAACCTTATCTGTATAGGAATAAAATACATATATCTTAAAGCACTTGCTCCTCTCTCTTCTTTTACATCATATTTTATAATAATATCTATAAGATACTTATATATAAAAAACATAGGACATAAGACTATTTTAAAAATATAGAAATTACTCTATCATCCAGGTTATATGATCAAAATAAACCGGGGATCCTTATATATCAAAATAGTAATCCCATAATTGAACAACCCAAAACAGGGACACCTTCATATTCAGATAAAAATAGATCCAAACTAATATATATTTATTTCACTTTATAAGACTCGCAGCTGCATAGCGCTATCCCAATCACTTTTTCTTCTCTAGTAAACATATGGTCCCATATCAGGGAGTCAAATGCTTTTTGTGTTTCCAAGGTTATAATAGCTGCGTCTCTCCCCAAAAATGTTTTTTCCCTACGGGCTATATCACAGTAATTTAACACTATCTCCAATTTCCTAATGTTAGATATTAATGTTCTTCCTTTGATAAAACCTGTTTGATATGGGTGAATAAAAGTAGTGATGATCAATTAAAGTCTTGTAGCTAAAATTTGTGTTAAAACTTTGTAATCCACATTTAATAGGGAAATAGGCCTGTAGGAATCCATTAAATTATATTATTTCCCTTGTTTTAAAATCAACACTGTTCTAAATTTATTAAAGTATCTAGATGGGTTCTTCCCCTCTATGAAAAAAGAATTATATAGTTTCTTCAATAAATTTTGTACAGTTCCCCTGGTATATCACCTGGGCCTGGAGTTTTATTAAGCACCACTTTTTCTATGGCTGACTTAATTTCATCATCCGTAATTGGAGAATTAAGAGTTTCTAACTCATCACTTGATATTTGGGGGAGTCTAATTTTTTCCAAAAATATATCTTTCTTATAATAATCTACTTCTTTATTAGCATATAGATCTTTAAAATATTGATGAAATTCTCGGGCAATATCACATAGTTGGTTACATATTGTATCTTTAATTTTAATAGATGTGATCAAATTTTTTTGTTTTTGAGAATTAACGAAGTTTGCCAAATATTTCCCTATTTTGTTACCAAAAGTCATTTATTTACTATTTATCTTTATCTGGAATTGAGCTTCTTTTTGAAAACAAAAGGAGTCTCTTTGCTTTTTTGCTTCCAAGTATGCTTTCCAATTTTCATTGCTACTATTATGCAAATATTGCTGATATTTATTGATAATCTGGTTCGTAAGTTGAATCCAAAAATTATTATTATTATTTTTTTTTCCTTTTAACTAAAAAGGCTAGAATTTCCCCCCTTATTACTGCCTTAAAAGCTTGCCAAATAGTCTATCTACTGTAGTAATCGTCCCATTTGCTAATTAGGAAATTGCGGAAGTTCAAGTTGTTATATAAGTACTTATGAATTTTTTTTAATATTCAGCTGATTTGTTGGGTTGATTACTAACGAGAGCAGTATAGGATAAGAGATAGTAAATGGCGTTATTGACACCTTTTGAACTATAGAGAATACATTTTTACTAATTAAAAAATACGTGATAGAGATTTATATGTCTAAGAGATACAAGTAAATTAATGGATATCTGGGTGGGCGTTTCTCCAAATATCTATTAAACCAAGATTATAGTGAAGAACCTTATATACCTTAGTGTCCCGATTTAAAGGAAAGTCATTTTTCCTATTTCACTTTCTATCCAGTTGCCATAATGAGGTCAAATTGAAATCACCCCCATGATAATATTTTTATCAAACTCTAATAACTTAGCTTGAATTAATTTCCAAAAAGTGCCTTTTTTTCATTAGGACCATATACATTACATAACACCACTCTCCTGTTACCCAAATTAACTTCAAATATAATAAACCTACCCTGTCCATCCACTTCTTTCCAAAGAATTTGAAACTGCAATTTTTTTCTAAAAAGTATTGCCACTCCCCTCTTTCTACGAACACCAGGGGCAAACACAACCTCTCCCACCCAACCCCATTTCAACTTTTGGCTTTCTATTTCATCCAAATGTGTTTCTTGTAAAAATCCTATATCAACTTTTAATCTATTTAAATGCTGTAATACAGTTTTCTCTTGATAGGGGATGTTAACCACACTACATTCCAAGACCCAAAATTATACATCCCAAATTTTATAAAAACACAACCCGAGAAGGGTATCTTTTACCCACAGGGCTGACCAGTGAAAGAGAAAAAAAAAGGAAAACCACACCAACAGAACACCAACCAGGGGAGGGGATAAAAAACAGCTTCAAATATGCTTCTATTATCCATCTGTTTCATCATGTCAAGTTTTGTTAATACTAATTTCAATTTAGCCTGGTTCCCCAGTTCTACAGCTCTCTGCCTCTTGAGGAGTATCGAATATTTTGAAACCTTCTTTAGTTTTTATGCTAATTCTAGCAGGATATAAAAGTTTTGCTATTCTATCTTCTTGAATTAAACGAGTACACATTGGTGCACACAGTTTCCTTCTGCTAGATGTTTCATAAGAAAAATCCTGAAAAATTAAGAATGTTTTATTCTGAAAAAAAAACAGATTTTTTTTGAGTTCTGTATGCCTGTAATAATTTTTTATCTTATCTTGAACATTTAGATATTTCACAATTACAGGTCTAGGTCTATCATTTAACTCATCCTGTTTTCTAAACATACCAATCCTATGAGCACGTTCCACTAAGATAGGTTGATTCATATCTGTGATTTTTAAAAGCGAAGGAAGCTGCACTGCAGCAAACTGCATTAAATCTTTCTCTGCTAAAGTTTCTGATATTCCAATAACCCTTATATTATTTCTTCATGATCTATTTTCAAGAACTTCAATTTTATCACTTAAAAATTGAATTTGTATTCCTGTAATATCCTTATCTTTTTCAATATCTCTATCTTCCAGGTCTGATACCCGCTGTTCAAGTAAAGCTACTCTAGAAGAGAATTGTTTCATTTCTTTCAACGATGTTTCATAAAGAATCAAATTTAGGTATAAATAAAGCGTTAATCTGATTCAAAAGTTCCATGTTTCCTATTGTCTCAGAGCTATCTTACTGAGGGGAATCTAGACTTAGCTCTGCACTACGTCTAACTTGCTTTTTTTCCTTCTGACTTCTCGCCATAACTGATGTTTTTAGAGTGAGAATCAGTTGAGATATATTTATACATAGACATTTGGATCAAAAGGGAGAAAGAATGGGAAAGAAAGAACAGTAAAAGATGCTTATAATCCTGTTTCTAGAAATTAGTTTTTGCACTCCCCCTGTAGGTGTCAATAAGTAAAACAAATTTCTGTATGTCAGAAGAATAAACAAACCATAACTCAAAATTCGTTACAGGACACCAACACCATTTTTACCTAATACTCAATATCCCAATCGGACCAGTAGTCCTAACAACATATTTCTACTATAAGGTGTTTTATCCTAGACTTTATAAAAAAGAAGAACAAGAAAGATTATTTATCCTTAGAAACATGAAGAGAAACTATTACCCTTTCCTTATAAATATTAGTAAGTGAAGTGAATTCTTATATGTCCACTAAAATAAACAATTGGAGGTATTTATAACCCTAATTTTACAAGTTAATTATTACGTTCCCGCAGTACAAGAGACAAATTCTTGTATAACGGCAAAGTGAGCAGTCAGTGTTACCAAAATTTGTTACAGGCCATTCACACTAATTTCCAAATAAGAGTGGAGAGAGGAAGGGAAGGTAGCTCAGTTTTTGCCTGAATTTCCGTTTTTCTTTTCCTCCTCTTTTTTCCTTCTCCTCCCTTTTATGATATAGGTTGATTCCCTTTCTGAGTTAGTGTAAACAAGCAGGCCAGTTCAGGAACATTTCCTTTAAACACCCCTATATATAACTTCACTTTCAGAGTCCAAATATAATTCTTAGACGTTGTATTTAGTGGTAAAAATAACTAATTGAGCGTGACCAAAAGGGGAGCAGGCCAAGGCCAATTCAGAAGCTTTATTGGAAAAGAGATTAAACTTCTTGCGCTATAAATCCAACAGCAAGGACCAGCACCACAGATGGATACTAGTTCCCTACAAACTAGCAAAAGGAATATTGAAGTGAAAAAACAAGTACCGTGGGCGCCTTAAAGGGCAGGTCACAAAAATATATGAGTTGATTATGTTCTAATACATATGAGAAAAAATCTTTTAACAAATGATAGGTAAATGATCAAGAAAAAAAATCTTTTAACAAATGATAGGTAAATGATCAAGAAAAAAACAACAGCCAATTGAAATGAATGTTAAAATATAATTTAATTAGACTTTACTAAATGTATTAAAAGAGTTGTAAGCGAAATAATTCATACAATGAGATAAATATAAAATGGCAATACTAAATGTACATAAATAAATGCATAAAACTTGTTTATATAAAATGAGTGATTCTCTGTAAGTGACCTATCTATGTAGAAATGGATCTATTATGTTTCCTTAGGTCATAATTTGTATCCCACTAGGTTTTTAGAATTATAGTCTGTCCCCTATATATCTGCCTAATTTAATCAAATAATATAAACAATTTTTATGATTCTTAGATATATATTTATTCTTAAAGCTTTTAGAAGTTAGATATATATATACACACACTTTTTATAGAGAGATCATTTTATAAGAAAAAAAAATTTAACATAGAAAATATAAACAACCCAAATCAATTTAAAAAATTTTTTTTTAGCCAAAATTTTATATTAAATTATTTTTGCCAAATTCTTGTAAAAACAAAATATGTGAGTAAATATTTCAGTTGATAAGGATTTATGTATGTATATATAAAAGTCTCTTTTAAATATAAATAAACAGCCAATGTACATGTATGTTATTATATTATTATATTTCTATTTCACATTATGAATGCCTTTAGTATAAGCTGCCTTATTATTAGAACACTGAAGTTTGCACTTTGTTTTTACACCTATAGGTACTTTAAGGCTCTCTTTCATTTATTCTCTTCTGAAAAATTAGGTACTATTAAATATACCCTTTTCTTAGAGAAAAAAGAAACTTGTTGATATGTGTATCTTATCAATACAAATAGTTCTAACTAATCATCCGGTTTTAAACATACATATTTTGTCTTGTTTATACTAAATACATTGGTGGTTCAGCTATTAAGGATCTCACTAATTGCAATAAACCGCCCCTTTGGATTAACATTACAGACAGAGCTATAAAAGGAGCTCATTTAGAAGAAAGTAACAGGCTTGACAAAGGCTCTGCTAAGAGCTGAAACGTTGCCAGAACTACTTTCTTCACACTATTGTGGCTCACTAAGGACACCGTACTCCAGGAAACACTGAAGCAACAAACGGACATCACACAGCTGAGGGTGGAATTCCAGAGTGTGCAGGGGAGAGGAGCTCGGCGGCTTTCTTCCCATCACACACAGAGGGTTCCCAGAGCTGTTTCATGCTGGCGGTATAACCGCTACACTGGATTACAAAAACACTTGGAGCTCCTGAACAAATTAAGGTACTGTTTCTCCATGGCTAAAACCTGCGCAGGATTGCCGTTTTACACCAATCCTAAAACTTTGAAATTGAATTGAGCATCATTGTTGCAGCTCATTGTTATTTTGCTTAAATAACCAGGATTCGTTTTCTCTCATTAGTACTGCTTTTTTGCTTCCTTAACCCTGTCTGCAGCAGAGGCTAAGTATTTTGAAGTATCTTTGGAGGTCTTCTCTCTACATAGATAGGTCACTTACAGAGAATTACTCATTTTATATAAACAAGTTTTTATGCATTTATTTATGTACATTTAGTATTGCCTTTTTATATTTATCTCATTGTATGAATTATTTCGCTTACAACTCTATTAATATATTTAGTAAAGTCTAATTAAATTATATTTTAACATTCATTTCAATTGGCTGTTGTTTTTTTCTTGATCATTTACCTATCATTTGTTAAAAGATTTTTTTTCTTGATCATTTACCTATCATTTGTTAAAAGATTTTTTTTCTATGTATTAGGACATAATCAACTCATATATTCTTTTGACCTGCCCTTTAAGGCGCCCACAGTACTTGTTTTTTCACTTCAATTCAGAAGCTTTGCTTACTAGTAAACATGCCGGATAATCCTATAGCCCTAACTTCCTACTTTTAGCACGATCTGCCTAGGGAACTAACACCTGGGTTAAAGCAGGCAGCGAGACTTCCAGCATGACTTACTCGACTCACCGGCCCGTCCTCTATTCTGAGGGTCCCGTGTATCGGCTGCGCCTCACAGATTTTCTTTCATGTAATTGGCAAGAGTCTATGAGCTAGTGACATATGGGATATACAATGCTACCAGGAGGGGCAATGTTTTCCAAACCTTAAAATGCCTATAAATACACCCCTCACCACACCCACAATTCAGTTTTACAAACTTTGCCTCCTATGGAGGTGGTGAAGTAAGTTTGTGCTTGATTTTTTTTTGTTTTTCTTCTATGGTAAGTGCTTCTAAGCATTCTGAAGCCCAGTTCCTCTCAGAGTACAGTGGTTGTCAGAGGGATGTGAAGAGAGTATCACCTATTGATTTTTATGGTTTCTCTCGTGGGAAATCTTTTCAAGAGTTTTCTGTTATCGGTTGTAGGGATCGCCTACCTCCCTTTTAAGATCGACGATATATTCTTATACCATTATCTCTGCTGATAGTTTTCAGTACTGGCTTGGCTATCTGCTATATGTGGATTGGTGTCTTTCGGTAAGTATGTATCATTATTTAAGACACTCTCAGCTATGGTTGGCGCTTTTTGTATTTATATAAAGTTCTAAATATATGTGTTTTACTTATATTTGCCATGAGTCAGGTCTATGTATAATTCCTTTTGCAGTCTAGCAGTTTAGTATGAGAATCATGTTTTAGGAAGTTTTTTTTTTTTTTTTTTAATTTTCTTACCTGGGGTTTAGTCTTTTTTACAATTTGACTTTCTTTAAAATTCGTAGGCAAATTTAGGCTTGTGAGGGAGCAAAATGCTGTTATTTAGTGTGTCATTCTTAGCGCAAGAATTTTTTGATGCCAGGTTCTTTGGTGCAAAAGTTGCGCCTGTTATGACGTGAGTTGTGTCATTTCTGGATGTTTGTTGGCGGCAAAACATTTTTATACTTCCTTTGGCGTCATACTTGGCGCCAACATTTTTTTGTTTTATTTTACCCCACTTCCTATATGCTCCTTGCCTTCTTTATGCTCAGAGGGTTATGCTATTTGCTTTTTTCCTATTTTAGCATTTGCATTTTTTCCGATTCCTGAAATTGCTATATGAGGAAATAAGATATTTTGTTGTTAAATGTTATTTTTTTCTTTTACATTTTACAAGATGTCACAATCTGATCCTGTATCAGAAGCTGCTGTAGGAACCCTGCTGTCTGAACACAGTTCTACCAATGCTAAGTGTATCTGTTGTAAGCTAGCTGAGATTATATCTCCGACTGTAGTATGTAACAGTTGTCATGATAAGCTTTTGCATGCAGAAAATGTTTCTATTAGTACTAGTACAGTATCTGTTGTTCCTTCAACATCTAATGTACATGATATCCCTGTTGATATGAAAAAATATATTGCTGATGCGATACAGAAGGCTATGTCTGCTATTCCACCTTCTAATAAACGTAAAAGGTCTTTTAAAACTTCTCATGATACTGATGAATTTTGTAATGACCGACAACATACTGATATATCCACTTCTGATGAGGATCTCTCTGACTCAGAAGATCCTGCTTCAGACATTGACCTTGATAAATCAACTTATCTTTTTAAGATTGAGTATATTCGTTCTTTGTTGAAAGAAGTATTGATTACTTTGGATATTGAGGAGTCTGGTCCTGTTGATAACAAATCCAGTAAACGTTTAAATTCTGTTTATAAACCTACTGTGATTACTCCTGAGGTTTTTCCTGTTCCTGATGCTATTTCTTATGTGATTGCTAAGGAATGGTCTAAGCCTGGTACTTCTTTTGTTCCTACTTCTAGATTTAAACGGTTGTACCCTTTACCAGTGGCTAATTTAGAGTTTTGGGAAAAAGTCCCTAAGGTTAATGGGGCTATTTCTACTCTTGCCAAGCGTACTACTATTCCAATGGAAGATAGTACTTCCTTTAAGTATCCTTTAGATAGGAAAATTGAATCTTATCTTATTTACATTCTGGCTATATTCTCAGGCCTGCCATTTCTATGGCTGATGTTGCGGCTGCATCAACCTTTTGGTTGGATAGCTCAGCACAATGGGAAAAAGATTCTGATTTGTCTAGCATTGTTCGTTTGCTTCAATATGTTAATCATTTTCTCTGTGATGCTATTTTTCATATCATTAAGATTGATGTTAAAAATATGTCTTTGGTTATTTTAGCTAGAACAGCTTTATGGCTCAAGTCATGGAATGCTGACATGGTATCTAAATCTAAGTTACTATCTCTATCATTCCAAGGTATTAATTTGTTTGGTTATCAGTTGGATTCTATTTCCACTATTACTGGGGGGCAGGGAGTTTTTTTTTCCCCAGGCTAAAAAAAATCTAAGGGTAAAGCTAGAGCTTCTAATTGGTTTTGTTCCTTTCGTCAGAATAGAGAACAGAAAACCACTCCTTCCCCTAAAGACTCTGGCTTGAATTGGAAGCCATCTTCGAGTTGGAATTAATCCAAGCCTTTTCAAAAAAACAAAGCCAGCCCCCAAAACTGCATGAATATGCGGCCCTCAATCCAGTTCTACTGGTGGGAGGCAGATTAAAATTATTTCAAGACGTTTGGGCAGGTTCCATTCAGAATCATTGAATTCAGAATATTGTCTCTCAAGGGTATCAAATAGGTTTCAGAATAAGACTTCCTGTGAGAAGGTTTTTTTCTCTCTCACATTCCAACAAATCCTGTAAAAGCTCAGGCCTTTCTGAAGTGTGTTTCAGATCTAGAGCTTTCAGGGGTAATTGTACCAGTTTCACTTCTGGAACATGGCTTGGGTTCTTATTCACATCTATTCAATGTCCCGAAGAAGGAAAATTTATTCAAACCAGTTATGGATCTGAAATTTTTTAATCACTTTGCAAGGGTCCCAACTTTCAAGATGGTGACTATAAGAACTATTCTGCCTTTTGTTCAGCAAGGTCATTATATGTCCACAATAGACTTAAAGGACGCATATCTTCACATTCCGATTCACCCAGACCACTATCAGTTTCTGAGATTCTCTTTTCTAGACAAGCATTACCAATTTGTCACTCTTCCATTTGGCCTAGCGACAGCTCCAAGAATCTTTTCCAAGGTTCTAGGTGCCCTTCTATCTGTAATTAGAGAGCAGGGTATTGCAGTGTTTCCTTATTTGGATGATATCTTGGTACTGGCTTAGTCTTTTCATTTAGCAGAATCTCACACAAATAAACTTGTGTTGTTTTTTCAAAAACATGGTTGGAGGATCAATTTACCAAAGAGTTTCTTGATTCCTCAGACAAGGGTCACCTTTTTAAGTTTCCAGATAGATTCAGTGTCCATGACTCTGTCTTTAACAGAAAAGAGACAAATGAAATTGGTTTCTGCCTGTCAAACTTCATTCTCGATCATTCCCTTCAGTGGCTATGTCCATGGAAGTTTTAGGTCTCATGTCTGCAGCATCGGATGCAATCCCTTTTGCTCATTTTCATATGAGACCTCTGCAGCTTTGCATGCTGAATCAATGGTGCAGGGATTATACTCGGATATCACAATTGATATTCCTAAATCCCAACACTCAACTCTCTCTGACTTGGTGGTTAAACCATCACCTTATTGTTCAAGGGGGCTCCTTTGTTCCTCCTTCCTGGACTGTGATTTCAACAGATGCAAGTCTCACAAGTTGGGGAGCTGTATGGGGGTCTCTGACAGCACAAGTGGTTTGGAATCCTCAAGAGGCGAGGTTACCAATCAATATTTTAGAACTCCGTGCTATTTTCAGGGCTCTTCAAGCTTGGCGTCTACTAAAGAGAGAATCATTCATTCGTTTTCAGACAGAAAATATCCCAACTGTGGCATATGTCAATCATCAGGGTGGTACTCGCAGTCATTTAGCGATGAAAGAAGTATCTTGAATACTTTCTTGGGCAAAATTCAACTCCTGTCTAATTTCTGCAATACATATCCCGGGTGTAGACAATTGGGAAGCGGATTATCTCAGCCATCATCCTTTACACCCAGGGAAGTGGTCTATCCATCCAGATGTATTTTGTCTGATTTTACAGATGTTGGGTCTTCCAGAAATAGATCTCATGGCATCCTATCTAAACAAGAAACTTCCCAGGTATCTTTCCAGGTCCAGGGATCCTCAGGTGGAGATGGTAGATGCGTTAGCAGTTCCTTGGCCATACCAACCTGCTTACATCTTTTCACCTCTAGTTCTTCTTCCAAGGGTGATCTCCAATATCATAATGGAACAATCGCATGTGTTTCTGATAGCACCAGCATGGCCTCACAGATTTTGGTTTGCGGATCTTGTCCGGATGTCAAGTTGCCAACCTTGGCCACTTCCTGTAAGACCAGACCTTCTGTCTCAAGGGTCATTTTTCCATTAGGATCTCAAATCGCTAAATTTGAAGGTATGGAAATTGAACGCTTAGTGCTTAGTCATAGAGGTTTCTCTGACTCAGTGATTAATACTATGCAACAGTCTCATAAGTCTGTTTCAAGGAAGATTTATTTTTGGGTTTGGAAAACCTATATTTCATGGTGTTCTTCTCATAAATTCTCTTGGCATTCTTTTAGAATTCCTAGAATTTTACAGTTTCTTCAGGATGGTTTGGATAAAGGTTTGTCTGCAAGTACTTTGAAGGGACACATTTTTGCTCTTTCTGTTTTATTTCATAGAAAGATTGCTAAGCTTCCTGATATTCACTGTTTTGTTCAGACTTTGGTTGGTATCAAGCCTGTTATTAAATCAGTCTCTCCTCCTTGGAGTCTTAATTTAGTTTTGAAGGCTTTGCAGGCTCCTCCTTTTGAGCCTATGCATTCTTTGGATATTAAACTACTTTCTTGGAAAGTGTTGTTCCTTTTGGCTATCTCTTCAGCTAGAAGAGTTTCTGAATTGTCTGCTCTCTATTGTGAGTCTCCTTTTCTCATTTTCCATCAGGATAAGGCTATTTTGCGGACTTCGTTTAATTTTCTTCCTAAGGTAGTGAATTCTAACAACATTAGTAGGGAAATTGTTGTTCCTTCCTTGTGTCCTAATCCTAAGAATACTCTTGAAAGATCTTTACATTCTTTAAATGTTGTAAGAGCTTTGAAATATTATGTCGAAGCTACTAAAGATTTCAGGAAGACTTCTAGTCTATTTGTTGTTTTTTCTGGTCCTAGGAAATGTCAGAAAGCCTCTGCCTTTTCTTTGGCATCTTGGTTAAAGCTTTTAATTCACAAGGCTTATTTGGAGGCGGGGCAATCTCCGGCTTAGAGAATTACAGCTCATTCTACTAGATCAGTCGCAACTTGTTGGGCTTTTAAGAATGAAGCTTCGGTTGATCAGATTTGCAAAGCAGCAACTTGGTCTTCTTTGCATACATTTACTAAATTTGACCATTTTGATGTATTTGCTTCTTCTGAAGCTCTCTTTGGTAGAAAAGTTCTTCAGGCAGCTGTCTCAGTTTTATTCTACTGCTTATGATTTAAGTTTTTTTCTTGTAATTTATGTGAAATCTATGAGAGACTTTCAGAAAAATTTCAGCGGAAATAGCTTTTTATTTTATCCCTCCCTCTCTAGTGACTCTTCTGTGGTCTTCCACATCTTGGGCATTTCTATCCCATACGTCACTAGCTCATGGACTCTTGCCAATTACATGAAAGAAAACATAATTTATGTAAGAACTTACCTGATAAATTCATTTCTTTCATATTGGCAAGAGTCCATGAGGCCCACCCTTTTTATGAGGGTTATACTTTTTGTATAATAGCACAATTATATTTTCAGTTCCTCTTTTTGTATGCTTTTTTACTCCTTGGCTATTCATTAAACTGAATTGTGGGTGTGGTGAGGGGTGTATTTATAGGCATTTTGAGGTTTGGGAAACTTTGCCCCTCCTGGTAGGATTGTATATCCCATACGTCACTAGCTCATGGACTCTTGCCAATATGAAATAAATTAATTTATCAGGTAAGTTCTTACATAAATTATGCTTTCCTCCGAGCGCGAAGATCCCACGCCTGCGTCCATTGTGCTCTAATCAGATAGAACCGCCCCCCCAAACTGTATTTCTATATTCACTTTACTGTCCCTTTTAATGCAGAATCAAAATGTGATGCATTATTTTTGTTTTCTGTGTATAATAAGGATAGCTGCGACTTTATGAATGAAGAAACTGGAGCAGGCGTCTAGGCATTACACTTGCCCTTATTGATCAGACTGAGATCTGCCACGTAGCAAGCAACAGGCTCAGGGAAAATGCCCCATTCCACAAATGGTTTTGCTGAGCATTTAAAAAGCTCATAGAAACCAGGGCTATTTGAGAGTGGAGAAAATGAAGAAAAAGTGGTCTCCAATAATGCAAAAAATCTTCGGGTAACTCCCCTTAGTCATGTGATGCATTGCTTTATTGGAGACCACTTTTTCTTCATTTTCTCATTGATTGGTGAGTTTGGCAGTTTTCTCACTGTGGGAATCTAATTAGAGTTGTGCTGGTTCACACTTTGCCTGTTCTATTTGAGAGGGGAGGCCTTCATGAGTACCCAACATGTATGTCTTATACAGGGTTCATGTGGCTATGATGTGCCACCGTTGAATGCATACACATACCTTAAAACAGTCATTTTTAAAACATATGTGCAGCTCTACACAGACCTAACACGGGCTCTTTACGTTTTTACAACTTCGTGGAAGCTGTAAACCTTTTTGAAGGGGCCTTTATTTCTCACAAAAGTACAGTCATCCTGCTGCTCCTGTGCACAAAATTATGCGTTTCTGTACTTTTCTCTCATAAAAAACCTTATAGATGTCATTGTAATATGTAATACTGTGTCTATATAGCTACTGAAACCAGGCCTTGCATATATACTATATACCTAAAGAAGAATATCTCTACAGGCGGATTTCAAAATGGAGATTGCTACAAGAGTTAAAAAAATACATAGAAAAATGGGAATCGTACCTACATCACTTACCTGAAAATGTTTGGAAAATTGTTTTTGTCCCCTGCAAAATTCTGAATATATACTAAATGTACAGATAACTGGTAGATGGAATCTGCATTAGGCAGATGTATTTTGAGTCATCCTTTTTTATAACTGTGTGTACCCTTTGCTTGTATATTTAACCTACCTTTTACCTTTTTTTTCTTTTGGTTAAGTAACATTGTATGTTGAAATTTGAAAGAAAAAAATAATCACTTGAGGGACATTTAGACACCAGCTTTTTATTTGACCTGCTGTATTCTTTTGTGAGATTACATTTAAACTTCCTCTAGTATGATGTGATTAGTGTGTGTCTGTACCTTCAATCTTAAAAATAAAGAAAGAAGACTCTCTCTGGCTGACGCATATCACTAATGTATATTTTCTGGGGGCAACATGACTATTAGATTACCTTATGTATACTGGCTTGCAAATTAAGAATTTTTGCATTAAATACATATTTTCTCCTGCTTAAAGTTATTTGCTCAAGGAGTAAAATAGCCAGTATTCCTTAATGTCATATGATAGCTGTCTATTCTATTCATTTTTTGCAAGTACAATATTGTTTTCTGCTAATATATATATATATATATATATATTTATACTATTTATATATATATATATATATATATATATATATATATATAGTTTTCCCCCTTTTAACATAGCTGATAGAGATGGGATCTAAAAAACCCTCAAAAGAGAAAGTCTTCTAAACTTTTAAGCCCCTTAGATCAACAAACTAAGGTTTGTAGTTCCTTCTATATCAGAAAAATCTTCCTTCTAAATACGAGTCATTGCCAGAAACACAGGAATTAGCTCTAACTTGGCCCCGCAGAACTTTGTATGCAGACCCTAATTCAGATGTCATCCCTTCCTCCATGTGCTCTACCCCTAAAGAAAGATCTGCTGTCTCAAGGACCTTGTATCATCCAGATCTCAAATCTCTCAATGTGGGATGTTGAATGCCTAGTTCTCAAAAAACAGAGCTTTCTCAGATTCTGTTATCTCTATTTTAATTTATCATAGGTTTGGAAATCTTACTTTCTTTGGTGTTTTTCTAGAGGTTTCTCTTGGAAATCTTTTAGAATCCCCAGAATTCAGCAGGTTTCTTTAGAATGGACTGGATAATGGTTTATTGCTAGCTCTTTAAAGGGTCAGATTTCTGCATTATCTTTTTTGTTTCACAAAAAGCTGGTTACGTTGCCGGATGTTCAAACTTTTCTTCAAGCCTTTATGATGAATTTGCCCTGTTATTAGGTCCATTTCTCCCACTTTGAATTTGACTTAAGTTCTTTCTGTTTTAGGTCCCCCCTTTGAAATTATCATGCTCTGGACCTAAAATTATTATTATGGAAGGTTCTCTTTCTTCTAGCCATTTCTTCTGTTAGAAGAGTTTCTGAATTATCAGCGTTGTCTTCTGATCCCCCTTTTTTGATTTTCCATCAGACTAAAGCGGTTCTCCTCACTAAATATGATTTTCTTCAAATGTAGTGTCTTCAGAAAATATTAATCAGGAGATCCTTCTAACTCTAAGGAACGCCTACCAACATAATTTGGATTGTAGTCAGAGCCTTTAAAATTTTATCTTCAGGCTACTAAATATTTTAGTAGTTCCAGAAAGGGTCACAATAGCACAGTGGTTGCTTTGCATCATGGCTGAAGCAGACGTTTTGTAATGCTTACTTGGTTGCGGGAAAACAAAGCTAAATTGGTGACCGTTCTTATTTGTACCTCTTAACCCTGCTTTCTGTTTTTTTTTTTCTGTCTCTCTCCTCGTGTTCGACTATATGTAAAACTGAGTTGGAAGAGTATGTGGGAGGGATTAAAGCTCTTGTAAGGGTACTTGACCTCTCCTAGTGGCAGGGAAATATATCCCACGTCATGGACACCTATGGTCTCTCATCATCCCGGAAAGAACATGGTAAGTATAAAATTATGTTTTTGTGGGCACATAAATGTGTTTTGAGAGGCAATCTAATTGCTTTAGAAGTATCTCAGAGGTGAGGACAGTTGTATCAACTAATTATTATTTGAAATAGAGAATCTATCTACACAAGATAAACTAAATCCTTTTCATAAACTACATTAGATAAAGTTGACAAATTCCACTCCATGTACTTAAAAAGGAAATACTGCAAGGGCAACAAAAAACAAGGCAGATTGCTTGATACCTAAGGAAAAAATAAATAGATCCTAGATTCTTTCAATTATGGAAAACACTAGTCATCTAGATAATTTATGCTTGAAAATTAATGTACATTATATAGCGGATGAGCTACATAGCTCACTAACATTGAAGGCATGGGTTAGGGTGTTGCAAACTCTCCCACGTTTCATCCATTCCATCTCCCTTAACTTCGCTTATCGTCAATGATGAATTTATGATAGGAACTTAAGCACATTCTTTCTGAAAACCTATGCCAGAGACTTATCAGTTTTATCAATTATTGCAATCACTAGCAATTCTACAATAAAAACTCAACAAGATTTACTTGACCAAAATGTCATTTATTTTAAGGATTGGTTTAGTTATCATCAAGTACACAATTACGTTCAAAATCATATACCTAAAATAAATATATTACACATTTTGAAAAACTTTGTACTATGACCCCCTCTTATAAGATATTGACTCAACCCCTCTCATGATACATTTTACCATGCATAGAGCGTTTGGAGAGAGACATAGGTATTATAATACTGCTTCAACAATGCCAGGTTTTATTTAATTGCATTGCTAAGTCTTCTATTTTACACCACAGAATTTGCAGCACTTATTTTCATCCAGAACTAACAGATTCTGGAGATGTGGGGCATGTAGATAGTAGAATTGCCCACATGTGGTGGTATTGTCCAGTCATTAAGAAATTCTAGCTTGTTATTATTGAAAACAATGAAAAAGCGTTTAATATTAAATATGCAGTGAACCCTCTCATCTGGTTACTAAATAAACCTCTAAAATTCAAATCAAACTCTCAACCCTCTCAACTTATAATTAATGGTGTAAGAGCTCTTATAGCACAAATCTGGAAGTCTAAAGAGATCCCCACTAAACATCTGTGGATATGGAAGGTTTCAGAATACGTATGTATAAATGAAGGCCACTCAGGGAATTTATTTACTTAAATATAAAAGTTATACTAAAATGTTAAATAATGACTTGTTTGAACAGAATAAATAGCTGTTCTGTTATTCGATATGACACTTTAGTGAGACTGTAAATTGTGACTACTTTAAAATGTAAATTATAATGTCCATGAAGAATGGGATGTTTGTATTTTAGTAATTTTTCTTTTATGTATTATGTTTAATGTGTTTTAGTGCTCTTCAAAAATTTCCAGTAATGTGTATGTTCACGTTAGATGGAGAGGTCAATATATTACTTTCATAATATACTGAAATATGCTTGCTGTTACTTTATTGGAGTTAAAAAAAAAATAAAAAAAGGAAAATATATACAGCTTAGTTTCTTTCATGTAATTAGCAAGAGTCCATGAGCTAGTGACGTATGGGATATACATTCCTACCAGGAGGGGCAAAGTTTCCCAAACCTCAAAATGCCTATAAATACACCCCTCACCACACCCACAATTCAGTTTTACAAACTTTGCCTCCTATGGAGGTGGTGAAGTAAGTTTGTGCTAGATTCTACGTTGATATGCGCTCCGCAGCAAGTTGGAGCCCGGTTTTCCTCTCAGCGTGCAGTGAATGTCAGAGGGATGTGAGGAGAGTATTGCCTATTTGAATACAGTGATCTCCTTCTACGGGGTCTATTTCATAGGTTCTCTGTTATCGGTCGTAGAGATTCATCTCTTACCTCCCTTTTCAGATCGACGATATACTCTTATATATACCATTACCTCTACTGATTCTCGTTTCAGTACTGGTTTGGCTTTCTACAAACATGTAGATGAGTGTCCTGGGGTAAGTAAATCTTATTTTCTGTGACACTCTAAGCTATGGTTGGGCACTTTGTTTATAAAGTTCTAAATATATGTATTTAAACATTTATTTGCCTTGACTCAGAATGTTCAACATTCCTTATTTTTCAGACAGTCAGTTTCATATTTGGGATAATGCATTTGAATTAATCATTTTTTCTTACCTTCAAAAATTTGACTCTTTTTCCCTGTGGGCTGTTAGGCTCGCGGGGGCTGAAAATGCTTCATTTTATTGCGTCATTCTTGGCGCAGACTTTTTTGGCGCAAAAAATCTTTTCCGTTTCCGGCGTCATACGTGTCGCCGGAAGTTGCGTCATTTTTTTGACGTTATTTTTCGCCAAAGATGTCGGCGTTCCGGATGTGGCGTCATTTTTGGCGCCAAAAGCATTTAGGTGCCAAATAATGTGGGCGTCTTATTTGGCGCCAAAAAATATGGGCGTCACTTTTGTCTCCACATTATTTAAGTCTCATTTTTCATTGCTTCTGGTTTCTAGAAGCTTGTTCTTTGGCATTTTTTCCCATTCCTGAAACTGTCATTTAAGGAATTTGATCAATTTTGCTTTATATGTTGTTTTTTCTCTTACATATTGCAAGATGTCTCACGTTGCATCTGAGTCAGAAGATACTACAGGAAAATCGCTGTCTAGTGCTGGATCTACCAAAGCTAAGTGTATCTGCTGTAAACTTTTGGTAGCTATTCCTCCGGCTGTTGTTTGTATTAATTGTCATGACAAACTTGTTAATGCAGATAATATTTCCTTTAGTAAAGTACCATTGTCTGTTGCTGTTCCCTCAACATCTAAGGTGCAGAATGTTCCTGATAACATAAGAGATTTTGTTTCTGAATCCATCAAGAAGGCTATGTCTGTTATTTCTCCTTCTAGTAAACGTAAAAAATCTTTTAAATCTTCTCTCCCTACAGATGAATTTTTAAATGTACATCATCATTCTGTTTCTGATGACTCTTCTGGTTCAGAGGATTCTGTCTCAGAGATTGATGCTGATAAATCTTCATATTTATTTAAAATGGAATTTATTCGTTCTTTACTTAAAGAAGTACTAATTGCTTTAGAAATAGAGGATTCTGGTCCTCTTGATACTAATTCTAAACGTTTAGATAAGGTATTTAAATCTCCTGTGGTTATTCCAGAAGTTTTTCCTGTTCTTAATGCTATTTCTGAAGTAATTTCCAAAGAATGGGATAAATTGGGTAATTCTTTTACTCCTTCTAAACGTTTTAAGCAATTATATCCTGTGCCGTCTGACCGATTAGAATTTTGGGACAAGATCCCTAAAGTTGATGGGGCTATATCTACCCTTGCTAAACGTACTACTATTCCTACGTCAGATGGTACTTCGTTTAAGGATCCTTTAGATAGGAAAATTGAATCCTTTCTAAGAAAAGCTTATCTGTGTTCAGGTAATCTTCTTAGACCTGCTATATCATTGGCTGATGTTGCTGCAGCTTCAACTTTTTGGTTGGAAACTTTAGCGCAACAAGTAACAGATCATGATTCTCATGATATTATTATTCTTCTTCAGCATGCTAATAATTTTATCTGTGATGCCATTTTTGATATTATCAGGGTTGATGTCAGGTTTATGTCTCTAGCTATTTTAGCTAGAAGGGCTTTATGGCTTAAAACTTGGAATGCTGATATGGATTCTAAATCAACTCTACTTTCCATTTCTTTCCAGGGTAACAAATTATTTGGTTCTCAGTTGGATTCTATTATCTCAACTGTTACTGGTGGGAAAGGAACTTTTTTACCACAGGATAAAAAATCTAAGGGTAAAAAACAGGGCTAATAATCGTTTTCGTTCCTTTCGTTTCAACAAAGAACAAAAGCCTAATCCTTCATCCTCAGGAGCAGTTTCAGTTTGGAAACCATCTCCAGTCTGGAATAAATCCAAGCCTGCTAGAAAGCCAAAGCCTGCTTCTAAGTCCACATGAAGGTGCGGCCCTCATTCCAGCTCAGCTGGTAGGGGGCAGGTTACGTTTTTTCAAAGAAATTTGGATCAATTCTGTTCACAATCTTTGGATTCAGAACATTGTTTCAGAAGGGTACAGAATTGGTTTCAAGTTGAGACCTCCTGCAAAGAGATTTTTTCTTTCCTGTGTCCCAGTAAATCCAGTGAAAGCTCAAGCATTTCTGAATTGTGTTTCAGATCTAGAGTTGGCTGGAGTAATCATGCCAGTTCCAGTTCCGGAACAGGGTATGGGGTTTTATTCAAATCTCTTCATTGTACCAAAGAAGGAGAATTCCTTCAGACCAGTTCTGGATCTAAAAATATTGAATCGTTATGTAAGGATACCAACATTCAAGATGGTAACTGTAAGGACTATCTTGCCTTTTGTTCAGCAAGGGAATTATATGTCCACAATAGATTTACAGGATGCATATCTGCATATTCCGATTCATCCAGATCATTATCAGTTCCTGAGATTCTCTTTTCTGGACAAGCATTACCAGTTTGTGGCTCTGCCGTTTGGCCTAGCTACAGCTCCAAGAATTTTTACAAAGGTTCTCGGTGCCCTTCTGTCTGTAATCAGAGAACAGGGTATTGTGGTATTTCCTTATTTGGACAATATCTTGGTACTTGCTCAATCTTTACATTTAGCAGAATCTCATACGAATCGACTTGTGTTGTTTCTTCAAGATCATGGTTGCAGGATCAATTTACCAAAAAGTTCATTGATTCCTCAGACAAGGGTAACCTTTCTGGGTTTCCAGATAGATTCAGTGTCCATGACTCTGTCTTTAACAGACAAGAGACGTCTAAAACTGATTTCAGCTTGTCGAAACCTTCAGTCACAATCATTCCCTTCGGTAGCCTTATGCATGGAAATTCTAGGTCTTATGACTGCTGCATCGGACGCGATCCCCTTTGCTCGTTTTCACATGCGACCTCTTCAGCTTTGCATGCTGAATCAATGGTGCAAGGATTACACAAAGATATCTCAATTAATATCTTTAAAACCGATTGTTCAACACTCTAACATGGTGGACAGATCACCATCGTTTAATTCAGGGGGCTTCTTTTGTGCTTCCGACCTGGACTGTAATTTCAACAGATGCAAGTCTCACAGGTTGGGGAGCTGTGTGGGGATCTCTGACGGCACAAGGAGTTTGGGAATCTCAGGAGGTGAGATTGCCGATCAATATTTTGGAACTCCGTGCAATTTTCAGAGCTCTTCAGTTTTGGCCTCTTCTGAAGAGAGAATCGTTCATTTGCTTTCAGACAGACAATGTCACAACTGTGGCATACATCAATCATCAAGGAGGGACTCACAGTCCTCTGGCTATGAAAGAAGTATCTCGAATTTTGGTTTGGGCGGAATCCAGCTCCTGTCTAATCTCTGCGGTTCATATCCCAGGTATAGACAATTGGGAAGCGGATTATCTCAGTCGCCAAACGTTGCATCCGGGCGAATGGTCTCTTCACCCAGAGGTATTTCTTCAGATTGTTCAAATGTGGGAACTTCCAGAAATAGATCTGATGGCGTCTCATCTAAACAAGAAACTTCCCAGGTATCTGTCCTGATCCCGGGATCCTCAGGCGGAGGCAGTGGATGCATTATCACTTCCTTGGAAGTATCATCCTGCCTATATCTTTCCGCCTCTAGTTCTTCTTCCAAGAGTAATCTCCAAGATTCTGAAGGAATGCTCGTTTGTTCTGCTGGTAGCTCCGGCATGGCCTCACAGGTTTTGGTATGCGGATCTTGTCCGGATGGCCTCTTGCCAACCGTGGACTCTTCCGTTAAGACCAGACCTTCTGTCGCAAGGTCCTTTTCTCCATCAGGATCTAAAATCCTTAAATTTAAAGGTATGGAGATTGAACGCTTGATTCTTGGTCAAAGAGGTTTCTCTGACTCTGTGATTAATACTATGTTACAGGCTCGTAAATCTGTATCTAGAGAGATATATTATAGAGTCTGGAAGACTTATATTTCTTGGTGTCTTTCTCATCATTTTTCTTGGCATTCTTTTAGAATACCGAGAATTTTACAGTTTCTTCAGGATGGTTTAGATAGGGGTTTGTCCGCAAGTTCCTTGAAAGGACAAATCTCTGCTCTTTCTGTTCTTTTTCACAGAAAGATTGCTGTTCTTCCTGATATTCATTGTTTTGTACAAGCTTTGGTTCGTATAAAACCTGTCATTAAGTCAATTTCTCCTCCTTGGAGTTTGAATTTGGTTCTGGGAGCTCTTCAAGCTCCCCCGTTTGAACCTATGCATTCATTGGACATTAAATTACTTTTTTGGAAAGTTTTGTTCCTTTTGGCAATCTCTTCTGCCAGAAGAGTTTCTGAATTATCTGCTCTTTCTTGTGAGTCTCCTTTTCTGATTTTTCATCAGGATAAGGCGGTGTTGCGAACTTCTTTTGAATTTTTACCTAAAGTTGTGAATTCCAACAACATTAGTAGAGAAATTGTGGTTCCTTCATTATGTCCTAATTCTAAGAATTCTAAGGAGAAATCGTTGCATTCTTTGGATGTTGTTAGAGCTTTGAAATATTATGTTGAAGCTACTAAGTCTTTCCGAAAGACTTCTAGTCTATTTGTTATCTTTTCCGGTTCTAGAAAAGGCCAGAAAGCTTCTGCCATTTCTTTGGCATCTTGGTTGAAATCTTTAATTCATCTTGCCTATGTTGAGTCGGGTAAAACTCCGCCTCAGAGGATTACAGCTCATTCTACTAGGTCAGTTTCTACTTCCTGGGCATTTAGGAATGAAGCTTCGGTTGATCAGATTTGCAAAGCAGCAACTTGGTCCTCTTTGCATACTTTTACTAAATTCTACCATTTTGATGTATTTTCTTCTTCTGAAGCAGTTTTTGGTAGAAAAGTACTTCAGGCAGCGGTTTCAGTTTGAATCTTCTGCTTATGTTTTTCATTAAACTTTATTTTGGGTGTGGATTATTTTCAGCAGGAATTGGCTGTCTTTATTCTATCCCTCCCTCTCTAGGGACTCTTGTGTGGAAAGATCCACATCTTGGGTAATCATTATCCCATACGTCACTAGCTCATGGACTCTTGCTAATTACATGAAAGAAAACATAATTTATGTAAGAACTTACCTGATAAATTCATTTCTTTCATATTAGCAAGAGTCCATGAGGCCCGCCCTTTTTTGTGGTGGTTTTGATTTTGTATAAAGCACACTTATTCCAATTCCTTATTTTTATATGCTTTCGCACTTTTTTATCACCCCACTTCTTGGCTATTCGTTAAACTGAATTGTGGGTGTGGTGAGGGGTGTATTTATAGGCATTTTGAGGTTTGGGAAACTTTGCCCCTCCTGGTAGGAATGTATATCCCATACGTCACTAGCTCATGGACTCTTGCTAATATGAAAGAAATGAATTCATCAGGTAAGTTCTTACATAAATTATGTTTTTTTGCGCGCTGTCTCTTTGTACATGTTCAGCCTGATGTTGGGTTAGCGCTCATCTGATGCTATATGAATATTAAATGCTCCTTGAGCTTGCTTAAAGGGACATGAAACCCACATTTTTTCTTTTATGATTCAAACAATGTGATTTTAAACAACTTTCCAATTTTGTCGGTATCTTTTGTTGAAAAGGATACTTAGGTAGGCTCAGGTGCTGCTGATTTGTGGCTGCACATATATGCCTCTTTGCTCACCCAATGGGTTTAACTAGTTTCCAGTAGTGCATTGCTGCGTCTTCAACAAAGGATACCAAGAGAATGAAGCAAATTAAATAATAGAAGTAAGTTGTTTAAATGTGTATGTTCTATTTGAATCATGAAAGAAATATTTTGGATTTCATGTAACTTTAAGCTTCTGGTGAGAGGGTAATATTTTCATAACTAGAGCTTCTTTATTTGGGTGTAAGGTTACTTTGCTTATCCTGCCTTTATTTTTATTATTGTGATTTACTCATTACCTGCCTGTTCATTTATTTTTTTCATTATGATTTTTTTTCCTCAGAAGCTAGAGCCACTGAACACTTTCCTATTAATATTAAGTGTATTTTTTCCAGCTGGTTGATATAATCCCCCTACTCAGCTTTACAAATCATGTATTGATCATCTTATGCATTCTAATCAGCCCAATTCTGCTCTTGCTTCTAAGGGTATCTGTCCTCCCTCTGTTTGTTCTACACAGGGGAATTTTTCAGATTTTGCTCCATAATTTAAAGATTTTGTATGCTCTACTATATCTCCAGGTAAATGTATGCAGGTGGTTGCTGATAATTCCCCAACTAGCTTATCAGATTTGGGTAAATCTAAATATGTTAAGCTAAATGTTTCAGGTCCTGGTTCTTCTGATTTTTTTATTTGAGGGTGAAGTGTTTTCAGAGTCAGTCTCTGATTAGGAAATGGAATCTTCCTCTTTTTTTAAAATTTAATATGGCACACCTTTGTTTTCTTTTAAGAGGAGTGTTACGTACTTTGGGGGTTCAAAATTCTCTTTTAGGGGTTCAGGATTCTTAGATTTCGGAAAATAAGTCTGTTAAACAGCTGAATTTCATTTTTAAAATCCTCTGTTAAGTCACCTGAAGGTTTCTGATGCTATCTCTGAGGTAATTTATAAAGAGTGGCCAAGCCTGGTATCCCTTTTAATCTTGCTTTAAAATGTTGTTTCATTTGCCTGCTTCTATTTTAGATGTTTGGTAAACTATTCCTAAGGGCTATTTCTACTTTGGCTAAACATACCTCTTGAGGGTAGTCAGGGTTGCCACTCGTCCCTTAAAATACAGAACACTTATAAGTTACACATGCTGCAGGGTGTGCAGGGAGGAATATGAATAGTGCTGTCCAGAAACACAATACATGTTCCTCCCTGCACACCCTGCAGCATGTGTAACTCATAAGTGTCCAGGAAAACATGGCTGAGGTGGCAACCCTAGGGTAGTGCCTCTTTAAGAGACCCTATGGAAATTAGAGCCTTTTCATAGAAATGCTTTTTTGCAAGCAGGTTTTCTTTTTGGGCCAGCAATTAGTATTGCTTGCATTGCAGCAGCCTCAGTTGTGAGGGTTTATCTGAGCAGTTCTCTAAGGAGTCTGCTAATGAAAAGTTAACTAATCAATTAAAACTCTTGAAGCCAACTAATGCTTTCATTTGTGATGCTGTTGTTGATATTATTAAGATCAATGCTACAAATATTGCACTAGGAGTTCTAACTAGGAGGGCCTTGAGGTTGAAATCATGGGCCACTGACATGGTTTTTAAAACTTGATTTCTTTCTCTTCCTTTTAAAGGGAAGGTGTTGTTTGGTCTGGTCTGGATAACATTATGTCTACAGTGACTGGGGGGGGGGGGATAAGATAAGAAGTCTAAGGGTAAATCTAGGGCATCCAAACATTTTCGTTACTTTTGTCAATCTAAGAACCAGAAGTCCTGAATTAAGGTTCTTTTTGTTTTTCCTGAAAGCAAAACCCTAATTGGAACAGGTCCAAACAGTCTTAAAAGCATGTCTCCACTACCAAGCCTGAATAAACGTGCAGCCCCAGATTCAGATCTTCTGGTAGGGGGCAGATTACATCTTTTTCATTCTGGTCAAGAGCCATGGGTTCTGAACACAAGGATACAGAATGAGCCATGGGTTCTGAACACAAGGATACACAATAGGTTTCTGATCAAGGTCTCCCTGGGGAAGGTTTCTTCTGCACATAGAGTCCAGAAAGAAATGGTCCAAAAATTCAAAGGCGCCCATATTGGCTACCGTAGGTAGTTGTTAAACACCAGGATCAGCTCTTCTAACAGAAATCACTGTTCACTGCTGGAATATAAAAAAACTAGAAGGCACTCCAATGGTATAGTATATCAGATAATTATCTGGCACACTCAGACCCACATTATTTACCACTGTGGAAGTATACTCACAAAAGTATTACACTATGTTGCAGTGCTATTCATGCAGGCTGGATGTATCTGAACCCCCCTGCTGGCTCTCTCCAGTGTTCAGGATCACAGGCCAATGGAAGGTAGAAAAGGACCAAAGAGTAATTCAAAACAATCTTAAAATTAGTGAAATAAAACCCTTATATGTAAAGAGGATGTTTATTCAAATAAAACAACACAACACAACTGCTGGTGGCACTGCTTCCTCAGGCATATATCCGGTAGTTCTTTAAAGGGCCAGATATTAACTGCTAAATTTCCAGATATTTAGAATTTTGTCCAGGCTCTAGTCAGGGTTAAGCCTGTGATTAAACCAATTTCTTCTTCATGGAAACTTAGCTTGGTTTTGAGTTTTGCAGATTCCTCCTTTTGAACCTACGCATAATCTAGATATTCAGATTTTGTCCTGGAAGGTCTTGTTTCTTTTGGCTATTTCTTCTGCTTGAAAAGTCTGCTCTTTGTTGGGAGATTCATTTTTTTATCACTATAAGGCAGTTTTGAGAACTGTTTAATTTTTTGCTTTAGGTGGTTTCTTCTAACAATATCAATCGAAAGGTTGTGTTCTCTCTTTTTGTTCTAATCCAAAGAATACTAAGGAGAGGCATCTCAGTAATTTGTATGTGGTCAGAGCTTTGAAGTTTGCAGACTACTAAGGATTTAAGTAACAAGACAAACAAAAAAATAATCATCCAATCTAATTGGAATAGTATAATGTCTGGTCAGATTACTTGTGGACTCCACATCTTGGGTATTCCCAGGAGTAATGGATCGTCGACTCTCACTACTTTTATGAAAGAAAAGTATAATTTATGCTTACCGGATACAAAATTTTCTTTCATGGTGGTGATAATCCACGAGACCTCGCCCATTATTTTCTATATTTTGATAGTTTTTTCTGGTGGCAGTTCAAGTTCGCGTATCTTGGCTATATGTCAGACCAGTTTCCAGTAATGTGGTAGGGGTTTTAAGGGCTCTTGGAGTTTTGCGAATTTTAGCCTGCTCCTATTTCCCAGGAGTAATGGATTGTTGACTCTCACCATGGAAGAAAGAAATTTATCAGACAAGCATAAATTATATTTTGGTAATGTATGGTACAACTTTGTTTTGTCAAGTAAGTATATTTTTCCACTGATCCTGAACACAAATGGTTTCTTGTCAACCCATCACAACCCTATCTATGTAGATATGCTGTGAAAATGTTTGATGGTTCCTACATGTGAAGGAGAACTTTATATTGCTGTTCATTTACAAAGCTCACCCCTCTTTTCCTCCCTTAAGGTGGTTTAGTACTGATTTTGCTCAGTTATTTATAATGTATTAAAAGGACATGAAACCCAATATTTTTCTTTCATGATTCAGAAAGAGAATACAATTTTAAACAACTTTCCAAATTACTTATATTATGTATTAGCTTCATTCTCTTAGTATCCTTTGTTAAACAAGCAGCAATGCAATACTGGGAGCTAATAACATGAGGCATATATGTGCAGCAACCAATCGGTAGCTCCTGAGCCTACCTATGAATCCAAGAGAGCAAAACAAATGAGATAATGGAAGTAAATTGGTAAGTTGTTTAAAATCACAAGTTCTAAAAATTGTGTTTCATGTCCCTTTAAACAAGTCTATTAAATAAACAAACCCAAATTAGTATATGTATGCATTAATATGCTTACATTTATATGAAACTCATGTATTTACCTAAACTAATTTTTTTTGCTTATCTCTGACTATGTATCCTACAAATATATACACTGAAGAAATGACACTGCTACAATGTAAAGTAGTGAGTGTACAGCCTGTATAACAGTGTAAATTTGCTGTCCCCTCAAAATAACTCAACACAAAGCCATTAATGTCTAAACTGATGGCAACAAAAGTGAATACACCCCTAAGTGGAAATGTCCAAATTGAGCCCAATTAGCCATTTTCCCTCCCCGGTGTCATGTGACTCGTTAGTGTTACAAGGTCTCAGGTGTGAATAGGGAGCAGGTGAGTTAAATTTGGTGTTATTGCTCTCACACTCTCTCATACTGGTCACTGGAAGTTCAGCATGGCACCTCATGGCAAAGAACTCTCTGAGGATCTGAAAAACAGAATTGTTGCTCTACATAAAGATGGCCTAGGCTATAAGACTATTGCCAAGACCCTGAAACTGAGCTGCAGCATGGTGGGCAAGACCATACGGCGGTTTCACAGGACAGGTTCCACTCAGAACAGGCCTCGCCATGGCTGACCAAAGAAGTTGAGTGCATGTGCTCAGCGTCATATCCAGAGGTTGTCTTTAGGAAATAGACGTATGAGTGCTGCCAGCATTGCTGCAGAGGTAGAAGGGGTGGGGGGTCAGCCTGTCAGTGTTCAGACCATATGCCGCACACTGCATCAAATTGATCGGCATGGCTGTCGTCCCAGAAGGAAGTCTCTTCTAAAGATGATGCACAAGAAAGCCTGCAAACAGTTTGCTGAAGACAAGCAGACTAAGGACATGGATTACTGGAACCATGTCCTGTGGTCCGATGAGACCAAGATAAACTTATTTGATTCAGATGTGTCAAGCGCGTGTGTGGCTGCAACCAGATGAGGAGTACAAAGACAAGTGTGTCTTGCCTATAGTCAAGGATGGTGGAGGGAGTGGCATGGTCTGGGACTGCATTAGTGCTGCCGGCACTGAGTTGCTACAGTTCATTGAGGGAACCATGAATGCCAACATGTACTGTGACATACTGAAGCAGAGCAAGATCCCCTCCCTTCAGAGACTGGGCCGCAGGGCAGTATTACAACATGATAACGACCCCAAACACACCTCCAAAACGACCACTGCCTTGCTAAAGAAGCTGAGGGTAAAGGTGATGGAATTGCCAAGCATGTCTCCAGACCTAAACCCTATTGAGCATCTGTGGGGCATCATCAAACTGAAGGTGGGGGAGCGCAAGATCTCTAACATCCACCAGCTCCGTGATGTCATAAATTCTCAGAACTTAAAATGTACCCTGCTGAGATCAAAGCTAGCCCTGCTACATATATATCCCTAATTAACTTTAGCTGATAATAGCTGCAAAACAATCTACTTTATACTAACATTAGGACCATTGCTAGCTTTGTTGCCTGCAGAATAAAGCCCAAATTGTGGATGGATTTTTGCTATTGATAAACAATTGCAATAAAAAAGGATGTTTGTTTTAAAAATTTTATGACTTAGCTGATATGTCATTCTACAGTAACACATAAAACAGTAGTAGTTTACAAGCTGTTTACTGTCCCTTTAAAGCATGCAGAAACAAGTTTAGTTTTCTATGTAGCTCATCTAATTCTCAAAGTTCTACTTTTCCTATTTTAAATTAAAATGCTTACTTTAGTTTTAGGGCTCTGTAGAGGCCACCTTCTGGGGCAATACGAAACAGTTTTGATACTGCTACAGTAGAAAAGAAAATAGTCAAACATTACTTAAGAAATATTAATTTTAACTTATATTGTTGTTTTACTGATGAAAAAATTGCACAGAATATATCTGAAATTGGACCTTGAGCTAAGGGACCGTAAATTATTTATTTTGTCTGAAGGGTTAAAACAGTCCAGAGATTAGAAAATTACACACACACACACACACACACACACACACGCAAGCACACACACACACATATATATATATATATATATATAGTGCATTATTATAGTGTTTGAACAAACATAATATGTATGTTGAACTACATTTCAGTGACCTTTCAATCACATTGATTTCCCATCCAAGTATTGCAGGGATTTTATTGTTGTAAACTGCAATGTGTAAGAAATTCTGTTGAATCACTTGGCATAAAAGGTATGTTCTGGGACAAAATCTGGAACATTTGTTGTTTAGCCAAACATTACTTTGGACAGAATTGGAGCATGTTGGACAGCTTTGGCCTTTCTAAAGAATAATGACCTGGTGTGTTTTTGTGCACTTATAAAAGCTGTTAAGAGAAATGATCTTGGAGGAATAAAAAAGCCATCAATTTAAATCCCTGGAGTTATACAGCAGATCAGCATAATTGGTAGCCATAGTAATTATATGCTTATGTGTTCTGTGACTAAATATGTACTATACTTTGGGTGGCAGATTCATTTTTTAAATATATTTATTGAGGGAAGATAGCATACAGTAATCATAAGAAAGAATCATATGTCAGCAACAATCATTAGACAGTGTCAGCTTGATACATTCAAAAGCTAAACAATAACAGCAAACCGTAAACAATAAGGGTGGCAGATTCATTTTAATTTTTGTTAGCACAAACAATATAAGAATAATTTTATATATTTTGACTGATGTAAGTGTAAGATTTGTTTAAATTAAACACACAGATTGTGTTAAAAAAAAAGAAAAGAAAATTTTATACTTTGGGACTATAAACAAATATGTTTCTAGTCAAAACATAACTGACATGGAGGTTGCTGACAAGATTAATTGACTATATGATATATAGTGATGTCGCGAATAGTTCGCCGGCGAATAATTCCCGGCGAACATAGAATGTTCGCGTTCGCCGCTGTGGGCGAACATATGCGATGTTCGATCCGCCCCCTATTTGTCATCATTGAGTAAACTTTGACCCTGTACCTCACAGTCAGAAGATACATTACAGCCAATCAGCAGCAGACCCTCCCACCTCCTGGACAGCATCTATTTTAGATTCATTTGGAAGCTGCATTCTTAGTGAGAGAAGGGACAGTGTAGCTGCTGCTGATTTAATAAGGAAATCGATAGCTAGGCTAGTGTATTCAGTGTCCACTACAGTCCTGAAGGACTCATCTGATCTCTGCTATAAGGACAGCACCCCAAAAATCCCTTTTTAGGGCTAGAACATCAGTCTGCTTTTTTTTTTTCTGTGTAATCTAATTGCAGTTGCCTGCCTGCCAGTGTGTGTGTCAGGCCCACAGCGTATACTGTGCCCACTTGCCCAGTGACACCACTCATATCTGGTGTAACAGTAGTGTACATTTAAAAAAAACAACACTCTTTTGACTGTGAAATAATAGCAGACAGCTGCTAGTACCAAAGATGGCCGCCAATAAGGCAGATGGGGAGGGTTAGAGAGCTGTTTTGGGGGGTATCAGGGAGGTTGGGGGCTAAGGGGGGATGCTACACCACAGCATATGTAAATATGCTTAAAAAAAAAAAAAAAAAAAATGTAAAAACCTTTTATTTTAGTACTGGCAGACTTTCTGCCAGTACTTAAGATGGCGGGGACAATTGTGGGGTGGGGGAGGGAAGGGAGCTGTTTGGGAGGGATCAGGGGGTCTGATGTGTCAGGTGGGAGGCTGATCTCTACACTAAAGCTAAAATTAACCCTGCAAGCTCCCTACAAACTACCTAATTAACCCCTTCACTGCTAGCCATAATACACGTGTGATGCGCAGCAGCATTTAGCGGCCATCTAATTACCAGAAAGCAACGCCAAAGTCATATATCTCTGCTATTTCTGAACAAAGGGGATCCCAGAGAAGCATTTACAACCATTTGTGCCATAATTGCACAAGCTGTTTGTAAATAATTTCAGTGAGAAACCTAAAATTGCGAAAAAATATACGTTTTTTTTTTAAATTTGATCGCATTTGGCGGTGATATGGTGGCATTAAATGTACCAAAATGGGCCTGGATCAATACTTTGGGTTGTCTACTACACTACACTTAAGCTAAAATTAACTCTACAAGCTGCCTACATGCTCCCTAATTAACCCCTTCACTGCTGGGCATAAAACGTGTGGTGCGCAGTGGCATTTAGCAGCCTTCTAATTACCAAAAAGCAACGCCAAAGCCATATAAGTCTGCTATTTCTGAACAAAGGGGATCACAGAGAAGCATTTACAACCATTTATGCCATAATTGCATAAGTTGTTTGTAAATACAGGGAGTGCAGAATTATTAGGCAAGTTGTATTTTTGAGGATTAATTTTATTATTGAACAACAACCATGTTCTCAATGAACCCAAAAAACTCATTAATATCAAAGCTGAATAGTTTTGGAAGTAGTTTTTAGTTTGTTTTTAGTTATAGCTATTTTAGGGGGATATCTGTGTGTGCAGGTGACTATTACTGTGCATAATTATTAGGCAACTTAACAAAAAACAAATATATACCCATTTCAATTATTTATTTTTACCAGTGAAACCAATATAACATCTCAACATTCACAAATATACATTTCTGACATTCAAAAACAAAACAAAAACAAATCAGTGACCAATATAGCCACCTTTCTTTGCAAGGACACTCAAAAGCCTGCCATCCATGGATTCTGTCAGTGTTTTGATCTGTTCACCATCAACATTGCGTGCAGCAGCAACCACAGCCTCCCAGACACTGTTCAGAGAGGTGTACTGTTTTCCCTCCTTGTAAATCTCTCATTTGATGATGGACCACAGGTTCTCAATGGGGTTCAGATCAGGTGAACAAGGAGGCCATGTCATTAGATTTTCTTCTTTTATACCCTTTCTTGCCAGCCACGCTGTGGAGTACTTGGACGCGTGTGATGGAGCATTGTCCTGCATGAAAATCATGTTTTTCTTGAAGGATGCAGACTTCTTCCTGTACCACTGCTTGAAGAAGGTGTCTTCCAGAAACTGGCAGTAGGATTGGGAGTTGAGCTTGACTCCATCCTCAACCCGAAAAGGCCCCACAAGCTCATCTTTGATGATACCAGCCCAAACCAGTACTCCACCTCCACCTTGCTGGCGTCTGAGTCGGACTGGAGCTCTCTGCCCTTTACCAATCCAGCCACGGGCCCATCCATCTGGCCCATCAAGACTCACTCTCATTTCATCAGTCCATAAAACCTTAGAAAAATCAGTCTTGAGATATTTCTTGGCCCAGTCTTGACGTTTCAGCTTGTGTGTCTTGTTCAGTGGTGGTCGTCTTTCAGCCTTTCTTACCTTGGCCATGTCTCTGAGTATTGCACACCTTGTGCTTTTGGGCACTCCAGTGATGTTGCAGCTCTGAAATATGGCCAAACTGGTGGCAAGTGGCATATTGGCAGCTGCACGCTTGACTTTTCTCAGTTCATGGGCAGTTATTTTGCGCCTTGGTTTTTCCACACGCTTCTTGCAACCCTGTTGACTATTTTGAATGAAACGCTTGATTGTTCGATGATCACGCTTCAGAAGCTTTGCAATTTTAAGAGTGCTGCATCCCTCTGTAAGATATCTCACTATTTTTTACTTTTCTGAGCCTGTCAAGTCCTTCTTTTGACCCATTTTGCCAAAGGAAAGGAAGTTGCCTAATAATTATGCACACCTGATATAAAGTGTTGATGTCATTAGACCACACCCCTTCTCATTACAGAGATGCACATCACCTAATATGCTTAATTGGTAGTAGGCTTTCGAGCCTATACAGCTTGGAGTAAGACAACATGCATAAAGAGGATGATGTGGTCAAAATACTCATTTGCCTACTAATTCTGCACTCCCTGTAATTTCTGTGAGAAACCTAAAGTTTGTGAAAAAGTGAACAATTTTTTTTTATTTGATCGCATTTGGCAGTGAAATGGTGGCATGAAATATACCAAAATGGGCCTAGATCAATACATTGGGTTGTCTACTACACTACACTTAAGCTAAAATTAACTCTACAAGCTGCCTACATGCTCCCTAATTAACCCCTTCACTGCTGGGCATAAAACACGTGTGGTGCGCAGTGGCATTTAGCAGCCTTCTAATTACCAAAAAGCAACGCCAAAGCCATATAAGTCTGCTATAATGGCCTGTCTGGCACACAGTGTTGGGGCAAGGGTCCATCTGACCACTGATACCTGGTCTGCAAAGCATGGTAGGGCAGGTATATCACCTACACTGCGCACTGTGAAGCGGGCGTAACCCTTACACTACCTGATCGATACAACATCATACCTGATGTTTTAAAGCACGTTATTCAAAACAATTTAGGAATGTTAGGTGATTTATGCCCTTTATGGATTAAAACCAGACTCTGCATCAACTATGTAATTTTCCATGGGAGTTTTGCCATGGATCCCCCTCCGGCATGCCACAGTACAGGTGTTAGTCCCCTTGAAACAACTTTTCCATCACTATTGTGGCCAGAAAGAGTCCCTGTGGGTTTTAAAATTCGCCTGCCTATTGAAGTCTATGGAGGTTCGCCCGTTCGCGAACTTTTGCGGAAGTTCGCGTTCGGCGTTCGCAGACCCAAATTTTTAGGTTCGCAACATCACTAATGATATATCTTTGTGGAGAAAATCTGTGTCATTTTATATGGAGGTCTTCTGATGTTGTCTAGGGATTACAATTAAGGTAAAATGTTATATGATGCAGCTTTGTTGTAAACATTGAACCATGTTATTATTTTTTATTTTATTTTCTTAGGTTTTCTGTTTTTTTTCCCTCCCTCCTGATGCTAGCTCCTCTAACTTTCTCCATAATAATTAAGATATTTCCCTGGCAGGGCCCCAGAAAAAAAAAAGTTTCTTAACTTTCTGCAAGGAGATTTTTTTAAAGGGAAACATTTTCTGCATGTCATTTTGAGAAAAATAATCGGTTTTATATTAGGCAGTTACACTAAAGCACCAGTTCAATTCCAATGTGTGGATTACCTGGAGAGAAAAGCAATTTTTAAAATTGTATTTATTTTTAGTGTAGCAGTTTAAAATTACATTGCAAATTACCTACAGAGAAAAAAAAATTGTTAGGTTTTTAAAATGTCTCTTGAATAAATTTGTTTCATTTTCTCTTGGTCTAACATCACAAGGTACAAATGTAGTAATGAAAAAGGTGCATTGCTCACAAGAACATCTTATGTTCAGTAGTCACAGCTGTGCAAACCTGGGAAAGGCTAGTGGGCAGGGTTGAAAAAATAACAATAAATGCACTACTGCTTTTTAGCGCTGCTCCATATTTGACACTTCCCTTCAAACAGCACTTTGCTCTGGATGCACTAAGGAAAACTTACACAGTGCAGCCAGAGCACAGCTCTGTTTGAAGAGAACAGGCTAATGTGGAGCAGAGTGAGAACTCTAACAGTTCCTTCATGTGTCCCATTCTTTCTGCAGGCATGCTGCATTTTCTGCAATGACATCTCAGAACACAGCATGTTCTGCCTAGGGGGTAGGGCCCAGATTAATTTATAGGATATTAGGCCATTTTTCTTCTGCCCTGGCCTCCTGAATGGTTATAGAATCAGCAAAATGTTGAACTCTTTGTCTCTGTGATCCCTGATCCAATTTAAAATATACATTTTTCCCACTTAGAAAAAAAAATCTTCACTAGATTTTCTTTCTATAAGTCTTGGTCAGCTTCATTGTTATACTTATTAATGTATTTTGTAAATGAAGAATTCTCTTCTTCTATCCTTCATGTAGAAAAATGATGGGCTAAATTACAGGTTAAGTGCTAAAGTATCACGCTCCTGCAAACTGGCAAATATGCCCCTTTGCAGGAGTGAAATAATTAACCAGCCATTACAAGTGACTGGTTATTCCTACCGTCTCTGACGGCATCAGAACGAGGCTCCCATAGGAGCCTATGAAAGCGTGCTCTCATGAGCGCAATGCTTCCTAGTAATGCGAACGCAAGGTCATACTCGCATAGCGGCTATCTTTTAATACTTTTTTTTCAGGACTTAGAGATTAAAATATTTAACTTCAAACAATTCCCTAATGTAAGCCATACTTTCAATGGTTCTCTAGAAGTAGCCTTATATTTAATAAATAAAGACAAGTTTTAAATGGGAAAGGACTTTTTTTTTAAAGAAAAAGCAGAATTTAAATGTCCAAGACCCACTTACATTGACATGTTCAGGAATATTTCTCAATATTAGGTAGATTTATCTATCTTTAGTTATATGCATTGTTATTTTTTTTAAGGGGTTATATCCTTCTCCCTAATTGGGATAGGCATATTCTGGAGTGGGTATAACAATTTTGTATAATCATTTTAATTAATTTTACTTTCCCCAACAAGGAGATATGGAGAGAAGCCAATTTTAGTAGAAAATATTTTATTTTTAAAAGCAGGTCCTTTTAATTTAAATGATGCAATGTTTCTGGAGAGAAGAAGATATTAAAGAGACACTAAACCCAAACATTTTCTTTCATAATTCAAGTAGAGAACACAATTTTAAACAACATTCCAATTTACGTCTATTCTCTAATTTGCTTCATTCTTTAGATATTGTTTGTTGAAGAAATAGCAATGCACATGGGTGAGCCAATCACATGAGGCATCTATGTGCAGCAACCAATCAGCAGTTACGTAGCTTATCTAGATATGCTTTTCACCAAAGTATATCAAGAGATTAAAGCAAATTAGATAATAGAAGTAAATTAGAAAGTTGTTTAAAATGTCATGCTCTTTCTAAACCATGAAAGAAAAAAATTGAGTTTCATGTCCCTTTAAGATCTACATATTTTAAATGATCTTTCACTTCCATAAATGGTGATTTACAACAATATCTACCATTCTTTAACCATAAAGTATGTGATTTGGATTGTTTTACTTTAAAGCCTGAAAATGAACTAACATTATCAGTAATTTTTAACAATTTTAAAATATTTACACTGGCTTTATTAGCAAAAATTAACAAATTATCCAAATAAAGAGATACAGTGACTCTGTTCCTTCCAATTTTTATTGCCTCTAATGATTTGCTCAACATTTCTGTCTTCTTTGCAAAATGAAATTTGATAATTCACAATTAAAGGGACAGTCTAGTCCAAAATAAACTTTCATGATTCAGATAGGGCATATAATTTTAAACAATTTTCAAATTTACTTTTATCACCAATTTTGCTTTGTTCTCTTGGTATTCTTAGTTGGAAACTAAACCTAGGAGGTTCATATGCTAATTTCTAAGCCCTTGAAGGCCGCCTCTTCTCTCAAGCATTTGACAGTTTTTCACCACTAGAGGGTGTTAGTTCACGTGTTTCATATAGATAACACTGTGCTCACGCACGTGGAGTTCCAGTGAGCCAGCTCTGATTGGCTAAAATGGATGTCAGTCAAAAGAACTGAAATAAGGGGGCAGTTTGCAGAGGCTTAGATACAAGGTAATCACAGAGGTAAAAAGTATATTAATATAACTGTGTTGGTTGTGCAAAACTAGGGAATGGGTAATAAAGGGATTATCTATCTTTTCAAACAATAAAAATTCTGTTATAGACTGTCCCTTTAGTGATAAGAGAGGAGAGTTACACAGCGTTTTAACTATCAAAATATCTCTTTAATAAATTCAAAATGACTCTTATTTAAAAAAAAAGTTGGTCAGACACTATGGAATCTAATGCCTTTTCAGTATCAATTGAAATGATAGCTGCTTCCTCTAAATCTTTTACAGGTTCAGTTTTCCCCATACATCCCCAGTAAACATTAAGCAATATTAAAATGTTCCAGCACATATGCAATAATATTATGCAGAATCAGAATAATGAATATGACCATCTATACACTTTACAGTCTAGGTATAAATAGTAGACGAATAATAGATATGTGGTATTGCAAAATTATGTATGACTTCAGATAGACATATATATATATATATATATATATATATATATATATATATATATATATATATATATATATATATGGAAAAAATAAGAGACCACTGCAAAATTATCAGTTTATCTATTTACTATTTATAGGTATGTATTTGAATAAAATGAACATTTTTGTTTTATTCTATAAACTACTGACAACATTTCTATATATAAAAGTGTTAAACCAATAACAAAAGAAAAAAATGTGAAAATAAATGTGATAGCAAATGTCAAAAAGACAATAAATATAATAAAGATTTGAATAAAAGATCCAAAGATCTATAATATATACAAAATATAAAGGATATATCCAGTGAGTGATGTGATCAAATCTGATGGTCTTGAAAGAAATCCTCAAAGTGAAAAAAGAAAAAAAATATATAGTGTAACTCTGTGATATATCCAATAGTAAAAAGAATGTGTTTTGACGGTATCCTACTCACATGGGATGGAGCTATAATAAGCTCATTCACTGCGCACACCTGCTTTTATACTGACAGGCAAACAGTCTCCCAAGGGCTTCAAGATAAACAATTTATTAAAATATACGTATAAATTACAGTAAAACATCCAATACACCAACATACATATGCATAATCAGAGTCCTTTCTAGGAACAGTCAATATTAACTACAAGTGATTTACCCCTAATGAGGATGGATGCGGATACAGGGCAGCATTCACACCACTCTCGATCACCAATTCCAATACCTACAGGGTTTACACTCCTTTTCTGATATGGTTGGGTATAGCTGGATGAGTCTCTGAAGGGAGATAAAATCCGAAATACGTTTCACTGTTAACCAACGACTTTTTCAAGGAAGATAGTGCGCAGATGAAACCAGAGGAAATTTAAACCTGTGCAGTCACAGGAACCGGAAATGATGATCAATGTAGCATGATCAACATTTCTCCCAAATTCCAAATAAAAATATTGTAATTAATTTACAGAAAATGACATCTGGTCAAAATAACAAAGCCGCAGTGTTTTCAGACCTCGAATAATGCAAAGAAAACAAGTTCATATTTATTTTCAGTGAGGGAAAAACATATTTGATCCCCTGCTGATTTTATACGTTTGCCCACTGACAAATAAATGATCTGTCTGTAATTTTAATGGTAGGTTCTATTTGAACAGTAAGAGACAGAAAAATCCAGAAAATGCATTTCAAAAAAGTTATAAATTGATTTGCATTTTAATGAGTGAAATAAGTATTATGACCCCTTTGCTAAACATGACTTAGTACTTAGTGGCAAAACTCCCTTGTTGGCAATCACAGAGGTCAGGCGTTTCTTGTAGTTGGCCACAGGTTTGCACACTTCTCAGGAGGAATTTTGTCCCCCACTCCAATTTTGCAGATCCTTTCCAAGTCATTAAGGTTTCAAGGCTGACGTTTGGCAACTCAAACCTTCAGCTACCTCAAAATATTTTTTTATGGGATTTAAGATGGCTAGGCCACTCAGGGACCTTGTCAGAAGATCTGCGGAATGTTATTAAATTATATATATATTATATATAATATATATATATATATATGTATATATACATATTATTATTTAATATATATAGATGGTTGTATATGCCAAATAATTAATGTTATTTGTAAAGCTCCAAAAGGTCACTGTGTGGACAAAACCCCCTTCTCTCACTAATCAAAGAAAACTACTTGCATAGTTATAACTGTTCTATTGTTTAACTAAGCACTTAATATGTACCAGTCTGGAAGTTAGTGACCCATACTGTAATATTTCATTGTGGTGATTTAATGAAATTCAATTGTGAATAAGGATAGTTCTAAAGGTAAATTTTATGATCTTTGTATAGCATATTATAATAATTTAAACGTGTATAATTTGATTCAGATTTGGTTTTCTACAAATATATTTCAATGTGTCTATAAATATTAACTATTAAAAAATTCAGAAATTTACATTAATGTTATTGTCTTGGTATATGCATTTTATTGGGGTTTGGTTTAAAGGATAATTATTAAACATATTCACCTAGATTACGAGTTTTGTTGGTAATGCTGTGCGGTGCTAACGAGCAGTTTTCCCTCAACGCTCACCTACAGACAACGCTGGTATAACGGGTTTTTCCAAGCCCGGCGTTAGCCGCAGAAAAGTGAGCTTAGAGCAAAATTTAGCTCCACATCTCACCTCAATACCAGTGCTGCTTAAGTCAGCGGTGAGCTGGCAAAACGTGCTTGTGCACAATTTCCTCATAGGAATCAATGGGGGAGAGCTGGCTGAAAAAAATCAGTGTTCAGCTCTTAATGCAGCCCCATTGATTCCTATGGGGAAATAAAATTTATGTCTACACCTAACACTCTAACATGAACCCCGAGTCTAAAACAACCCCTAATATATACTTATTAACCCCTATTCTGCCGCCCCTTGACATCGCCCGACACCTACATTATTACTTATGAACTCTTATTCTGCTGCCCCAACATCGCTGTGCACTTACATTATATTTATTAACCCCTAATCTGCACCCAGAATGTCGGCCGCCACCTACTACACTTATTAACCCCTAATCTGGCCTGCCCCCAACGTCACCGCTACTATATTAAAGTTATTGACCCTCAACCTAAGTCCTAACCCTGCTCACACCCCCCCAACCTTAAATATAATTTAAATAAATTGAAAATAAAATAACTATCATTAACTTAATTATTCCTAATTTTAAAACTAAATACTCTACCCTATAAAATAAACCCTAAGATAGCTACACTATAACTAATAGTTACATTGTAGCTAGCTTAGGATTTATTTTTATTTTACAGGCAACTTTGTATTTTATTTTAACTAGGTACAATAGTTAATAAATAGTTATATAACTATTTAATAGCTACCTAGTTAAAAATAAAGGTCAATATACCTAGTAAAATAAATCCTACCTAAGTTACAATTACACCCAAACAGCTACACTATAATTAATTAACTTACCTTAACTAATACAATTAAATACAATTTAAAAATTATCCTAAAGTATGAAAAAACCCCCCACTAACTTACAGCAAATAATAAAATTATTACAAGTTTTTAACATAATTACACCTAATCTAATCCCCTAATAAAATAAAAAAGCCCCTCCCCCCCCCCCCTAAAAAAAATAACAAAGCCCTACCCTACACTAATTACCCACAATAGCCCTTAAAAGGGCCTTTTGCGGGGCATTCCCCCAAAGTAACAGCTCTTTTACCTGTAAAAAAAAAATAGCAATACCCCCCCCAACATTAAAACCCTCCACCCACATACCCAATCCGCCCTTAAAAAAACCTAACACTAACCCCTTGAAGATCACCCTACCTTAAGAAGTCTTCACCCAACCGGGCCGAAGTCATCAACGAAGCCGGCAGAAGTGGTCCTCCCAGACAGGCAGAAGTCTTCATCGAAGCCGGGAAGAAGAGGTCCTCCAGAAGGGCAGAAGTCTTCCATCCAGGCGGCATCTTCTATCTGATTGCATCAGCCAATAGGATTTTTTCTACCTTAATTCCGATTGGCTGATGACATCATTTAAAGGAACCTTCATTCTTCAGCTGGACTTTGTTTCAAGAGGATGCTCCACGTCGGATGTCTGGAAGATGGAGCCGCTCCGCGCCGGATGGATGAAGATAGAAGGATGCCGCCTGGATGAAGACTTCCTGCCCATCTGGAGGACCTCTTCTTCCCAGCTTTCAATGAAGACTTCTGCCCGTCTGGAGGACTACTTCTGCCAGCTTTGTTGAAGACTTTGGCCCGGTTGAGTGAAGACTACTCAAAGTAGGGTGATCTTCAAGGGGTTAGTGTTAGGTTTTATTAAGGGGGATTGGGTGGGTTTTAGAGTAGGGTTGGGTGTGTGGGTGGTGGGTTTTAATGTTAGGGGGTATTGTATTTTTTTTTTACAGGTAAAAGAGCTAATTATTTTGGGACAATGCCCCGCTAAAGGCCCTTTTAAGGGCTATTTGTAATTTAGTTTAGGGTAGGGCTTTTTAATTATTTTGGGGGGCTTTTTATTTTATTAGGGGGATTGGATTAGGTGTAATTAGTTTAATTTTTTTTAATTATTTTATTATTTTCTGTAATTTAGTGTTGTTGTTTTTTGTACTTTAGATAATTTTTTAAAATTGTATTTAATTGTATTTAGTTAAGAAAATCAATTTAATTATAGTGTAGTGTTAGGTGTAATTGTAATTTAGGATTTATTTTACAGGTAAATTGGCTTTATTTTAACTAGGTAGCTATTAAATAGTTAATAACTATTTAATAACTATTCTACATAGTTAAAATAAATACAAAGTTGCCTGTAAAATAAAAATAAACCCAATGTAACTATTAGTTATAGTGTAGCTAGCTTAGGGTTTATTTTATAGGTAAGTATTTAGTTTTAAATAGGAATTATTTAGTGAATTGTAGTAATTTTATTTAGATTTATTTAAATTATATTTAAATTAGGGGGGGTTAGGGTTACTGCACTGTAGGTTAGGGGTTAATAACTTTAATATAGTTGTGGCGATGTTGTGGGCAGCAGATTAGGGGTTAATAAATGTATTTAGGTGTCGGCGATGTTAGGGATAGCAGATTAGGGGTTAATAAAATTAAACTAGTGTTTGCAATGCGGCAGGGCGGCGGTTTAGGGGTTAATATATTTTTTATAGTGGCAGCGATGTCCGGTTCGGCAGAATAGGGGTTAAACATTTTTATTTAGTGTTTGCAATATGGGGGGCCTCGGTTTAGGGGTTAATAGGTAGTTTATGGGTGTTAGTTTCACTTTTTAGCACTTTAGTAAGAGTTTTATGCTAATGGCGTTAGCCCATAAAACCTCTTAACTACTGACTTTTAAATGCGGTATCAGTCTTGACAGGAGAGGCTGTACAGCTCACTTTTGGTTAGACTCATAATACTGGCGTTATGCAAGTCCCATAGAAAATATAGGATACGCAATTGACGTAAGTGGATTTGCGGTATTTTCGAGTCTAACCAAAAAAGTGAGCGGTACACCTGTCATTTCAAGACTCGTGATTCCAGCGGGGCGTTAAAAAAGCAGCGTTAGGACCTCTAAACGCTGCTTTTTAACCCTAACGCACAACTCATAATCTAGCCGATTGTATTATAACCCAGCCATATACTAACATATTATTTGAGGCACTTTTGCTTGAGATATTATTATTTTTTATCATATTGATATGATATATTTGTTGTAAATAGAAATTGCTATTTAAAAAAAAAAATATTAAAAATTTTTTTGAAAATTTTAAATATTGATTTTCGTATTTCAAGATCAATATTGATATTTTTAAAATATAAAAAAAAATATATATTTTTTTAAATATTGATTTTCATATTCAGGATTAATATTAATATTTTTGAAAAATATTATTTTTTATTTTTTTTTTAAAAATTGAAATATTAATTTTAATATTTTAAGATTAATATTAATATTTTTGAAAATATATATTTAAAAAAAAATCAAATATTTGATTTTCATATTTCAAAATTAATATTAATATTTTTGAAAATATATATATATTTTTTCTCTTATTGGCCAAAATTGTATTAGCGTTTTAATTTAACTAAATACTAAGCCAATATAATAATGTCTGTAACCAGAAGTGAATCACTTAATTCTGTACATAGCATTGAAATTTGTTCCCCGACAATACCCCTAACTCGAGGTGAGGTTCTTAAGACGAACATTATAGGCCACATTAAAGAGAGGTTTACTTTTGTGGGTGAATTAAATGACTATATGGATATGCTTGAAATTAAGGCTAAAAATATTGCTATTGATGATGAAAGGTGGAATGAAAAAAGTGAATTATTCCAAGAATTATTAAAAATTAATTAATGCAAAATTCTCAAATAACATGAGGAACTAATACTAAAATTGTGGCCTCTTGTAATATGCATTATTGACGAAATGTCGCTATATCTCATAGAGAAAGAACTGCAAATACAGGGGCTAGAAAATAGTATTCGCTCCTCACGCAGATGCGAAGAAAATTTAAAAATAGCCTAAAATAAAATTGATGAGTTTGCCCAAGACATAGCCACCTTAGATAAGCATAACTTAAATTTACTAGCAAAGATACAAGAGTTAAATAAACAGCTCGCGCAAAGCCAGAGAGAATTAAGGGATTTAAAAAGGTTGTATCGTCAAAATGAAAACCCCTCTATTAGCAGCGAGAATAATGCAGATAATTCTAACTCTCTTAGAGTGAAATGCAGAAATTTAGGGAAGAATGTAGACAAGGGACCCCTGTTGAGTCAGAAATAGATTTCCGAAATAGACAGTCACCTCATGATGTAAATTCAGGGAACTGCTATAACTCAGCTGAGGAGGGGGGGGGAAGCTCTAGTAATGAGTCAGGGCGGAGCTAACTACCTAAGTTGCCCACGTAGTACTAATGTACGTAGAGGATCTCCCCATAATAAAAGGGCAAATAAGAGACGCTCCAACTCCCAAAAATAAAAACTCCTAGGAAATCCTGAGATACATCTAATAAGGTATATGATACCCCTAAAATCATTACCTTCTTAAAGGATGCAGTACCTAAGATCTCCAACAAGGGAACCAACTCTATAATTGACCACTTAGAGACCTTTGAAAATGCTTTATCTATAATGAATGTTACAAGTGAGCAGTCAAAAATTGAATTTCTGCCCTGGGTATTTGAAGGTAAATATCACAAATTCTTTGCTTCACTAAAGGATATGAATATTCATTCCTGGAATGAGACAAAAACGACAGTGCAGAAAAGAATTCGGGGCAACATCGCACTAAAACTGCAGCGAAAATATGCTGTATATGGTTTAAAAATGTTAGTGCAAATCAAAGCACTATAGAATTCCTTTCTGTACGGAAAAATGCGTACAGTATGGCTGAAGATAATCCCATATTTGAATGCTCAGAATTTGTGAATTTATTTTTTGAAGCACTGCCCGCACCAATCAAAATTAATTTAGCTAGAGATTTTGATGAGAACTGCTCATTGGAATGGTTGATCAAAGAGAGTACAAAGTTATACTCTATTCAGCAGTCCGTTGAACAGGGGGTTAAAAGGGAAACAAAACCCAGTCCCAAAATTGTGGCAGAAACTAGGGTGTCACCTAGTCCCCTCAATTTGGAGTCTAAAAAGAAAACCGAGGAAACAGGCCATCCCCACAAAGTTTTAACTCTGACTCTCCCCCAACACGGGCTGAGGCGCAGAGAGACTATACCCAAAATGAGGGGCATACCCTGGTAAATAATTACTTCCAAAGAGAAGAATACCCACAAGATTAACCATATCTCTCCACAAGGGGGATCATAAAATCCCTAAGGGGGAAGGCCACACTCAATACCTCACAGGAGTTTAGAGAGTTAAAGAGGATCTATTTATCCTTATACAAGTGCATGACCTTGGGAAAACCAAATATGCTAAATTGAACTTAAAACAGGAAGCTAGCTATATAAGCAAAGGCTTGTTAGCACAGATAACTGAACCTAAAGTGATTAAATATCTTTATCCCCAAGACCACTGTGTCCCCGGCCTGGATGACAGGTGTGAAAGCTATAATATCACAGCTAAATGTTTATTATATATCTCTATATAAATCAGCAAAGCACTTGTTTTTAGTTTTAAATACTCCCCATAATCAAATATACATTGGCAATGATCTCTTACATAGATATGCCATACAAATAGATTTGATTAACTCTTGCCTCTGGAGCAGGTCAAAGGGGGACCCTGAAGTATTTCAGGATGAAAACGCAGCCCTGAAATCAAACCACCAAATGCTATATGCGGTGAATATGCAGGTGTCTAACGATGTTATAATTCCTGCTGGGACTGATAAATTCCTTTTACCATTACAGGTAAAGAGAGGTCAGAAATTAAAAACTTCTGAAACACTAATTTGCCTCTCCCATAGAATACAAAATCTGGGTATCAAAATGACCTATACTCCTTTGGTAAATATTGGAACTATTCCAATACATGTTATTGTACATAACATGACCCCACAGGATATAACCTTATCCAAGGGAACTACCATAGGATATGCGCTGGAATCAAGTTATTACACTTTTGGATTCCAGAATAATGTAATTGGGGCTAATACCTGAAGGATACTTAACTGAAGAACAATTAATAGAACAATCCTTTGCCTCTATACCAGAGGGTCTATTTACTATTCAGTCTATTTATCCCTTCAGCTCAGAGGAAGGCATCTGTAAAATTGAAGAAGCCTTTCTTGTATTTGATCAGCTGATCAAACAGCAAGAATACCCCAATACCCAGAGTCATGGGCGGCAATGTAAATTATAATCAAGGGGATCTCACCTCTAGATTGGAAGAAGCCTATGAAATAGGACAGCCTGAAATCTTTCCAGGATTTCTGCAAATAGTCGAAGAGCAAATATCTTTAGCTAATGGCTGTTCCAGCAATGATGAACTCCAACTGCCGCAAGAACTCCTGATGGAGTACAAGGATATTTTTGCTAGGGATTCTTATGACTGTGGGACTACAGACTTGCACATTGCAATAATACAAACAGATCCCAATGCACCACCTGTCTTTGTTAAACAATACAGACTTCCTTTAGCCTCATATGATTCTCTTGCAGAAATCATAAGGAACTTGGAAGAAAGGGGTATTATCCAACAGGTACACCGCTCTTATAACAATCCTATTCTAGGTGTTCTTAAGCCCAATGGACAATGGCGTTTGTGTGCTGACTTAAGACAGCTAAACAAATGAGTGTACATGTCTGGCTGGCCTATGCTATATATTGACCAGTGCCTAGCACAAATGCAGGGATCCAACTACCATTGATTGTGTATGCATTTCAGAGACTTTCTTTTGGATACATAAATTCTGGACATGAATTTGCTGTATTCATGCATAAGGCTATGCCTGATGCACTGGAAAGGGGTACCTTATCTTATGTTGATGATGTTTTAATCAAAAGCACAGACTTTGAAAAACACATTGCAGAGCTTAAAACACGTCCTCCAGCCAACTTAAAAGGGCAGGTGTCAAATTATCCCTACAAAAAGCTCAATGGTGCCGCACTCGTGTAAACTTCTTGGGCCATGAAGTTACTTCTGAAGGGCTAAATCCTCAGAAGAAAAAGGTGAAAGTTATAACAAATTCCAAAAACCCAACTAACTTAAAAGAATTGAGATCATTCCTGGGTATGACAAATAATTCTCGCAAATTAATTGATAATTATGCAGAATTAGCTAAATCACTACTAGTTCTTCTAAAGAAGGATGTGAAATGGCACTGGAGTGAGACTCAAGAGACAGCCATCAGAGAGCTGAAGAGGAAATTCACTCAAGCACCTTGCTTAGCGTACCCTGGAGGTGGTAAACATTTCTTTTTAGAGACAGGTTACACCGATATAAGCATGAGTGCTGTTTTATACCAAAAGCATGACAATTTAGGCAAAGTCATTGCTTATGCGAGCAAAACTCTATCCCCAGTAGAAATAAAATTCAGCGATTGCGAAAAAGCCCTCTTATCTACTGTATGGGCTCTACAAAATTTCCGCAGCTACATACAGGGCGAGAAAATTATTGTAGAAACGGCCCACCAGCCTTTACTATACCTGCAAAGTGAGAAAATAAGAGCTGGGAATTTGTCTAATAGCCGCATAACAGCGTGGACCCTTTTCTTACAAGGCTGGCCCTTAGAAATTCACTACAAGCAGAATAAAAGGAATCCAGTAACACAGGGGCTTGCTGAGCTCCATGACTTTACTGCTAAAGATCCTGGGGAAGAATTATCAGAATATGATTTCCTGGAGGAACAATTGCTTTCCCCATATAAAATGTATAATGAGGACCAGTGTCAAACATTACCTTGGGTATCTGTTGATGGTTGTTCTTACCATGCCATTATTGATAATGAGCGCAGACTACTCGCTGGCATTGGTATAATTTGGGCAAATGGATTCCCAAATATTTCTGTAGGGTTCAACATTGGACCAAGATCCAGTCAAGTTGCAGAACTCACTGCTGTTCTAAAAAAAACATTGAAATGGCTATTGAACATGGTATTCATGAATTTGTAATCATTACTGACTCAAATTATGTGCGTGACAGTTTTGTTGAATACCTGCCAACTTGGAAAAGGAATGGCATGCAGAAAAGTAACAACAAACCAGTCAAGCATGGCAAGTTGTTCTGCGAGATTGATAACCTGGTGGTATCCAATGATTTAACCATACACTGGAAAAAGACCAAGGGTCATTCCAGGGATCTAGGTCCTGATAAGAAAGGCAATGATCTTGCGGATTCATTAGCTAAACAAGGAGCCATAACTGGAGAACTCCTTAATATCGACCACTTAATGGGTGCAATTCAGGTAGAAGCCATTACCAGAAACCAGGCTAAACAACAGAGTGAGCCTAACTTGGTACAATGGAGTCAGGATTCTCCTAGTGAAGACCTGATAACTAGTCAAAAAGAAGACCCCATTGTAGGCATCTTCTATAAACACATAGAAGATCCTGAAAGCAACCCCATCTCAAAAGATGATTGTATTGGCAAAGAAGATCTTAGAATCTTAATGACATCCAGATCACAATTCCAGTTACAGGATGGTTTGTTAATTAGAACCTCCAAAACTGGCATCCAGCAATGGGTAGTACCCACCAAGTTCAGAGGTCTAGTGTTTCAACATGCCCATGATGCTCCCACATCTTGTCATCGTGGTGCCAAACTCACGTATGAAATTTTGCCTGATTATGCCTTTTGGCCATACATGTTGAAAGAGGTTCAAACCTACTGTCAAGGTTGTTTAATCTGTACACAGTTCCAACCCACTGCACCAACGCATAGAGCGCCATTGCAGAAAAGGGGATGGTAATGCCATGGTCAGATATACAAATTGATTTTATTGGTCCAGTAACAAGGTCATCAAGAGATAACAAATACATGTTAACAGTGACATGCCTGTTCACTAAATGGGTAGAGTGCATCAGTGCACCTAACAATAGTGCTGAAACATGCGCAGCTTTGCTCATCAACCACGTGTTTTCCAGATTTGGTTTGCCCCAAAGAATCGAATCAGATCGGGGAACCCACTTCACTAGTGAAGTGATGACCAAAATGTGGATAATACTAGGGGTTAAAAGAAAGCTCCATATTGCATATAGAGCTGCCTCAAGTGGTGGTGTAGAGCGTTACAACCCGTCCATTGTGAAAATCCTCAAAAAGTTTGTGAGTGAAACGGGTAAAGACTGGGATGTAAAACTACCTCTGGTCCTAATGGCATTGAGAGCAACTCCAAGTAGTGCTACCAAAATGTCACCTTTTGAACTGATGACTGGCAGAAGAATGGTTCTACCTCAACATCTACTGTACCGTACCAAAACTTGATAAACACTGCCAATACATATCAATATGTGAAGAACCTAAGAAAGCACCTGCAATATGCCTTTGCATTTGCTCAATTGAACTTGGAAAAGTCCACAACTGCGACTAAAACCTATTATGATCTTAAAACGTCCAAAAAGGAATATTGAAATAAAGGATAAAATATGATGGAAGAGATCAGTTTAAGGAGAAGAAATTTCTTCCATCATGGAAAGGTCCTTTTGTCATCACTGACAAAATATCTCCAGTTGCTTATAAAATTAGGATACCCAAAAATGATAGTTTTATGGATAAGTGGGTCCATATTAATCAGTTGCGAGCATGCCATCCTAGATCCCAACTACAAGTCATAGAGGGAGAATGAAGTCATATCCCCAAATGCACTAAAGACATATTGTAGTTTAAAGATGCCTAACTAATGAGCACAAGAGCCCAAAAATAATGAACTCTCTGCATAGGAGACTGTCTATGATGCGTACGGTCAATACCCTCACCAAGTACCGCTGACTTTAAGCCAATTCAAATACATGTGACCTACATCTATTTAAAATTGGAAGGGGGAATTATGTCAGAAGATCTGTGAATGTTATTAAATTATATATATATATATATATATACATTTATATATATATATATTATTATTTAATATATATAGATGGTTGTATACACCAAATAATTAATTTTATTTGTAAAACTCCAAAAGGTCAAAACCCCCTTCTCTCACTCATCAAAGAAACTACTTGCATACTGCTAGATTATGAGTCTTGCGTTAGCCTTAAAAAGCAGAGTTGAGAGGTCCCAACGCTGCTTTTTAACGCCCGCTGGTATTACGAGTCTTGCAGCTACAGGTGTACCTCTCAATTTTTTTCTGCGACTCGAGCATACCGCAAATCCACTTACGTCAATTGCGTATCCTATCTTTTTAATGGGATTTGCCTAACGCTGGTATTACAGTCTTTGAAAAAGTGAGCAGTACACCCTCTCCTGTCAAGACTCCTACCGCATTTAAAAGTCAGTAGTTAAGAGTTTTATGGGCTAACGCCGTAATATAAAACTCTTAACTAAAGTGATAAAAAGTACACTAACACCCATAAACTACCTATTAACCCCTAAACCGAGCCCCCCCCCACATCGCAAACACTTAAATACATTTTTTAACCCCTAATCTGCCGACTGGACATCGCCGCCAGTTCAATAAATATATTAACCCCTAAACCGCCGCACTCCCTCCTTGCAAACATGAGTTAAATTTTATTAACCCCTAATCTGCCGTCCCTAACATCGCCGACACCTACCTACACTTATTAACCCCTAATCTGCCGCCCCCAACATCGCCGCCACTATAATAAAGTTATTAACCCCTAAATCTAAGTCTAACCCTAACACCCCCTAACTTAAATATATTTTAAATAAATCGAAATTAAATTACTACAATTAAATAAATTATTCCTATTTAAAACTAAATACTTACCTATAAAATAAACCCTAAAATAGCTACAATATAACTAATAGGTACATTGTAGCTATTTTATGATTTATTTTTATTTTACAGGCAAGCTTGTATTTATTTTAACTAGGTACAATAGTTATTAAATAGTTATTAACTATTTCATAACTACCTAGTTAAAATAATTACAAATTTACCTGTAAAATAAACCCTAACCTAAGTTACAATTACACCTAACACTACACTATAATTAAATAAATTACGTAAACTAACTACAATTAATTACAATTAAATTAAATAAACAAAAGTACGAAAAAAACAAACACTAAATTACAGAAAATAATAAAATAATTACAAGTTTTTTAAACTAATTACACCTAATCTAATCCCCCTAATAAAATAAAAAAGCCCCCCAAATTAATAAAAATCCCTACCCTACACTAAATTACAAATAGCCCTTAAAAGGGCCTTTTGCAGGGCATTGCCCCAAAGTAATCAGCTCTATTACCTGTAAAAAAAAAAAAACAATACCCCCCCAACATTACAACCCACCACCCACACACCCAACCCTACTCTAAAACCCACCCAATCCCCCCTTAATAAAACCTAACACTACCCCCTTGAAGATCACCCTACCTTGAGACATCTTCACTCAACCGGGCAGAAGTGGTCCTCCAGAGGGTCCGAAGTCTTCATCCTATCCGGGCAGAAGAGGTCCTCCAGACGGGCAGAAGTCTTCATCCAGGCAGCATCTTCTGTCTTCATCCATCCGGAGTGGAGCGGGTCCATCTTCAAGACATCCAACGCGGAGCATCCTCTTCCTTCCGATGACTAAAAAAATCCTATTGGCTGATACAATCAGCCAATGGATGAAGATAGAAGATGCCGCCTGGATGAAGACTTCTGCCCGTCTGGAGGACCTCTTCTTCCCGGCTTCGAAGAAGACTTCTGCCCATCTGGAGGACCACTTCTACCGGCTTCGTTGATGACTTCGGCCCGGTTGGGTGAAAACTTCTTAAGGTAGGGTGATTTTCAAGGGGTTAGTGTTAGGTTTTATTAAGGGGGGATTGGGTGGGTTTTAGAGTAGGGTTGGGTGTGTGGGTGGTGGGTTTTAATGTTGGGGGGGTATTGTATTTCTTTTTTACAGGTAAAAGAGCTGATTACTTTGGGGCAATGCCCCGCAAAAAGCCCTTTTAAGGGCTATTTGTAATTTAATATAGGGTAGGGAATTTTATTATTTTGGGGGGCTTTTTTATTTTATTAGGGGGATTAGAGTAGGTGTAATTAGCTTAAAAAAATTGTAATTATTTTTTTATTTTCTGTAATTTAGTGGGGGGGGTTTTCTCGTAATTTAGTTTATTTAATTTAATTGTAATTAATTGTAGTTAGTTTAGGTAATTAATTTAATGATAGTGTAGTGTTAGGTGTAATTGTAATTTAGGTTAGGATTTATTTTGCAGGTAAATTTGTACTTATTTTAACTAGGTAGTTATTAAATAGTTAATAACTATTTACTAACTATTCTACCTAGTTAAAATAAATACAAACTTGCCTGTAAAGTAAATATAAACCCTAAGCTAGATACAATGTAACTATTAGTTATATTGTAGCTATCTTAGGGTTTATTTTATCAGTAAGTATTTAGTTTTAAATAGGATTAATTTATTTAATTATAGAAATTTTATTTATATTTATTTAAATTATATTTAAGTTAGGGGGGTGTTAGGGTTAGACTTAGGTTTAGGGTTTAATAAATTTAATATAGTTGCTACGATGTTGGGGGCAGCAGATTAGGGGTTAATAAGTGTAGTTAGGTGGCGGCGACATTGGGGATGGCAGAGTAGGGGTTAATAAATAAAAAGTAGGTGTCGGCGATGTTGGGGGCATCATAAGTATAATGTAGGTGGCGGCGGTGTCCGGAGCGGCAGATTAGGGGTTAATAATATTATGCAGGTGTCGGGGATGGCAGATTAGGGGTTAATAAGTGTAATATTAGGGGTGTTTAGACTCGGGGTTCATGTTAGGGTGTTAGATGTAGACATAACTTTTGTTTCCCTAAAGGAAACAATGGGGCTGCGTTAGAAGCTGGACGCTGCTTTTTTGCAGGTGTTAGGTTTTTTTACAGCCAGCTCAGCCCCATTGTTTCCTGTGGGAAAATCGTGCATGAGCACATTCAGCCAGCTCACCGCTGACTTAAGCAACGCTGGTATTGAGGTGAGATGTGGAGCAAAATTTTGCTCAACGCTAACTTTTCTGAGGCTAACGCCGGCTTGAAGAAAACTCGTAATACCAGCATTGTCTTAAGTGAGCAGTGAGAAAAAAAGGCTTGTTAGCCCCACACACCATTACCGACAAAAACTCATAATCTAGCCGTTTATTTGTGACTAGTACTAAAGCCTGTGTACACGAGCCATTTTTTGCAGTACAGCGGTCCCACCTCTTGCTCTCTCCCCCCTCTCTTTTGCTTTCTCTCCCCCCTCTCTTTTGCTTTCTCTCCCCCCTCTTTGGCTCTCTCCCTCCTTTCTTTTGTTCTCCCTCCCCCCTCTTTTGTTCTCTCCCCCCTCTTTTGTTCTCTCCCCCCTCTTTTGTTCTCTCCCCCCTCTTTGGCTCTCTCCCCCCTCTTTGGCTCTCCCCCCCTCTTTGGCTCCCCCCCCCTCTTTGGCTCTCTCTCCCCCCTCTTTGGCTCTCTCCCCTCTTTTGCTATCTCTCCTCTTTGGCTCTCTCTCTCCCCCCCCCTTTGGCTCTCTCCCCCCCCCTTTGGCTCTCTCCCCCCCCCTTTGGCTCTCTCCCCCCCTTTGGCTCTCTCCCCTCCCCTTTGGCAATCTCCCCTCCCCTTTGGTGCTCCCCCCCTTTGGCTCTCTCCCCCCCCTTTGGCTCTCTCCCTCCCCTTTGGCTCTCTCCCCCCCCCTTTGGCTCTCTCCCCCCCTCTTTGTCTCTACCCCCCCCCTCTTTGGCTCTCTCCCCCCCCCCCCTTTGGCTCTCTCTCTCCCCTCTTTGGCTCTCTCTCCCCCCCCCTCTTTTGCTCTCTCTCTCTCTCCTCTTTGGCTCTCTCCCCCCTCTTTTGTTCTCTCCCCCCTCTTTGGCTCTCTCCCCCCCTCTTTGGCTCCCACCCCCCCTCTTTGGCTCTCTCCCCCCCTCTTTTGCTCTCTCTCCCCCCTCTTTGGCTCTCTCTCCCCCCTCTTTGGCTCTCTCTCCTCTTTGGCTCTCTTTCTCCCCCCTCTTTGGCTCTCTCCCCCCCTCTTTGGCCCTTCTCCCCCCTCTCCTGCTCCCTCTCTGGCTCTGTCTTCATTGAAAGCCTTTGCCTCTCTAGCCACGCCCCCATCATGGCACCCCACCCGGCCACGCCCCATCACGGCGACACCCGCCCGGCCACGCCCCTCGCGACACCCCTCCACGCCCCCATTGCAACGCTCCCATCGGCCACGCTCCCTGACACTCCGCTTCAGCCTTGCTCTGTGCTGAGTGTCAGGATCCAAACGGTCAGGTATGTTTGTCACGTGCAGTCTCTACTGCGCATGACTGCATCTGATAAACATACTTGGCCATTTATTATATAGGATGCCATTTTTTATATCATCAAAATTGATGTTAAATCTATGTCTTTAGCTATTTTAGCTAGAAGAGCTTTGTGGCTTAAATCTTGGAATGCTGACATGACTTCTAAGTCCAGATTGCTATCTCTTTCTTTCCAAGGTAATAAGTTATTTGGTTCTCAGTTGGATTCAATAATTTCAACTGTCACTGGGGGGAAGGGAGTTTTTTGCCTCAGGATAAAAGACCTAAGGGTAAATCTAAAGCTTCTAACTGTTTTCGTTCCTTTCGACAAAATAAGGAACAGAAACCTAGTCCTTCCCCCAAGGAATCTGTTTCCAATTGGAAGTCTTCCTCATATTGGAATAAATCCAAGCCATTTAAGAGATCAAAGCCAGCCCCCAAGTCTGCATGAAGGTGTGGCCCTCATTTCAGCTCAGCTGGTCGGGGGCAGATTAAAATTTTTCAAAGATGTTTGGACCAATTTGGTTCAAAATCAATGGATTCAGAGTATTGTCTCTCAGGGGTACAGAATAGGATTCAGAGTAAGACCGCCTGTGAGTAAATTTTTTCTCTCACGAATTCCAGCAAACCCAATAAAGGCTCAGGCTTTCCTGAAGTGTGTTTCAGACCTGGAGTTATCAGGGGTAATAATGCCAGTTCCCTTTCAGGAACAGGGTCTGGGGTTTTATAAAAATCTATTCATTGTCCCAAAGAAAGAAAATTCATTCAGACCAGTTCTGGATCTGAAAATTTTGAATCATTATGTAAGAGTAACAAATTTCAAAATGGTGATTATAAGGACTATTCTGCCTTTTGTTCAGCAAGGGCATTATATGTCCACAATAGACTTACAGGATGCATATCTTCATATTCCGATTCATCCAGATCATTATCAGTTTCGGAGATTCTCTTTTCTAGACAAGCATTACCAATTTGTCGCTCTTCCTTTTGGCCTAGCGACAGCTCCAAAAATCTTTTCAAAGGTTCTCGGTGCCCTACTCTCTGTAATCAGAGAATGGGGTATTGCGGTGTTTCCTTATTTGGATGATATCTTGGTACTAGCTCAGTCTTTACATTCTGCAGAATATCACAAAAATCAACTAGTATTGTTTCTTCAAAGACATGGTTGGAGGATCAATTTACCAAAAAGTTCCTTGATTCCTCAGACAAGGGTCACCTTTTTAGGTTTCCAGATAGATTCAGTGTCCATGACTCTGTCTCTAACAGACAAGAGACAATTAAAATTGGTTTCAGCTTGTCAGAACCTTCAGTCTCAATCATTCCCTTCAGTAGCTATGTGCATGGAAGTTTTAGGTCTCATGACTGCAGCATCGGACACAATCCCCTTTGCTCGTTTTCATATGAGACCTCTTCAGCTTGGTATGCTGAATCAATGGTGCAGGGATTATACAAGGATATCACAATTAATATTCTTAAATCCCAATGTTTGACACTCTCTGACTTGGTGGTTAGATAATCATCGTATAGTTCTAGGGGCCTCTTTGGTTCGTCCAACCTGGACTGTGATCACAACAGATGCGAGTCTTTTAGGTTGGGGAGCTGTTTGGGGATCTCTGACAGCACAAGGCGTTTGGAAATCTCAAGAGGTGAGCTTACCAATCAATATTTTGGAACTCCGTGCAATTTTCAGGGCTCTTCAGGCTTGGCCTCTGTTGAAGAGAGAACCGTTCATTTGCTTTCAGACCGACAATATCAGCTGTGGCATGTCAATCATCAGGGTGGGACTCACAGTCCCCTAGCTATGAAAGAAGTATCTTGAATACTTTCTTGGGCGGAATCCAGCTTTTGTCTAATTTCTGCGGTACATATTCCAGGTGTAGACAATTGGGAAGCGGATTATCTCAGCTGTCAGACTTTATATCCGGGGGAATGGTCCCTTCATCCAGATGTGTTTTCTCAGATTGTTCAGATGTGGGGTCTTCTAGAAATAGATCTGATGGCTTCTCATCTAAACAAGAAACTTCCCAGATACCTGTCCAGGTCCAGGGATCTTCAAGCGGAAGCAGTGGATGCGTTGACACTTCCTTGGTGTTACCAACCTGCTTATATTTTCCTGCCTCTAGTTCTTCCAAGAGTGAGCTCCAAAATCATCATGGAACAGTCGTTGTATTGCTGGTGGCTCCAGCATGGCCTCACAGGTTTTGGTATGCGGATCTTGTTTAGATGTTCAGTTGCCAACCTTGGCCACTTCCATTAAGGCCGGACCTTCTGTCTCAAGGTCCGTTTTTCCATCAGGATCTCAAATCATTAAATTTGAAGGTATGGAAATTGAATGCCTAGTGCTTAGTCATAGAGGTTTCTCTGACTCAGTGATTAATACTATGTTACAGGCTCGTAAATCTGTTTCTAGAAAGAGTTATTATCGAGTTTGGAAGACTTATATTTCATGGTGTTCTTCTCATAAATACGCTTGGCATTCTTTCAGAATTCCTGGAATTTTACAGTTTTTTCAGGATGGTTTGGATAAGGGTTTGTTTATTTCACAGAAAGATTGCTAAGTTTCCTGATATTCACTGTTTTGTACAGGCTTTGGTTCATATCAAGCCTGTCATTAAATCAATCTCTCCTCCTTGGAGTCTTAATTTGGTTTTGAAGGCTTTACAGGCTCCTCCATTTGAGCCTATGCATTCTTTGGACATTAAACTACTTTCTTGGAAAATGTTGTTCCCTTTGGCCATCTCTTCTGCAAGAAGAGTTTCTGAATTATCTGCTCTTTCTTGTTAATCTCATTTTCTGATTTTTCATCAGGATAAGGCTGTTTTGCGAACTTCATTTAAATTCTTACCTAAGGTTGTGAATTCTAACAACATTAATAGAGACATTGTTGTCCCTTCCTTGTGTCCTAATCCTAAGAATTTGTTGGAGAAATCCTTACATTCTTTGGATGTGGTAAGAGCTTTGAAATATTATGTTGAAGCTACTAAAGATTTCAGGAAGACTTCGAGTCTATTTGTTATCTTTTCTGGTTCTAGGAAAGGTCAGAAGGCTTCTGCCGTATCCTTGGCATCGTGGTTAAAGCTTTTGATTCATCAAGCTTGTTTGGAGTCGGGTCAAACCCCGTCTCAGAGAATTACAGCTCATTCTACTAGATCAGTCTCCACTTTGTGGGCTTTTAAGAATGAAGCTTCAGTTAATCAGATTTGCAAAGCAGCAACCTGGTCTTCTTTGCATACATTTACTAAATTCTACCGTTTTGATGTATTCGCTTCTTCGGAAGCAGTTTTTGGTAGAAAAGTTCTTCAGGCAGCTGTTTCAGTTTGATTCTTCTGCTTATGCTATAAGTTTTTCCTTTTCATTTCATGATAATTAACTTATATTTTGGGTTGTGGATTATTTTTTTCAGCGAAAATTGGCTGTTTTTATTTTTATCCCTCCCTCTCTAATGATTCTTGCATGGAGTTCCACATCTTGGGTATTGCTATCCCATACGTCAGAGCTTTCCAATTTTTTCATGTCGGTGACACACTTTTTAGACCTACATCATTTCGCGACACAGTAATTCAGTTGTACTGGCAAACAGGAGGTTAAACTAACTTGTTTTAAGAGATACGGACACATACATAAATTATATAATAACGAAATGTATTTACAAGTAACAGTATGTATATATGTGCAAGAAGTTTAACAACCCCAATAGCTACTTATTATTTTAATGGGCTGTATGAGGTTGATGGGATGAACACAGTTTATGAATATTTAGTGGAATATTAGACACTCACATTTTTAAGCTTCCCCTTCCTATCCATATATCAAGAGAAGGAACAGCAATGCACTACTGGGAGCTAGTTGCAAAAAAACCCCCACTGACTTCTGCTCAGCGTTTAAGCTGCCACCCTCAGAGCTCGGTGAGTGCGATTGACTACTGCCCGCGCTGCAAACACACTGCTGTCCCACTCACTGACTACACATGCAGTCACGAGCCAATTAAGGAGACTACATGTGCAGTCAGGAGACAATGTGCCACCAAAGCCACCAATGGGAATAGTTTCAGTTCCCACTGAGCTGCGCCAATAGGTTAAGATGATCTGTGACCCCCTAGGTATCAATCACGTGTCAACCATGTGATATGCGTAGCAGGCAGACGTAAAGTCAGAAACCAAAAAAACATTTTTTACAAAATTTAAATTTAAAAAAAAAATGTGCTGAAGCAGGGACACACCTACACACTGCTGCTGACACACTTATGTTTTTTTCTAGTGTTTTATCCCATTCATTTTGAAACTCTGTTTCTAATTCAAAAGTGCAATTTTTCTTAATTCTCAAGCCCATTGGTACTATATTCAACACAATATATTTTTCAATGAATTTAAGTTCCATTTTTGGTTTTAATTCACTTGTTAATGATTTTTCTAAATTATACATCACTTGTTTCACATCAAATATTTCATTATTGGTTGAGCTGCTTTCTTCATTTTCCCTAATTTCTCTTAGAGTATTCTCCCTCCATAAAAAAAGTAATTTTCCATCTCCTTGCTGCTTATGTTTATTAAAGTGCTAGCACTTGAGGAAGGTAAAGGATAATTAGAACAATGATAAACAAAGCGCTTAGGAGAAATGTGAGTCCTGCTAATTTCAATATAATCCTTCCAATTATACAAAAATCAATACAATGTGTGAATTTAGAGGTAGCGTTTCAAGCACGGACTAGTGAGTGTCAGTTATAATACTATAGCAATATTGTTCAAAAAATAAAAATAAAAATGTGGAAATATTTAAATAAAATAACGCTGTATTTATTTTATAACATTTAGTAAAAAAGCATTCATATATCAATTAATAAGGGACGTCTCCCTGTGACAATATAAAAACACTGTTGCAATATAAACTAGTTGTAATGTATGCTGGTCTATCTAGCATATATATAAAATGTATCTTGTGTCTAAAAATAAATTCAATTTCGCATCTGCAGATATAGACCCAACTAGCAAATCACACTATGTCACATTTGATGATGGACCACAGGTTCTCAATGGGGTTCAGATCAGGTGAACAAGGAGGCCATGTCATTAGATTTTCTTCTTTTATACCCTTTCTTGCCAGCCACGCTGTGGAGTACTTGGACGCGTGTAATGGAGCATTGTCCTGCATGAAAATCATGTTTTTCTTGAAGGATGCAGACTTCTTCCTGTACCACTGCTTGAAGAAGGTGTCTTCCAGAAACTGGCAGTAGGACTGGGAGTTGAGCTTGACTCCATCCTCAACCCGAAAAGGCCCCACAAGCTCATCTTTGATGATACCAGCCCAAACCAGTACTCCACCTCCACCTTGCTGGCGTCTGAGTCGGACTGGAGCTCTCTGCCCTTTACCAATCCAGCCACGGGCCCATCCATCTGGCCCATCAAGACTCACTCTCATTTCATCAGTCCATAAAACCTTAGAAAAATCAGTCTTGAGATATTTCTTGGCCCAGTCTTGACGTTTCAGCTTGTGTGTCTTGTTCAGTGGTGGTCGTCTTTCAGCCTTTCTTACCTTGGCCATGTCTCTGAGTATTGCACACTTTGTGCTTTTGGGCACTCCAGTGATGTTGCAGCTCTGAAATATGGCCAAACTGGTGGCAAGTGGCATCTTGGCAGCTGCACGCTTGACTTTTCTCAGTTCATGGGCAGTTATTTTGCGCCTTGGTTTTTCCACACGCTTCTTGCGACCCTGTTGACTATTTTGAATGAAACGCTTGATTGTTCGATGATCACGCTTCAGAAGCTTTGCAATTTTAAGAGTGCTGCATCCCTCTGCAAGATATCTCACTATTTTTTACTTTTCTGAGCCTGTCAAGTCCTTCTTTTGACCCATTTTGCCAAAGGAAAGGAAGTTGCCTAATAATTATGCACACCTGATATAGGGTGTTGATGTCATTAGACCACACCCCTTCTCATTACAGAGATTCACATCACCTAATATGCTTAATTGGTAGTAGGCTTTCGAGCCTATACAGCTTGGAGTAAGACAACATGCATAAAGATGATGATGTGGTCAAAATACTCATTTGCCTAATAATTCTGCACTCCCTGTATATTAAAAGATTTTTTCTCTCTATTTTATCTACCTCTTTTTTTGCTTGTGACATGATTTCTGAACCATAACCCCTTTCTGTGAATCTTTTTTCTAAAATATCAATTTGTTTCTCATAGTCTCCAATTTTAGAATAATTTCTTTTTATTCTTATAAACTGGCCTTTTGGTATATTGTCCAGTAATAGTCACCTGCACACACAGATATCCCCCTAAAATAGCTATAACTAAAAACAAACTAAAAACTACTTCCAAAACTATTCAGCTTTGATATTAATGAGTTTATTGGGTTCATTGAGAACATGGTTGTTGTTCAATAATAAAATTAATCCTCAAAAATACAACTGGCCTAATAATTCTGCACTCCCTGTATAAAGATAAAAAAAAATCTATATTCCCTTTATTACAGACTTTAATACTTTAATACTAAAATACTCAAAAACATTGGCATCTTATTCAAACTCATCCAATAATAGCAGAACAAATCTCTGAATACCCTAATGTAATTTATAAAAAAGCAAAAAATATTAAAATTCTGCTAGCTCCCAGTAAAATTAAATCTTCAAAAAAATGATGTATTGAAAGTAATCTAACTGGCAATCCCCTTAAAGGATTCTTTCAATGCATTGGATGTAGATCATGTAAACATATCAGTAAGATTAAAAGCATTATGTCACCTACAAATCAATTCAAATTAAATATCAAAGAAACTATAAGATGCATAAAGATATATATATATATATATATATATATATATATATATATATATATATATATATATATATATATATATAATTGAATATATAATTGAATGATCGTGTAAAAAATTATACTTTGGAGAGACTACTAGGACACTGAGAGAGAGAGAATCAGAGAGCATCTCTCATGCATAGATAGTGGCAACTTAGATACGCATTTGTACACACATTTTAGAGAGGTACATAATAATAAAGTGAAGGATTTGAAATTTTTGGGTGTAATGAAACTGATCCCAAATTGGAGAGGGGGTAATAAGGAACTACAACTGTTAAAAATGGAAGCAGAATTGATAGATCAAATTCAGAGTTAGATATAATGCTATTATTATAGATACCCTCTTGGAGAATTTTTATCCTGAGGCCCTATATAAGATTATAACAAATCGCATACAATGTATATGTAACAAAGGTGGTTAGAAACAGTCCCTCCTTTAAATGTATTTGTATAATAATATAGGCTAATTATAGACATTTTTTGTAGGAGAATATAATATGATCCACTAACATCATCATGTAAGAGTTTATATGGAGGCAATAGCTTCGTTTTAACTATGGGCAATTTAATACCATTTTATTATTTTCTTTTTATTATTATATTTTTCGTTTTAATAATATATACTATTAATGATTCTGAAAAAACGAGTAATTGATTAAAACTGTTGCAGAAGACATCGAAATAAATGTCCACCTTAAAATTCCACTCACTCCATTGTCGACCTTAAAGGGACACTGAACCCAAATTTTGTCTTTCATGATTCAGATAGAGGATGACATTTTAATCAACTTTCTAATTTACTCCTATTATCAATTTTTCTTTGTTCTCTTGCTACCTTTTTTTTAAAAGCAGGAATGTTAAGCCAGCCCATTTTAGGTTCAGCACCATGGATAGCACTTGCTTATTGGAGGCTTACATTTACCCAGCAATAAGCAAGCATAACCCAGGTTCTCAACCAAAAATGGGCCGGCTCCTATGCATCACATTCCTGCTTTTAAATAAAGATAGCAAGAGAACTAAGAAAAATTGATAATAGGAGTAAATCAGAAAGTTGCTTAATATTGCATGCTCTATCTGAATCGTGAAAGAAAAAATTTGGGTTTAGTGTCCCTTTAAATTGAAAAGTCAAAACACCAATGAGAGTAAAGGGAGGTCTTTTTAAATGGACTATGCTATACAGAGTAATAACATTCTTGATAAAGCCCAGTCTGGGACGAAACACATAGACTTTTATTCTATTTCAACCAAGAAGTGATTTTGTTACAGCTCTGCATCGTTAAAAGATTTGAATCTTTGGGACAAAAAGACGACCAAGAAAGAGGGAAGGTGAAATTTGGTGCTCTAAATAGGCACTCAGACATTTTCAATCCCTGAATATAAAGGTCAGCCTGACGTTTCCATTCATCTGTAGCGCTACAGTATCCACTTTCAGCAACTTACAGACTTTTCACCACATAATCCTGATATTATGATATCAAGTCAGTGTGATGTAGCGGGAGTCACGTGACCGGACTAAGAGGAGTCGCAATTAACCACTCCTCCTAGACGCGGAAAACACAGCTGAGAGGAGCTACGGTGCTATACATCGACAGGAGTCACAACTTATCCCTCGCGGACTTAAGACGTGGCTTAGTCCGCCGAGAGGAGCTGCATATCAACATCTTTAAACAAACCTCGGTCTGAGGTGCAAGGTACTCTGTATCCATGGTTATAAATACCGAAGATTGGTGCATATATATTTTTTGTATGCCTTAATTCATGATTGGTATATGGTGGACATTTATGCTTATACGCACACATAGTGTGATTTACTAGTTGGGTCTAAATCTGCAGATGCGAAATTTAATTTATTTTTAGACACAAGATACATTTTATAAATATGCTAGATAGACCAGCATACATTACAACTAGTTTATCTTGCAACAGAGTTTTTATATTGTCACAGGGAGACGTCCCTTTTTAATTGATATATGAATGCTTTTTTACTAAATGTAATAAAATAAATACAGTGTTATTTTATTTAAATATTTCCACATTTTTATTTTTTGAACAATATTTCTATAGTATTATATAATATTGATTTTTGTATAATTAGAATGATTATATTGAGGTTAGCAGGACTCACATTTCTCCTAAGCGCTTTGTTTATCATTGTTCTAATTCCACCTATGGACTTTCATCATCCCGAAAGAAATAAGTTTATCTGTAAGTATAAATTCATTTTTTTTAATATTAAACGTATTTCTATATATATCTGATAATGTTAATGTACAATTCACATCTATACCTATATACTGTATCTATGGGAATAGATATATAGGTATAGGTGTGTATATATATATATATATATATATATATATATATATATATATATAAAATGACATTACCTGTAAGAGAAGAACATACGTGAATGGATGCACCAAAAGCTGTACAAATTTCAAATGCCAAATACTGGTTGGGAGAAAGTTAGCGATAATGATCATGGTTATAGACAAATATCTCCCCCTGTTAGACTTTGGCCACTCACTGAAGTGTCATAATTAAAGTGTATATCCCAGAGCTTTGCTCACCCCAATATAGGTATAGAAACAGGATGACAAAGATGAATCCCCTCTGGAACAAAAAGTTCACACCCAGACTCCTTATTCTTGTATTTGCCCAGTTAGCTCAAGCACATACCTCCATGAGTGCCACTACTTATTACCAGGCGGACCTTTGAAGAAGCGGCTAAAGGTTTTTAAAGGTTTTCTCCGGGCATATATGCCACTGTACTCTCACACAGACCTTGGTACACTGATATAGAATTCGGTCAGGTAATCACGCCTTTCACCTCTGGCTTCCAACCTCCATGGATCCTGCAGTGGATAGGACTATGACATCACATTGGGGGGGGGGGTGCAAACTGAGTCCCAACCAGCTGTTCGCTAGCATGTAAATAGATGAGTGAATTTCAGCTGGTCCATAAAAAAATAAAATATTAGCTGCTTGAGGCCAGAAACCTTGTGTTATAACACTCCTAGAGTAAGGAGTAAGTGATTCAAAACATCACTTTTTTATTCATCAAAATGATGGAAACTAAAAGTAAGAAATAACTTACATTTACAAAATATGAAGGTTACATTTTCAAAACACAATTGGGCCAAAAATTGTTAATACATTTTTAAAATATGTAAAAATCTAAATATAGCTTAAGGTCTCAGATATTCTTGTAGAACATTGAAGAAAGATCAATGCTTCCTCTGGACTGTCAGCAAGTTAAAATTCTGGTTCAACTGTATGTGCCAAAAGTGTTACAAAAAGAGCCATAAGATGTTAAGGTATGAAACATAAAATTCAGAGTTTGGAATTGTACCAGAGAAAACTAAAATCTTACTGTCAGACGAAGAAAGAAAGAAAGAAAGAAAGACTACCACAAAAAATAACATAGAAGTAGAATAACCCCCTTGACCACTATAGAGATAGCTGTAAGTATTTCTTCTACAAGATACGACGAGTCCACGGATTTCATCCTTACTTGTGGGATATTATCCTCCTGCTAACAGAAAGTGGCAAAGAGCACCACAGCAGAGCTGTAGATATAGCTCCTCCCTTCCCCTCCACCCCCAGTCATATGCCATCCAATTCTCCCCAAGTGTCACAACCTTTAACGCCCACACAAGCGACGCCAAGTACCTCTAGTGCGTTTAATTCCTTTACTCTGCAGGAGAGGGCTGCAGTTATGTCAACTACCCTTACAGAGGTATTATCTAAATTATCAGTGTTACAGGGTAAACGCAGTAGGTTAGGTATTAATGTGAATACTGAATCCTCTGATGCCTTATTGGCTATTTCCGATGTACCCTCACAGTGTTCTGAGTTGGGGGTCAGGGAATTGTTGTCTGAGGGAGAGTTTTCAGACTCAGGGAATGTGTTACCTCAGACAGATTCGGACGTTATGTCCTTTAAATTTAAGCTTGAACACCTCTGCCTGTTACTTCGGGAGGTTTTAGCGACTCTGGATGATTGTGACCAGAGAAATTGTGTAAGATGGACAAATATCTAGAGGTGCCTACTTACACTGATGTTTTTCCGGTTCCTAAGAGAATTTCGGAAATTATAAAAAAGGAATGGGATAGACCAAGTATACCGTTTTCTCCCCCTCCTAATTTTAAGAAAATGTTTCCCATATCAGACACCATTCGGGACTCATGGCAAACGGTCCCTAAGGTGGAGGGAGCTATATCTACCCTGGCTAAGCGTACAACAATACCCATTGAGGACAGTTTTGCTTTCAAAGACCCTATGGATAAAAAGTTAGAGGGTCTTCTAAAGAAATTATTTATTCATCAGGGTTTCCTGTTACAACCTATGGCTTGCATTGTTCCAGTAACTACTGCAGCAGCTTTTTGGTTTGAGGCTCTAGAAGAGTCTCTGAAGGTTGAGACTCCATTAGATGACATTTTGGATAGAATTAAGGCTCTCAAGCTAGCTAATTCTTTTATTACTGATGCCGCTTTTCAAATTGCTAAATTAGCGGCGAAAAATGCAGGATTTGCTATTCTAGCGCGTAGAGCGTTATGGCTCAAATCTTGGTCTGCTGATATGTCATCAAAAACTAAGCTTTTAGCTATTCCCTTTTAAGGTAAGACCCTTTTCGGGTCTGAATTGAAGGAAATCATTTCTGACATTACTGGAGGTAAAGGCCATGCCCTACCCCAGGATTGGTCTGTTAAAATGAGGGGTAAAGAAAATAATTTTCGTTCCTTTCGAAATTTTTAAGGAGCACCCTCTGCTTCCTCTTCCTCCACAAAGTAGGAAGGGAATTTTGCTCAATCTAAGTCAGTCTAGAGACCCAACCAGGTAAACAATCCAAGAAGCCCGCTGCTGCTACAAAGACAGCATGAAGGGGCGTCCCCCGATCCGGGACCGGATCTAGTAGGGGGCAGACTTTCTTTCTTTGCTCAGGCTTGGGCAAGAGATGTTCAGGACCCCTGGGCGCTGGAAATCGTGACCCACGGGTATCAACTGGAATTCAAGGATTTTCTCCCAAGAGGGAGATTTCATCTTTCACGATTATTTGTAGACCAGATAAAAAGAGAGGCGTTCTTAAGCTGTGTAAAAGACCTCTCTACCATAGGAGTAATTTGTCCCGTTCCAAAACCGGAACAAGGACAGGGGTTTTACTCAAATCTTTTCGTGGTTCCCAAAAAGAGGAAACTTTCAGACCCATTTTAGATCTCAAGTGTCTAAACAAGTTTCTCAGAGTCCCATCGTTCAAGATGGAGACTATACGAACAATCTTACCAATGATCCAGGAGGGTCAATATATGACTACCATGGACTTGAAGGATGCTTACCTTCATATTTCTATCCACAAGGATCATCATCAGTTTCTAAGGTTTGCCTTCCTGGACAAACATTATCAGTTCATGGCTCTTCCCTTCAGGTTGACCACAGCACCCAGAATCTTCACAAAGGTTCTAGGGTCTCTTCTGGCGGTTCTCAGACCGCAAGGCATAGCAGTGGCGCCTTATCTGGATGACATTCTGATCCAGGCGTCAACTTATCATCTGTCAAAATCTCACATGGACACAGTCTTGTCCTTCCTGAGAACTCACGGTTGGAAGGTGAACATAGAAAAAAGTTCACTAGTTCCACAGACAAGGGTCCCCTTCTTGGGAACTCTGATAGACTCGGTAGACATGAAAATATTTCTAACGGAGGTCAGAAAATCAAAGATTCTAAATACTTGCCGAGCACTTCAGTCCATTCCTCGGCCATCAGTGGCTCAATGTATGGAGGTAATTGGATTAATGGTAGCAGCAATGGAGATCATTCCGTTTGCTCGCTTTCATCTCAGACCACTGCAGCTGTGCATGCTCGGACAGTGGAATGGGGACTATGCAAATTTATCTCCTCAGATAAATCTGGATCAAGAGACCAGAGACTCTCTTCTTTGGTGGTTGTCGCCGGATCATCTGTCCCAGGGAACTTGTTTCCGCAGACCCTCGTGGGTGATAGTGACAACGGACGCCAGCCTTCTGGGCTGGGGTGCAGTCTGGAATTCCCTGAAGGCTCAGGGTGTTTGGACTTAGGAGGAGTCTCTAATTCCAATCGATATTCTGGAACTGAGAGCAATATTCAATGCGCTTCAGGCGTGGCCTCAGTTGGCTTCGGCCAAATTCATCACATTCCAGTCGGACAACATCACTCAGTGGCATATATCAATCATCAGGGGGGAACAAGGAGTTCCTTAGCGATGATGGAAGTATCCAAGATAATCCGATGGGTGGAGACCCACTCTTGTTATCTGTCGGCAATCTACATCCCAGGAGTAGAAAATTGGGAAGCAGACTTTTTATCCTGGGGAGTGGGAACTCCTTCTGGAGGTGTTTGCCTCATTGATTCGCAAATGGAGCAGACCGGAACGGGATCTGATGGCTTCTCGTCAGAATGCCAAGCTTCCACGTTATGGATCCAGGTCAAGGGATCCCCAGGCCGAACTGATAGATGCTTTGGCAGTACCTTGGTCGTTCAGCCTAGCTTATGTGTTTCCACCGTTTCCTCTCCTTCCATGCGTGATTGCTCGAATCAAACAGGAGAGAGCTTCAGTAATCCTGATAGCACCTGCGTGGCCGCGTAGGACTTGGTATGCGGAGTTAGTGGACATGTCCTCTCTGCCACCGTGGAAACTTCCATTGAGACAGGACCTTGTCATTCAAGGTCCTTTCCTACATCCAAATCTAATTTCTCTGCAACTGACTGCGTGGAGATTGAACGCTTGATTTTATCTAAGCGAGGATTCTCTGATTCGGTCATAAATACTTTGATACAGGCTAGAAAGCCTGTCACTAGAAAAATCTATCATAAGATATGGCGTAAATATCTTTATTGGTGTGAATCCAAAGGTTACTCATGGAGTAAAGTTAGAATTCCCAGGATTCTGTCTTTTCTCCAAGAAGGATTGGAGAAAGGGTTATCAGCAAGTTCTTTAAAGGGACAAATTTCTGCTTTGTCAATTTTGTTTCAGAAATGTTTGGCAGATGTGCCAGATGTTCAGTCTTTTTGTCAGGCTCTAACTAGAATTAAGCCTGTATTTAAACCAATTACTCCTCCCTGGAGTTTGAATTTAGTTCTTCAAGTTCTTCAAGAGGTTCCGTTTGAACCTATGCATTCCATAGATATTAAATTGTTATCTTGGAAAGGTCTGTTTTTAGTTGCTATTTCTTCTGCTCTAAGAGTTTCTGAGCTTTCAGCATTACAGTGTGATTCGCCTTATCTCATATTTCATTCTGATAAGGTGGTTTCACGTACCAAACCTGGTTTTCTTCCTAAGGTTGCTTCAAATAAGAATATTAATCAGGAAATAGTTGTTCCTTTCTTGTGTCCTAATCCTTCTTCTAAGAAGGAGCGTCTGTTACATAACCTGGACGTGGTCCATGCCTTAAAATTTTACTTACAGGCAACTAAGGATTTCCTTCAATCATCTTCATTATTCATTGTTTATTCTGGAAAGCGTAGGGGTCAGAAAGCTACGGCTACCTCTCTTTCTTTTTGGCTGAGGAGTATCATCCGCCTGGCATATGAGACTGCTGGATAGCAGCCTCCTGAAAGAATTACGGCTCATTCTACTAGGGCTGTGGCTTCGACATGGGCCTTTAAAAACGATGCATTTGTTGAACAGATTTGTAAGGCTGCGACTTGGTCGTCCCTTCATACTTTTTCCAAATTTTCCAAATTTGATACTTTTGCTTCTTCTGAGGCTGTTTTTGGGAGAAAAGTTCTTCAAGCAGAGGGGCCTTCCGTTTAGGTCTCTGTCTTGTCCCTCCCTTTCATCCGTGTCCTGTAGCTTTGGTATTGTATCCCACAAGTAAGGATGAAATCCGTGGACTTGTCGTATCTTGTAGAAGAAAAGGAAATTTATGCTTACCTGATAAATTGATTTCTTCTACGATACGACGAGTCCACGGCCCTCCCTGTCATTTTAAGACAGATTATATTTTATTTATTTTTTCAACTTCAGTCACCTCTGCACCTTTTAGCTTTTCCTTTCTCTTCCTAAAACCTTCGGTCGAATGACTGGGGGTGGAGGGGAAGGGAGGAGTTATATATACAGCTCTGCTGTGGTGCTCTTTGCCACTTCCTGTTAGCAGGAGGATAATATCCCACAAGTAAGGATGAAATCGGTGGACTTGTCGTATCGTAGAAGAAATCAATTTATCAGGATAAGCATAAATTTCCTTTTTACAAATGTAATATTGTGCTTTGCAACAGACCTCACCATGTCATTTTGTGATGTTCATATAGCAGGAGGAGAATATGAATTCATATGCCAGGTTGTCATGGTGACTAACAGGTAGACCATAGTAACTGCAACATTGTCCCCAGTACCTTCACATTTGGTAATAAAATTTGTATTTTTTTTTTTTTTATATAATCTTTATTAAGGTTTCAAAGAAGGCAAACATACAAAAAAATGTCAGTGAAAAGAAATACAAATACAGTGTATAGTTACATTGCATGACATAACACAATCTTACAATGCACAATAATTGCCTTTAAAACTTTAAACCCACTAGACAATTTGGTGAGTCACTCTAGAACTTTATAATGATGTATTGTGGATGAAGTTAAAGTAGGTAAGTTTAGATAGATTGAAATCACTCGTGGATCTCAGATGAGAAACCTTGTTTTACTCTTTTATTTATTTTTGTTATGATTAACAAGCGAAGATAATCTTAGAGCCCTTATTCTATAACTCATTACGCCTCTATTGGGCCAAGCTAAAATATAAACTCAAGGTAAATAAGGAATACTATTTTAGTATGCGCAATTTGTAGGAAATGTTGAAAGTTATATTAAGTAAATAATATTAAAATAAGAAGTTATGGAGGTGCGGCATTGGCAAGATAAGCCGCGTATATAGCCTTCCTATCTTAGGAAGTACATTAAAATGGGGGGGGGGGGGGGGATAGGGAGGATGGGGGGAGGAGGTGAAAGAATGGTAATGCTAGTCTGGGTACATGGGTAGGGCTTAAAATCTGTGTTGAGATTAGCGAGGGCTCAAGGGCTATTAAAGGGTAAATAGGAGTAGGTTATTTATATGATAGGTCAATGCAATGTCCTGCATCAAGAAGCTTTGAGGGCTTAAAGTAATAGCTTTGGCATTAGGTAGTTATATGAAATATATACTGGGCAATCCTATAAGGTCCACGGAGGACACCAAGTTAATGATATGGTAGCCTGCTAGTTTAACCCAAATAAAATTGTGAGAGAAATGCGCCTTACCAAACTATACTCTACTCAATAAATCCCGCAAATTCAGGATAATTTTTAATACCAGGGGTATGTAGTTTTGTCAAATAAAATATAGGAGCAAGGAGCTAAATATCAAGAGATTAGCGCAGATCCAGCCTGTATTAGGAGACATGTCACCCTATAGTGTTCGTGGTTAGCTTGTCACACTACTTTGAGTAGGAAACATAATTACTGTGTTCCTACCTAAAAATTCACATAGAGTTAGTATTGAAATCGCTTGCTCCTGCTATGGCTATATAACCTTTACAATTACAGCAGAAAAAACACGTCCAGGGAGACTGTGACTGAAGCTTATGTGTGGAGCTGAATTTTTGCGGATTATAGACTACAAGCTGCCCCGGCCACTGGCAGCAATAAGTTGTAACTAAAAACAGCATCCAGACACCAAACATGTGTGTAAGATGTAAAGATCAGCAATTATAAGAGCACCATGTAGGTTCAGTTTAGAGCATTATGAGTACCATTAAACAGTAGGGAGCCTTCAAAGATAAGAGAGTACACATCTGTAACAGTTAATTCAAACATTAAAATATGTAAAACATGACCTGCCCACAGTAAATAGCAACTTATTTAGAATGAATCGGTGAGCATTGATAAGACAGTTTATAATAAGGAACCGTTTCTCAGATAGAGTGATAATGATAAAGGTCTGAATTATCAAAATGGAATTAGATGGGAAAAGCAGTGAAAAAGAACAAAACACAAAAAGGCACATATTTCCCTTGAGATTTGAAATATTATAAACAATCAATAATTATGGTGATGCCCACATATTACAGCATTTCAGGAACACATAAGAGGAAAACAGATAGATTGCTTGGAGGGGGAAAGACGAACAAACAACTTTCACTCTATCTTTCCCTGTTTTCTAGCGTTGAAACTAAAGAGATGCATGGCATATATGAAGGTTCACCAAACAAACAATATAGAGAGATATCAAGTCTATTAGAATATTGTCCAATAGGGAAGTGTCAACAGTACAAATAGTATACAGTGAGTATCACAATAGTATGAATAAAAATTATAAACCAGGTAGGTATAAGTTTCATGCGTGGTTCTTACTGCTTTCAGAATATATTCTACTTTCATACATTAGAAAATAAACTAGTCAAAGCCCATTAACTAAGAATATGGATGGAAAGCATTTGCTCAGTATAACAAGTCAGTACATCACATTTGTTTTGGAGGCATTAGAGCATGACATGCCAAATGATAGCCTACCCCAATTCTAATATGTCCCCGTAGAAATGACCACCTACTGATGTTTGTTAATAGGCAGGCTCCAAAGCGGGGGTCTAGTGTGGCCGGGAATACGGCAGCAATGGATGACCACAGCATGTATCCCCTCGCTGGTTTGATGTGCTGTGGAGAAAAAGCATTTGTCGGTATGGAAACGTGCGGCTCCCCTCGTTCATCTAGTGTAGAATGATCTAGAGCCGGCATGGCATCTGTATGTGAGGCAGCGGAAGATTGTGCCAATATAAGGTAGTATAATAGAGTGTTGGTCTCCACTTCATGATCGGAAAGAATCACTGCAGCTGCTTTCTCCAGATGACGAGTAGCCATCTGCAGAGTTCCGTCTAATATGCCCACAGTGTCTGTAGTCGCTGCATAAACCTTAGTGTCTACCTTTGCACGCTTCATAGCGACTGCTCCTGGAGGCTTAGTACAATTTGGAGGCTGTGGGGTAATGATGTTGAGCTGCGCATCATCTTCACTGCCCATATTTTCTGTTGGATCTATATCATCCGCCATGACACCTATTGCAGCAACATCCACGAGTGGCTCAGGTCTGCTGGTAGGTACCGGGTTGCCACAACTGCAGTGTATCTTCTCTGCAAACTCATCAACCAATGCCAGCACCTGCATATAAAAGTCATCCATAGTTAGTTATGTAGTAGAGGGTCCCACATACAGCAGGTTGCGTCACCAAGGCCAACAGTCACTGGTACTTCACTGTCGTCGCAACGGCTGAGAACCCGGCCCTAATTTGAAAAGCTGGCGATTTAGAGTGCTATCATCTAGGATTCGAAGAGCTGCCAATCCTGATTATCAGTAAGCTTCAACTGCATCAACATCACGATTTCATATTAGATTTTGTCCATTTTAATGCATTTTCACAAACTTTCTAGCAGGAGCTGATCTAGCACACGTCTGCTCTGTTTGAGAGTTGGCTCCGCCCCTCTAAAATTTGTATTTTTAACACATTTTGTAGATTTGAATAACATATATAGTAAAATTAAATTATTAAATAGTAACTAATCTTCCCCAGCCTCTTGGTCTTAGTTTATGGTGTGGGAGATATAATAAAGTTTCCAGGAGGTTGGTTATCATGAAAAAAAAAAATCTCAAAAAATGTTGTTGGGTGAATTGTAATCTAAATATTAGGGCTTTTTATCATGCCCCTGTAAAAGTTAATATGGGTGTGACAAACCACGAATACCCCGACTGGGTATCTCCGCCAAAAGATCCTGCTTCCTCCCTGGAACCTGTCTAGCTGGAAAGTGATTATAGCAAGTAGCGCTCCCTAATAACCAGACAAGACCAGTATTAAGGTGAAACACGAACTGACTTTATTGGGACAAAACACACAGCTTATATACACATTTGCCATTTTGATAAGAGCCTTTTCTGTTCAAAAGATCCCCGCCCCTCCAGACAGGCTGGCGCCACCATAGGAATGTAGAGATTTCACAATAGCTAAGTTGTAGTTTCAGGTTGATCCCGAGGGAACGGCGGCTATTTCGGGGTATCATTGGAAAGCCCCGGACCCCAGATGTCACAGTCCAAAAAGCAACATGATCCACCCCCCAAAAAAACTTACAAAACCTAACACTAACCCCTCTTTAGGTACTCACAGTTGCTGAAGTCCGGCTTGAACGACCTTCATCCCAGCAGCTCCATCTTCATCCAGGTGGCTCCATCTTCATCCATTGAGGGACCGGCATCTTCTTCATCCCTGCGGAGGCAGAACGGTCAATACACAGAGACGGCGGTCCAGGTGAAGGTCTATCGATCTGATGTGGAGGTCCTCTTCATGCGATCGTCTACTGCACACTGAGGATTCAAATGCATGATACCCCTTTTATACTGGGGGTACTATTGCATTCCTATTGGCTGAAAAATGTAAATCAGCCAATAGGAATTAGAGCTGCTAAAATCCTATTGGCTGTTCAAATCAGCCAATAGGATTCAAGCAGCTCTCATTCCTAAAACGGGGTATTAGAATAGGAATAATTATATTCTGTTATTTTGTGTAATATTTTTTTTCTTTTTGGGTTTTTTTTTTTTTTTTAGAATAGCCATTTTTTTATTTTTAATGGGCAGCAAAAGAGCTGAATGCCCTTACAAATGCCCTTTTCTGGGCAATGGGTAGATTAGGTTTAACTTTATTTTTACTTTGTGTGGGGGGGTTTGTATACTGTTCGGAGGTGTTAGTTTTTCTTTTTTAGCAAAAGAGCTGATTTCTTTAGGGCAATGGCCTACAAAAAGGCACTTTGAAGGGCCTACTTAGGGCCCTTTTAAGGGCCCTTGGTAGTTTATTATAAACTAGGGTTATTTTATTTTTTATTTATTAGGAATAATTTTTATTGTTTTGGATAATTTCATTTGTTATTTTTTGTAATGGTAGTTTTTTTATTTTTTGTAATTTTAGTGTTTTTTATTTCTTTAGTTTTGTAATGTTAGGTGTTTTTTTTGTAATGTAAGGTTTTAGTGTAAGGCAGCTTAGGTTTTACTTTTATTTCACAGGTACGTTTGTATTTATTTTAACTAGGTAGTTAGTAAAAAATAGTTAATAACTATTCACTAACTAGTCTACCTAGTTAAAATAAATACTAACTTACCTGTGAAATAAAAACCTAAGCTAGCTACAATATAACTATTAGTTATATTGTAACTAGCTTCTGTTTTATTTTTATTTCACAGGTAAGTTTGTATTTAGTTTTAAATAGGTATTATTTAGTTAATAATTGTAACTTTAATTTAGGTCTATTTTAATTATGTTAAAGTTAGGGGGTGTTAGGTTTAGGGTTAGGGTTACGGTTAGGTTGGGTCAGCTCCAAGGGGGGCATTGGGGGGCAATGCCCACCCAAATGGAATGTTGTGTCCCCTCAAAAAAAAAATACTGATATGATCAAACGCTTTAAAAATAATAAAATAATGAATGGTTATGTAATGCTGCATGCTGGGGGCGGAGTTAGCTGCCAAACTGTGAGGTCGCATCACGCATCTGCAAGGAGCTCCGTGTCTTAACCTCTTATTTTGAAATGGAAGTTAATTAGAGACTTTTTGGACTTGTCTTTAACCCTATTAACCCTAACTATTGTGAGTTACTCATTTTCTTAAACAATAGACCATGATAAGAATATGATTTTATCATATAAATATAAGTCTATAAATGGCTACCGGCTTCTATCGACGCCTCAAAAGTGCACTGTGATCTTAGGACGGTAGTAGCCTAATATCCGTTAGTTATTTCGAAACAGGTATAGCTAAATCTAATCTACAAAATTACCAGTACCTGAAAACCTGGTATCCTCACTACTATTGCCAACAAAGGGGTTAATTGCATTGGGGGGTTTGGGGTGCATGGCTGTTTAGGGGACATGATTGAGATTTGAGAATGAGTTTAAGGGTTTTGGATCATGGTGATTAAGGGGTGAATTGTTTTAAGGAGCTATTGCACCGGAGGTCTCAAGTTTAATGGCTCTGTTTTAGTGCACTGCATAGGATTCAGATTTCATTCTTTTACCTAATGATTTAGCTCATATTCTCCAAATGTTAATAGTGGGGGATAAGCCAGCCAGAAGCTACACTTTCCTGCAGAATATGTAGGTCTGCTCTTATTTTGACTCTTATACATGCTTTGGAAATGAGTGCCCCCTCGTGAAAAAAAATGCCCCCCATTTAATTCGTTCTGGAGCCAACCCTGCGGTTAGCGTTAGGTTTAGGGGTTAATGTAGTTTAATTTAGGTTGTTACGATGTGGGGGCCGGCGGTTTAGGGGTTAATAGGTTTAGGTAGTGTTGGTGATGTGGGGGGTGCAGTTTAGGGGTTAATAGGTTTAGTTAGTGTCAGCGATATTGGCGAACAGTGGTTTAGGGGTTAATACTTTATTTAGTGATATAGTTTGTGTTGGCGATGTTTGGGAACGGCAGTTTAGGGGTTAATAGGTTTACGTAGTGTTGGCAATGTGGGGGTGCGGTTTAGGGGTTAATAGGTTTAGTTAGTGTCGGCTATGTCGGGGAAAGGTGGTTTAGGGGTTAATAACTTTATTTAGTGATTTAGTTAGAGTTGGCGATGTGGGGGGCAGCAGTTTAGGGGTTAAAAGGTTTAGGTAGTTTTGGCGATGTTGGGGGATGGTGGTTTAGGGGTTAATAGCTTTATTTTGTGGCGGCGTGGGTTACGGCGGCGGTTTTACATAATTTTGTTTCGGCATTGGCCGGCACATTAGTTACGTTAAATTTAATAGTTTTTCTGATCCATTCTTTATTCATATGCATTATTCTATAACTTCAAAATAGAATAATGCATATGAAATAAGAATGGATCCGAAAAAAAGAACAGATCCAAAAAAACTAACGGATCTGAAACCGATTTAACGTAAGGTAACTAATTTACCGAAATTAATTTTTTTTTAACTTAACTAAATTAATTTGCCAAAACTATTTTTTTTTTAACTAATTGAAAATAAAACAAACCGAATTTTTTAGTGTCTCACATATGTCTACTAGCGATCCCAGTCGGCGAGTAGTTCCATGAGATTCCGGCTGGGACTGGGCCAGCGGGGTAGTGATCAGCTCTTTAGGGCAATGTTTAATCAATGTAACAAACACAAGGGGAACTGGTGGGAAACACAATAGTCCAAATAGGAGAGGGGGTTAGCCTTGGCAGCCTGGTATCCCTGACAGTTCTCCCCCCTTATAGTCCGGTAGACCCAGCTAGATGGGTTGGCCTGGGGCTGTCCGATAATGTTACTTTATAGGTCTCTGGGTGTCCTTCTGCCCCTGCAGTCCCAGAGCAGGATAGATTTTGTCACATTTCTCCCCTTCCAACAGAGACAGGTTGACTCCGGAGTTAGTCCAGTCACACAGCTCCTCGAAATAGGTTTCCAAATCAGGCCCCAGAAAATGTGCCCACCCACAAACAACACTCACATAGTGGGCTCCTGACTCTCCCATGAAATGTATCTGCTGCTGGAGAGAGTGGCCGATTGCAATATGGTCAGCCACTGGGGAGAAGGCAGGGTAGCTGGGGGCCACTGTAGCACAAGGTTGGGGACCTGGGCTGACTGCCCAGCATTCCCGGGTTCACAGGTGGAGGCTGTAGTCTCAATCAACCCCACTGGAAAATACTCCTGGATGGGGAAAGGGCAGTGATCAGTATCCACCTGCCCAGTTGCCAACTCCACTGCTGGATGAACCACAGCTGTCCCTCTCTGGGATACATACTAGGGGTGGGCAGAGGTCAGCAGCGTGCTGCCCTGCTGCCAGCTCTTCTGCTGGGAGAATATAGGGGTCCACCTCAGCCTCCTCCAGGACCACAGGAACATACTCCAGTTTACTTCACTGGCAAATATCTGCCTGGCTCTGCCCTGTAATCTCCTCAGATGGAATCTCACTCAGCTTTACAGTTTCTACCTCCTTTGCAGTAAAATCCAGTGGGGTTGGTGGAGGGCAGCGATCAATCTCCCTCTCAGGGCTCAGATATGGCCCCTCTTCTGTGGTGATATCAGGGACACCCTTGGTTGCCTCCACAGCCACAGGAACCCCAACTCTGTACCAGGACCCCCCTCTCCCAGAGTCTCCAGGAAATGGGGCAAACCTGTATTCAGGGCAAAAGTCCTCCACCTGTCCCCTGGGCACCCACCTCCCTAAACACAGAATCCTCTCAAGTTCCATGGTCCATAGTCAGTGGGGAGGAGGCTGGCCTGCCCCTCTCCAAATGCAAAAGTAAAAGAGGTTTCCATTACATTTCTCCCACTGGCATGGACCTGAGTTAGTCAAACGGTCCAGCCCTAAGCTCTCCTCCATTTTTGTTGTTGGCCACTGCCACTGGGGGTGAGGATGCTGACCTCCTCTCCCTGGAACACGCTAAGCTGCTGGGACGAGAGGTCGACTACCTCCTCTCCCTGGAACTGTTTATGCCACTGAGTAGAGAGGTCGACTACCTCCTCTCCCTGGGAACTGCTCTGCTAATGGGGAGAGAGGTTGGCTACCTCCTATCCCTGGAATTAGCTCTGCCACAGGGGAGAGAGATTGGCTACATCCTCTCCCTGGAACTGGCTCAGCCGCTGTTGAGAGAGGTTGGCTACCTCCTCTCCCTGGGAACCACTCTGCCACTGGGGAGAGAGGTCAGCTATCTCCTCTCCCTGGAACTGGCTCTGCCGCTGTGGGGAGAGATTGGCTATCTCCTCTCTCAGGAACTGGCTCCGCCGCTGGGAAGAGAGATCAGCTATCTCCTCTCCCTTGAAACTGGTCTGATACTGGGGAGAGAGATTGGCTATCTCCTCTCCCTGAAAATCACTCTGCCGCTGGGGAGAGAGGTTGGCTACCTCCTCTCCCTGGAACTGGCTCTGATGCTGGGGAGAGAGGTCGGCTACCTTCTCTCCCTGGAACTGGCTCTGCTGCTGGGGAAAGAGATCGGCTATCTCCTCTCCCAGGAACTGGCTCCGTCGCTGGGGAGAGAGATCGGCTATCTCCTCTCCTTAAAAAAATGGCCTGCCACTGGGGAGAGAGTTCGGATATTCCCTCTCCCTGGAAATCACTCTACCGCTGGGGAGAGAGGTCAGCTACCTCCTCTCCCTGGAAATCACTCTACTGCTGTGTAGAGAGGTCGCTACCTCCTCTCCCTGGAACCGTCTCAGCCGCTGTGGAGAGAGGTCGGCTACCTCCTCTCCCTGGGAACTGCTCTGCCACTGGGTAGAGAGGTTGGCTACCTTCTCTCCCTAGAACTCCAGAGATATTGCAGGTGCTGCGCAGAGACCAGTGGTGCTCTGCCCTGATGCCAGCACTTCCTCTGGTGCTGTGACAAAGTTCCAATCCAAAGGCTCCATAGCCTGCTGCTGAATGGAATCTATTTGCTTTTTGTAGGCCACTTCCAGCTCCCATTCCTGGACACTTATAAAACTAGATCGACTTGCAGCCAGGGTACCCTCGAGAGATTAAGCAGTCTCTCTCTGTACTCACTAATTTCCTCCAGTCTCCACTCCACCTCACTCCCGAAGTCTTGGTCCTCTGTCAGCTTTTTAAATAGCAATCCAGGGCCGCCGAAGCCCTCTGTGGAGATGCCATCCTCCAGCCACGGCCACTCTTGTACAGCAGACCATCGGAGGGCCCTGTAGCCATCACCCAGCATCATCTCAGTCGGGACCAATCCATCTTATTCAGATAGCCATTCCTCCCTGGGCTGCTCTACCAGGAAAGACATTTGTAAGTCCTGCTGGAGCCAGTACCTTTTCCAGTGGGGAGGACTATTACATGATAGTCCTGCTCCTGTTGAAGAGCCTCCCTCCAGAGTTCCCCGTGAATAAAGTCCAGAACCAGGACCATCCAGCTGTGCCAGCACCTCTTGCATTCTCTGTCGAAGCTCGTCTTACATGGTTGCAGGCCACTGTGGCGCTTCACCTCTGTCAGCAGGAAACTTGGTCTCCATGGTGGTTTCAACTGTCCGTTTGGAGGAAGCAGATCCCACCACTGCCAGCCAATGTGACAGACCCCGGAAACCCCGAATGGGTATCTCTGCCAAAAGATCCTTCTTCCTCCCTGGAACCTGTAGCTGTCTAGCTGGAAAGTGATTATAGCAAGTAGCCCACCCTAATAACCAGACAAGACCAGTATTAAGGTGAAACACGAACAGACTTTATTGGGACAAACACACAGCTTATATACACATCTGCCATCTTGATAAGAGCCTTATCTGATCAAAAGATCCCCGCCCCTCGAGACAGGCTGGCGCCCAAAAGATTGGAGCTCTGGGGCAAAGGGCCTCTGGAGCAACCTACGATATAGTTTAGCGGGGATCTCTAGTGATTCCAGCCGGCGAGTAGTTCCATAAGATTCTGGCTGGGATTCGGCAAAGGCCAGCGGGGTAGTGATCAGCTCTTTTAGGGCAAAGTTCAATCATTGTAACAAACACAAGGGGAACTGGTGGGAAACAAAATAGTCTAAATAGGAGAGGGGGTTAGCCTTGGCAGCCTGGTATCCGTGACAATGGGGTTGAGCACAATTCTTTGCAAATGGTTACAAGAGGATTTATCTACAAAAATCACCTAGACTTAAGTGGTGAATTCTGTAGAAAAAATTCCTTATATAATGATTAAAAAGTGCTTAAAAGTCTTATTGTGACAGCTTGGATATGAAAAACGCTGTTCAAATCACTATAACAAGTACAAAAAGCCCCTTTTCTAGACTCGGATTTAGGCCATGGATTTTTGAATTTTTTTAAAATATTTTTATTGAATAACATATATTTATGTAAACACCTTCTTAACTATAAGTACAGTATATAACTTTGCAATACAAAACTGTAATTATGATTATATGAACCTTAACACAGCACTGATTTGTACAAATATTTATTTTCAATATATATACTGTTTACTAAAAATTTGGGTGGTTTATACCCTAGTACTATTTGTAGATTCTGTGGTATTATAGCAATTTTTATACTCTAGTTGTGAGTAGTCTGTTAAACTTTAAGTGATATAGGTTAATATATTGATTCCTTTAAATGCATTTCAGTGATGGATATAATTAAAACTTTATTGCAACTATAACACAGTGTTTATTATATTATGTGTCTGGCCACACAATACACAGAACAGTTATGTTTTTAGGATAGTAATAAACCAGAGTATTGATTAATGGAATTCAAGGGTTAAGAAGGCATCAGGAATTTTATTTTATTTGATGTGCTGCTTAGGGAGAAATGCTATATTTATTTGACGTTTTTGGACACAACTGCCTACTTAAACTCAAAGATGCTGTTTTTGGAAACAGGTAGATTTTCTAGGCTATTTTTCTCTTAGCTTGGAAAGCTTTAGGAGTTTAAACGTCAGATGACCTTGTACTCCAAGAACAACTAAGTACTGAAAAACAATCAAGGAATTAAATGGAGGAAAACTGCAGTACTTTTGCATAACATTGGTGTCCTGATTTAACCCTGGAGAGCC